>NC_143411.1:0-337500 GCF_059467195.1 Physcomitrium patens | reverse complement strand
TGGACTCTTTTATTTATGTTATTTGTTTAGTATAGAAGACAAAGTCCATAAGACTACAATTATTATATATTCACTAATGCTTTGTCTATTCATTTTATTTAGTACAATATTAGCATTCAAAACCCCCACAAAATTGTAATATATTTTGAAGAAATTATAAAGGCCATCAAAAGAGAAAAATAACTAGTGCTTTGAAATCTAAATGTTGAACTTGGTTTAATTTTACTACATGAATACTAAAATTAGATGGAAACTCTATCGTCCAACCACCAAACATCAAATATCTATGTCTCTAATATGGAGATTCTACTTAAATTAAAGTATAAATTATTTACTAATCAGCAACGTTACTATCCGTTTCCGTGACTAGTTCTAAACACAACTAGACTGTGTACTGCAAACAAGACAACTAAAGAATTGATGTAGCAAAAGAAAGTAGAGTGATTTCACCTTTTGACAATGCTACAAACTTGACGACCTTCCTTCAATCAAGCATCCACTCCAATCCCCTCGATGCTTCAATTTCAATGGCCCCCAACAAAGTACCGACTAACAAACAACGGTGAGTCCACCAGTGTTGAGCAGCACACTCACAGGTCGGAAAGCTAACACATAGAGGCTCCGACCAGAGAAAATCCACCAATCCAGCAGACTGATTGCAGAAAAACCGATGCCAGAGCTGACAAGATCCAGCGAACATCAGCATCAGAACTAAAATAAATCTGTTGAAATCAAAAGAAAACAACCCAAAAAGGATTCTCCTGGCTTAAGCGACCAACTTCTAGTGATGGATGGGTGCGAGTAGAATCGAAAAACAGAAGAGAGGAAACGAAAGAAAGAGAGAGAAGACACCAGAGAAATAGAGCCGAGGAGAAAGTAGAGAAGGCAGGCGGAGCAAGAGAGGGAGAGATTCTATAGACCCCCCCTCGTGCAGGAACTGTTCCCGGACCTAGCGTTCGGCTTCCGCTTCCACCGTTCCTGCGTCAACCTCATCGTGACACGATCGGACACATCTACGGCGGCTACACAACATGCGTGAGAGTATCTGCCACTGTTCAATCCAAAGTCACGGAACTGACCACCGCACTCACGCCATCCTCGTTGGAATCTTCCAAAATGGGAGGCTTGTGGTCCAGCGTTGATTTATTGCTGGGAGACCCATTTTTCCGGCTACCCCTGAAATTGGATGCTGGCCAGCAGAACACACGTGTCCATCCTTCAGTCTGAATAGACCGTTTGCCGACTATTTGTCATCCTCTCTTGTGATGAATGTAGAGCACTGCTGCAAGCATGCAAGCCAGATATGGATAAATCCCGGCCCACGAGTCAGGCATGAGGCCAGCTGACCATGCATGATCAGGACTTGCTAGTGGGACGTGGCTTCCAACAGCTGCGAGACTCCTAAAGATTGCATCCTTTGAAATTCTGCGTGGTCATCTCCATAGTTTTAAAAGGGAGCTGGGAAGACCATTTCTTTCGAACAGGATTTGCAGTGTTCAATTAATATATTGGTTCCAGCATAACGTGATTAAGACATTCCTGGAATCGTTTAATTGAGAAACATGCTTTGTTTTAATCCAAAAGTATTGTGTGGAAAAGGAAAAAACAAAACACTTGCATGACTTGTGCAAATAATTCAGCTTTAACTAATCTTTTCATAATTTACCTAATTGTGCTTGATTCATTTTTCTTGTGTAGAAAATAAACTCTCATGTGTATATACTGTTACATATATATTTTATTCGTTTTTATTCCTGATTTGCTACTCATGTCCATCTGTGCAACAAATAAAATGAAAAAAGGTAAAAGAGACTAAGAGAAGGAGGTAAGCCTGGTGCATCACATAGTAAATAGTTTCGTTTAGAACATATTTAATGTATATTTGTAACACTTGAATAGAAACAGGTTCATTGGTTACGCTTACAAAGCCTCGTAAAATCATTCACCACAATAAAAACAAGGTAAAAAAAAAGCTAGCAAATTCAGGGTTTTATACTAATAATCAAAACTAAATCTATACATGTAAAAGCATAATAATATATTCACAACAAGGCATTTGATGCAAGTGGCCGACACCTTGTGTAGTATGGGTGCATGTCCTCAAGAAATCCTAGACTGAAGACCCAAGAATGGAGGTTGGTGGAGGAACTGGTCGAAGATTCTATTTCAACACCAGTTGTTGAATCCTGCTGATGTGGGAGCCCCACAGGGACCCCAGTCCCACTTGATGTTAATCGTCGAAGAAAACTCAATATTTGTTGGTTGGAGAGACAAGCCCACTGAAGACCAAGTACTAATTTTCCTTTTAATTTTATTTAAAATTTGGGCTTTCACGACTCTCGACGCCCGAAGGGCAGGGGGGGGGGGGCACGAGTCCAAGCCACCCTCCTCTGGGCACCACTCCCATGGGGAATCAATTTCGAATCAAGTTAAATCAATATTGAGTCCCTTGTTTATAAAATATCCCTGCTGAAGAAAACAAATTAACGAGTGAGTTTTTTGAGATGTAGAAATTCTTCCTGGAATCGATAGTATCATGTACATTGAGCGCTATTGTGTATGACACTATAAAGATATTCTTTGAAGCAGAACAAAACAAGTGGTTGTCCCAAAATGTCACAATATAATCAAAAAGTATTTTTACAAAGCTTTGCAATTTTACACAAGAGAGGTTATATGTGAGCTCTGAAGACAAGATTAGGATAAGGAAGCCAAGTATAAAATAAAAAGTAGTGACGAGGGCCAGTCAATCAGGCTAGTTCCCTCGTCACTACCTGTCGCGGAAATCCCCCTATTCAATCGATTGATCCCCCCATCTTGGGCCGTCGGATTGCGGCTGCCACTCCGATGCAATCTCAACCGCCAATCGGATTACTGGGAACGGAGGGAGGGAACGTAGAGAACCAAGAGGCTGGCAGGTTGGAGGCGGGGCAGTTAGAAGGTTGGTAGGTTGGGAACTCAGAATCCATTCCTCACTGGACCTGCACTGATCCACAGTTATGTACATGGGTGCTGAATTTTGTTGAGGGGCTGCTTCTCGTTTCCACTTTTCAACCATCACTCTTGCTTGAATTATTTTTTTATTTTTTACTTTATATTTTTTACTTTATATCTTTTTTTAAGTTTTGTACACAACAAACACATGATACTTTTGTTTTTAAGAAGAATTCTTGCAACTCATAAAATTTACTCATTATTTTTTTCTCAAACAAAAATATTTTGTAAATAAGGATTCATCCTTGATTATTTTCTTTGTAGGAGAAATGATATATACCTTGGCAACAAAAACATGTATGTTTACTTGTAATTATTTATAAATATATTTTTTAAAAAATACAATTTTAAATTAGTAATTTTTGCACATTATCTTAATCAATACAATGTTATTGTAAATGTATAAAGGTGCTTCTAGAACTATTAGAGTTCTAAAAGTAAAATAATGCTTAATATGCTATTTTATATCAATAATTAATCAATTAATTATTTTTAAAATTTTAATTTTATTACTATTATAATTTTTAAAAAAAAATCTTAAAAAGACTAATTTTATAAATTCTTGTGTATAAAATATCTATGTTTGAGAAGAATATATTTTTGAGTTTTAAAAATTCTTTCTAGCAACAAAAGTATTATGTAAAAAAAAAAAAAAAAAAAAAAAAAAGTTTAAAGTAGGAGTAATGGTTGAAGGAGAAGCAGCCCCTAAGCAAAATTCAGCACCCATGCATGTGAATGTGGATCAGTGTGGGCTTAATTAGGAATGGATTTTGAATTCCCAACCTAGCTCCTTCCGAACTGCTTGGCCTCCAATCTGCCCACCCTCTTAGTTCACTTATATTACCTTCCTCCGTTCCGAAAAATCCGATCAGTGGTTGAGATTGCATTTGAGCGGCAGCTGCAATTTGACTGCCCACAATGGCGGAGGTAGTCCATTGAGTAGTGAGGTTTCTGTCACATAATTCTATGAAGGGCTAGTTTTGATCTTGTGAGCCTTGTCACTACGTGTCGCAGAAACCTCTCTATTCAATTAACTGGTTCCGCCATTGCTGGATTGCAATTGTTGCTCAGATGCAATCTCAACCACTAATCGAATTTATGAGAACAAAGGGACGGAACAGAGGAGAACTGGGAAGGCAAGTAGGTTGGAAGCCGGGCAGCTTGGAGGTCGGCAGGTTGGGAATTCAGAACCCATTCCTCATTACGCCCGCACTTATCTTCATAGACCTGGATGCTGAATTATGTTCACGGACTGCCTCTCAATCTCAATTTTCAACCATCACTCTTGCTTCAAACAATGTTTTTTTGTTGCCATTCACAACAACACTCAATGTATATAATTCCTTTATTTCTAAGAAGATTCTTGTAACTCATCACTGTTTTAGACAGTATTAAATATTGTTATTAAATACATATATATATATATATATATATCTATATCTATATATTGTAGATATATAACTTTAGAAATGCATAAAACACCTTAGTTTTGAGTTATAAATACATATATATATATATATATATATATAGTAGATATAAAGTAATTCAATTGAATTCTATTGTATTATTTTTATTACATATAATTTTATTTTTAAATCAATTTTATATAAGAATATATAAAAAAGGTATTTTAAAGCAAGATGTATCTTGTATATAGTAAAATTCACTTCTAATAATAAATAAAATTATATAAAATTCAGATGATATATTAGATATAGTAGCATTATAAGATATTTGTATAATATTAAAGATAATAAAATTAAATATATATATATATATATATATATATATAATTTAAATAGCCTTAAAGAAATTAAATAAAATAATAAAATTAAAGAAAAAAATAATATTTTATAAATATTAATACATATAATATAAATCAAACATATAATGTACATTAATATGTATTTGCAAACATAAATTATTAATACATTAATATTATATTATACATATTAATGTACAAAAAATAATATTAATGTACATTAAATTATCTTGCATGCCTGTCACGCTCACATCGACTTTCCAGATGCCATTATTTGCACCTTTAGGTTCTGTTTTCACAATTTGTCATGGGCTTTAGTCACAAAACATGAGACACGATGGCCATAAAACGCTTCAGCTGAAAATTTGTCACCCTCACAAAAGGTTTAGCTTGTGTTTGAGGAAGCACGAGAGCTGCAAGATTGCCCTCTTGAAAGTCTGATGACTAGCTGAGCAACTCGGAACAAGGAGATTGCTTACATGTGCAAGGTTCATGCTCCACCGCACTTTCAATCTTCTGGACCTGGCATTGGGCATATGGTTGTACAGCTTGAGACATAGCTGTTTTGTTAGCTGCGGGTTCTTGTTTTACCCGCCCTCTCTGAATAGTTTCTTCGGTCAAGGCGTGAGACTCCGGCCCCCTTTCGTAGCTGCTCGAGAAGTTGTAGAAGCCCCTCTAGCACGGAACATCTAACCAAGCCCCTTGCAAACAATATCAAGTTCAATTTTAGCTTTCACATTATGTGCATCGTCACCACTCATTTCCATCACTTCTTTCACTTCAACCGCACACTCTTCAGCTTTTCCACCCTTCCATGCACTTTTAGGCTTCATTTTTCTTCTGGACAAAAGACAACATTACAACATGTTTCCCCTGGATTTCAGGCTTCCTAGAGAGCAGCTTGGATCTTCGTACAAGTAATGCGCAATGCATCACATTTTTTTTATCCCCTCCTGCTGATCTCATCATGCTTTCAACCTCAGAGGTTGGATGTGGGACATAAACATTAGGGACATCGCCTCCACCTTCAATCTTGACACACATTAGAAGAGGACACTTGAGTTTGTTGTTTAACGTTGTCTACACTTCTTTCATCTGGCTGCAGATTCTAGCATCTTGTTGGTTTGGACGTGGTAAGCAATAGATAGATGGCAGACTTGGTTTAGCATCCATACAACCAACAATTTAGATATCATTATCAGAGAGTTTTTTGTTCAGATCTTGTTTAGCAAGACCTATAAGGTGCAGAGACTTCATCATTGGGGACTCCAAAAGATGGATGTTAGACTGAAGCCTTTGAAATCTTACCAAATTCTATTTATCAAAGACTGAGTTGTTTGAAGCTACAGGCGAGTACCTTCTCCTTTAAAGCTATTCTACTGTAGTTGTATGAATGACACGTCGATTAGAGTGGAAAAATTGATGTGAAAGAGTTGCTTGTGCTGATATAACTCAATAAAATCATACTGTAATGAACTTTATTGAGGTTGGATAATATAAATCAAGATTGAAGTTAATTTTTTATTAATTGGAGAAGGAATAAGCTATTGCTATCAATCATAGTGTCGTCTACATATAAAGTAAGAATTGCAAAGTTGGAACCACTCCTACAAAAATAGATATTTTTTTATATAATATAATTATTTATACACTAAAACTATCAATTTAAAAGATTATAATTAATTATTTAAATAATAATATATTTATTTCTTCTTTTGAAGTAGTAATTTTCAATTTATAAATATCTTTGGATTTACAACATATAAGCTAATTGTTTTTTTTTTTTTTTTTTTTATTGACTCAAATTTTTTAATTATAATTATTTGGAAGAAAAATGGTAGTATTGTAATCTCTTTATTTTTTTTATTACATCTTGAATTAAAATATATAAAATCTCACCAGTAATAATCAAAAGATATACATCACCAAAAAACATCTTTATCTCACCTTTCTCTCTATCGGAAGTTTTTAGTTAAATTTCTATTTGAACTCATAAATATTTTTTTCTATTAAATATTATTTTTATTATTTTTTAAATTAGTGGTTAAATCTCAAGATTTCTAATTTAGAGAATAAAAAGACTTCAGAAACTTTATCACATGACTTTGAAAGATACAAATTTAATAAAATAAGAAATTTATTTTTTAGAATTTAGTATAATATAAGATTTCTTGTATTACCAAAATACTCTCTAATATAAATCATTAAAAAAAAATCTGATCAAGATAAATAATTATTATAAAAAATTTATATAAAAGCTATTGGATTTAAATTTTTTCTTTCAATAATATAAATAATTTAAAATTATAATTCATAAATAATTAGATGTTTGGATAAAATATCTTTTAATTTTTAAAATACTATAGTTTCAATTAAATTTAGAATATCTTTAGAATAATTAAATTTTAAATTTTGATATAGATATAATTATAATTTATAAAGAATATATTCTATTTTTTTTAAAACTTTGACTTCAGACTCTTATCAAGTATATAGGATATAGATAAAAGTTTATAAATCCTTTTAAAGTATTTTTTATCTCATTATTAGGATTTTTTTAATAATTTTTTTATTATATTAATAATATTTAAATAGATAGTTTTATTTTTTAAAAATAATATTCCAAAAAATTAGTAGTATTTTTATTTATTTTAAATTATATATTTTTAGTGATCTAATATTTATTAAAATAATTACTACATATATTTCAAAATTATAAAAATTATAAAAAATATATTTGATATATAATAATAAATTAAAATATGATTTATTTCATCAAATATAATTTATTTTTTAAGAAATTATAAAAAACTAATCTCTAATGTGATTTTTAAACTTATAAGTTCATGCTTATGTTTCAAATAATTATATTTTATTTTATTTAATTTAAGTAATAACTTTCTTTCAGTCATTTCAACCTTCGTTCTAATGATAGTGTTTGTTGGAGCTTGTAAACTACCTCTACTACTCCATATATAGATCCAATAAGGTTTTAGTATAAGGCATAGATGGTGGACTCATAATCGGGATAATTGATTGGATAAATTTACAATTGTCTAAAAATCATTTTATAATTGAGCTTGGTTGTGGTTGAATCCTTCACAATTTTTACCAAATGTAGTAAAGATGAAGCTAAATATAGTAGTTAAGAGAGTAATAGATTCCTATATAGCTATGTGATATTGCAATTGTGCACAAAAGTAGCTACAAGAGCTTTTATCTTATTATTACCAAAAAAATATAGATATACTAGCTTTCTATTGCTATGCTCTAAGCAACCTCGTAATCAACTTCTAGGGCATGTTAGAATTCATAAGTCAATAACTTGCAACTACCATCAATATTTCTAAAATCCAAACTATGAACTTGCCTCAAAAACCTCTAAATTAAACACCAAATATTTGCACACTAGCACAGTCTCATTGGATATTACTTATTGTCTAGTATTTCTCACCTTATAAGTAAGCCATTATTATAAGTGTAGGCTTATAAGAAGATTGGAGATATAATATCTTTAAAAATTCAAATTCACAACTAGCAATACAATGAGATTACAAAATAGTGAAAGACAAGAACAAGAACCAATTTTGTTGAAGCTTTATACAAGAATAGCAAGAATTAAAAAGATTTCAATGACATAAATCTACCACTATGGTAGTAATGAAAACAACTGCAACTATGATGTTGCTATTAGCTCCTTTTAGAATGTGCTTATATTCAATCTTTCATTGTACCTTGTACTACCACCAAAACCTCCAATTTAATTCACAACATAGTCAAACATGAACCATCTTCTAATATTTGATTGTAACTAAAGAATAAGATAGCCAAATCTAGATGAAAAAAAAAATTATATATATATAAGCCACAAGCACTTATAAAACTACAACTCCAATGATAATATTTGCCAATAGCGCCATATCTAGCATCCAAGTACCTTCAAAATAAATCTTTAAGATGTCCTTCTAGGCTACAATAGGCAAAAGAAGTGACTTATGAAGTAATTAGAAAAGAGTGTTCTTACCTCAATTTATAAAACTCCATATAATTACACTTTACCAATATTCAGTAAAAGTCTATCACTTAAGAAAAATCACAAGCATAAAATAGAATCCTAGATCCCTTGTCTTATCAACTTCACTACCATAGAATTCAACCATTCTTCTACAACAACTAAGAATAATGGCACCAGTACCTTTCATGCCAAACAATACTATCCTTATTTGATTGCCATATCGTGAATCTCCCTAGAATCATCTTATCATAGTTCTAGAGGAAAGAAACAAAAGATACTACGGCCACCATAGCACAACCTTTCAAATTAGATAAGGCCATACTTTGAATTGTAATATAGTGTATAGGAACAACTTCATACAAGATTGATTCACATAATTATTTGATATACTGTAATAGAATAGAAGATCTAGCAACACCATGATTAATTATTTAAAAAATAGAGAACAATTCTAATCTAAACAAATAAAATGAAGAGCTCTAATTTTTCTTGTGTAGGAATAATTATCTATTAATTCTAATTGTAAAACCGCAAAATAATGAGAAGGATCTCAATAAAAAAGTAGCAGCCTCGACTTGTGAATAATTTGCATATTGAATGAGGTCCACACAATCAATTCATCAAGCTCTGTCTAAACCTCTAAAAGACTCAATAATACCTCATATACACAAAAAAGATGCTATTATGCATGTATGTGTATTCTTCCAAAAACTTTATTGGTAATATTAACCGTGACAACCCAGTTATTAGTCACTTCACAAACATGCACTAATTCTAAAGCATCACTAAAAATACAAAAGATGAATAAACATACACTCAATTGCAATGTTGCAAACGTCAATCAATACCAAGAGGACACAATTGCATCAAAATTCACTATTAAAAAAAAACCAAATAAAACAAAAAAAAAAAAAAAAAAAAAAAAAAACCCTCACATGCACACACATAAGAAGAATTAGTAGATTTTTGTCACTTTAGCCGCATCTAGGTCCAACCCTTCTTTTTGAAAGAACTAGATGCAAGAAAAAAAATAAGAAGAGAATATTTGACTGCATCGCAGCACTAATGTAAATAACAATTGTCATTGACAATACATAGTAAGAATAAAAAAGAAATTTTTGCAACACCATTGCAATATACAAGCTAAAATAACTTATCACTTGTAGGAAAATATTGAATTCAGTTACAAGATACCAAGAATTTTGGAATTCCTAATTGCAACCTTAAAAGAAAGAGTCAAATGAGGCCTCAAAAAATATTGAAAAAGAGCCAAGTTAGGCCAAGGCTCCAAATTACTACGGACCTTGATAATTCCTATTCAAAATTTTGGACCAATAGCCTATTTTTCTACTATTTTTTTAATATTTTAATATTTTATTATTATTATTTTCTATTATTATTTCTATTATTCTTCTACTACTAAGTATATCTTTTGGAAGAAGAGCAAGCTTATTATTATTTTTTTATTTTTTTATTATATATATATATAGATATATATATATTTAATATTAAAGTATAAGCATCATAGAATTCTTTCAAGATAAACAGCTTTATGATTTTTAATTTTGATTCTCTAAACATCATTGACTTTTAGCAATTCTAATGATGAGTATGACAATTGTAAAAGTGTTGTATCTAAACAATTTCATCAATTGATCACCTTTTACTACTAACATTAGATCTTTGAATAAAATTTACTATTTTTATAATAATTCACTCAATTATATTTTTAAATATTATAAACATATTTTTTTGTACTAAATTCATAAGTAAGTTAATTTTATAAGTCACACTTGATTAATTTAAAATATAAATAAATAAAATATTATATTTTTTGACTAAAATTTGAATTTCTACTAATATTATTTGAAAGAAAAATAGCCTTCTTAAGATGATTAGGTTTTTTATTAAAATTATTAAAACTCTTATCAAGAATATTTTCAAAAATATATCTATTTTATAAAAAAATAAGAGATATTATTGTTTATTTATAAATTCTAAAATTTCTACCTATCTTATAATTTTATGTTTTTTAATTTTAAAATTAATTCCATATATATGATTGTATGTATTGGAATCAATTTTTAGAATATAAATAATTTTTAATTGAAATATAAATTAAAAATATATAATTGTAAGATAGGTAGAAATTGTTAAGTGAAAAGATCTTATAAGATTTAATATAAACTATTTGATATTTTTATAAGGCTATTTTTTATAGCATATTAACAATTCTATATGACACTATAAGCTTGTGTAACAAATATAATAGAATTTTATTATGTTTTTTAGTATTTATGAATAACCATGTTAATATTATTATTTAATAATATATATATACATTTCTTTAGAATAAAAAAATAAAAAAAAAGAATATTAAATTAAGTGTAATACTAATCTAAAATCAAATATAATAATTAATTTAAATAAAATAGATGCTACATCAATCCAAAAATAATTATATATGATATCATTATATTGATTTTTGTAAAAATATTTTTATATATTATTAAAAAGGTTTTCAAATAAAAAAATTATTTTATATTTTTTAGAAATTTTTGAATTAAAATATGATATTATAAAAATATCATAAAAATAATATTTAATATGATATTTAATATTTATATTTTTAATATTTTTATAAATATTATATATTAAATGATTTTATATATTTATATGCATATATATATATATATATATATATTTAAATTACTAATTTATTAATTATTTTCTAATTTATAAAGATAAATTTTATTTTGATATATTTAAACTTTATAGAATAATAAAATTCCTTATAAAATCTAAGATATCTTTCTTTCAATCAATAAAATACTTTGAAAAATCTATAAAATATTAATATTTAAATTAATTATTTTATTTCAATTATCATATGTCTTTTTTAAATAATAAAATTAAGTTTTTATAAAACATTTTTAAAAATAATAAAACTTTAAAATGCTTCATCAAATTATTGTAAATAATATGAATTTTATCAAATTATGAGCTAAAATAAATCCTTGCTAGTTGGAAGTTTATTTTAGTTTATAATTATTTAATTATCTATATAATTTTATCTATTATATCAATTGCTTAAATCTTAATGAATTCATTTTTTTAATTTTCTAAATTAATTATTTTAATATATAAAACCATCACTATAATTATACTTGTAATACCAAATCATACAAATAATCCATGTATAGCTAATTTTTTTCTTTTATTTTATTTTTTTATCTTAATTTTAATTTAAATTCATCCATTTATAAAGTTTCATCAACGAATGGAAATTCACTTGCAAGTAACATTGCATTTGTAAATAAAAAATCATCCATAATAAATTCATCTATAATAATTCATCTTTATTTAAAATATTCATCCAAATTGATTTCATTCAAATTCTATTTTTTTCCATTTAAATCTAACATCATACATCTAAATTTATCTAATATAATAATTTATCATGTAAAACTTCACCATACAGAAGAAAATGTTGACATCACCTTAAATGTATAGGAACAATACTGGTACTAAGTCACAAAGCTAGGTTCCTAAAGTAATTGCTGCAGTCTTATTACAAGAATGTCGGCTTGTTTGTCATTTAACAACCACTTATTTACATTGCTTTGGAAACATTAGTTCATATTAAATTAACTCTTGTTACCAATTAATTAATTAATCATCATTTTTTTGTTTTTTATTTTTTAAACAGCCATAATTCTTTCTTAAGATTCTAATTATGAGTATTACAACTAAAAAAAATTCAAGTCCATTCTATCTAACAAGATTGTTGTTTGTTTGTAAAAGATTCTCTAATTTTAATATATTAAAAGTAAGAACTGAAGATTTGGTTTTATACCACCTAAACAATTAGTGGAGTCTTAAATTGTTGAAGTTTAGAATTGATTCAATAAGAAACAAAGCCACATTTATTTGTGGAACACAATGGTCTTTAAGTGGATAATAAATCCAAAGGCAGTTGCAAAAATTAGAAGTAATAAAGCAAAGGATGTAATTTGATTGTTGCAACTTGATTGCAACAAATCCAGAATCCAAGATCTAGTGCAATAATTAACACAATGCCAAACACCTCTTGTCAAATATTAGGATTATTTAGCCTTCTGCTTTTAGGTTTGCGAGAGGAACAAACACCAGCTTCAATTTCATATTTTTTTATATAGCCACCAACAAGAATAAAATGATAATAATTTTGAATATCGAGAATGGAACACTCATAGATCAATCTAGAACCACTCCAAGTGCAACTCATAGCAATCAAAGAAAGTCGATGCATTCAATAATATGCCACAACAACAAGTCCTTTGCAATCTATAATACTCAATATTCTAATGTCTCAATGCATTTAATTTAAGTGTAGAAAATTCATTTAGAAGGTGATTAGTTTTATTTATAGGAAAAAAATATATAATATTAATACATTTATAAATTTGAATGGAAGTCAAAATAGGAGATTGTTTTTTTAAATAGATTATTTAAGCTTTGAGGGTATTACCTTTTAGGATACATATTTGACTCTATAATGGTTCAAAGAAGATATTAGAAGAAGGTAAGGAAAAGGTTCTGACATCAAGTGAAGCTTCTTTAGCCTAGAGTGAAGAAGGAGTTGTGACAAGGTGTCAAGGACATGAACTAAAAGAATATGCATAAACTAATGAAATTCGTATCAAAGAAAAAGTGTCAAAATATAAATAAGAAAATATGTATATTAAAAAGAAATTAGAATGGCTTATTATTAAAAGATAAGAAAATTTAAGACTCTTGAATCTAGACTAGAAATAAAAAAAGAATTGACAAGAGTGAAGAAGGCTTTACTCTTCTCTCTATATATACTATGTAATTAAGAGCTACATAGCAATGTTCTATAGGACCTCCAACATGTGTTGACTTTATAGGACATATGCGTTGACTTATAAGGTAAGTTTTTTTATATGTGTGTCACATAATTAGCTTGTTCTTCAAGTTATCAACATGTGTGGCACATGGTTAACTTATTGACAAAGTTTTTAATATAAAAGTCAACAATGGACACCTATAAAGTCAAAGGAGCATCTATAAAGCTTTTAAGAAGCTCCCTTAGAAGATATTATAGAATTAACTTACTTTTACTAACTTCTATCTACTTCTACATATTTATACAAGTAATTACTAGCTTACATGTGTATGTCTGTGACATTACCTCCCCTTCTAGGGACAAGTTCCACAAGAAGTGGTCATCATATGTTAAAAAAATCTATGATGTGACAAATTGTATTTGCCACATACTTAGAACTTTGTTCTCTTCGAAGATGGTTGATAAGGCCTCTCAACCATCGATAGTATTTCATACAAAGGAAGAAAGACTACCATGTTATTTGATCATTATTAAGGCCTTCATAACTTCCTTCAAATAAAACATTTAGAACACTATCAGAAATTGTTTCTACTTCTAATAAAATTACCAAACATCGAGAGTCTCTTCCAAGGTTGTCATACCAAACGCATTGTATCTCACCATTTATTCAGGGAAAAACATGTAATTCTTAAGGATCTTCATCTTGATTGCATCATCTTGAAGGTTGTGACAATCGCAATGTCTTGTCTGATAAGTCAACAAATGAAGGCTCTTCAATCGAATCCATTGGTTGTTGGTTCTCCATGTCTTTAGCATCACAAATACAAAGAAGCTACAAGCAAGGATTAAAAGTAGAATGTTATCTTACCTAAATCTTATTTCTTTTATAAAAAAGGTCTTCATTTTGATTTTGATGGATGTTATCGATAAAAAGCCTCCACCTTCTCTGCTGTATTTATAAGATTCTTTGTTGGCTCCCATGTACATTCACTAATATTGTATCTACACCAATGAATAAGATATTCCAATTTATTTTAGTGTTGCCTTGAGTCTAAGACTTTTTCTACTTCAAATTCTTCATTATTATTCACTTCTATAGGAAGAAGTGGCACTTATCTTCTTCTTAGTAAGTCCACTATCTTATATTATTCAAGAAGAGATACGTGGAATATTGGATGTATTTTTATTGGCTTCGATAGGTATAAATGATATGCAATTAGATTGATTTGTGTACAAATAGGAAATGGTCTAAGACTACAATAGTCCAACTTGTCATAAGCACGAGTAGTCTTAATATTGCAACAAAGTAACCATACCTTATCACCTACATGGAATGGTGGTTGTTAATCAACTTTGTTTGTCAATCAATTTGAAGATGGAATGTCAAAGATAATTTTATATCTACTTTTAGAATCTTAAAAAGAATTCACCAAAATCTTGATACAAACTGAATTCTCCTATCTGATATAATATCCTTGGGTAATCCATGATAGCAATAGATGTTGTCAAGAAAGAATTTTGTTATTTTTTCACCTGCAATAGATTTTGTATATAGTACAAGATGTACCATTTTGGTAAAACGATCTACTATCATGAATATAGAGTCATAAGAACCTAAGATTAAAAGATTCATGATAAAAATCCATAGAAACAAAAGACTATGGTTGTTTTGAAATGGATAATGGTTGAAGAAGTCCATAAGGTAGATGATGCACAATTTTTGATCTTGAACAAACACCACATGACTGAAAAAAGTCTTTTACACACTTCCACATTTGTAGCCACTAAAAGTCTCTAGATATAAGCTCCAAATTCTTGTTGTATCCAAAATGTCCTACTATTAGAAAGTCGTGACATGCTTTAAGAATATATAATGGTAATTTTTTTTTTGAAATATATAATTGACCTTTAAAATAGAATAGGTTATTTTTGAACTCAAACTTAGAAGTATCTTAGGACTTAAAAGAAGGATTCTTGATATTGTGTACAAGAGGATCAAAAGACATATTTGATTAGATTTGATTTTCAAAGGCAAATCAATAGTCAATATTGATTTCATTACTCTAAGATGAAAATGCTTTAGCTTTAAGAGAATCATTCTTTGTTGATCAAAAGTTGTATCTCTTTCTTTTAGTAAAAGATAAGAACATTCAAAAAGGGCGTCTGACAAACCTTATTATTTTTCGGATTGATATGTGATCTTGAAATCAAATCTTAATAAAGATATGTTCTAATGGGCTTGGCGATAATTTAAAACACATGCTGACATGAAGTACTCAAGATTTTTATGGTCCGTATATATAGTGACTGGATTGGAAGTGCCTTCTAGATGATGATGCCATTCTTGAAATGAATCTATAATTACAAGAAGCTCTTTGTTGTAGATTTCATAATTCATCTTATTTGCTGAAATATTTTTGGAATGAAAAGTGATTGGGTGAAATTTATCGTTTGTTTCCATTTGTAATAATACGGCATCCAAAGTAAAGTCTGATGTATTTATTTCTATAAAAAAATGCCTTAGAAAATTTTATGTGATACAAGATTGGTGCAGAAATAAAGGCTGACTTCAAAGCTTCAAAAGATGCTTCAGCTTCTTTGCTCCACTCAAGTTTGTCTTTGCAAGTCAAACATATAAGTGGATTTTCAAATAAAGAGAAGTCTTTGATAAAGATCCAATAATAGTTAGCAAAGCCCAAAAAATATGAGACATCTCTTATTATTTTTGGAATCTTCTAATTCATAATAGTTTGAATTTTTTTAGGATCCATCATAAGTACACCATTTGAAATGATGTATCTTATGAAGTCAAATTGAGTAGTGTGGAATACATACTTTTCTATCTTAGCATAGAATCTTACATCTCTTAATTTTTATAACACATGACAAATATGAAGTTTATATTCATCTATGTTTTTAGAATAGATCAAAATATCATTCAGATAATAGACAACAAAATTGTCTAAAAACTCTCAAAAAACATCATTCATTAAATGTTGAAAAGCTTTCAATGCATTTGTAAGTCTAAAAGGCATGATGTTGTATTCAAAATGTCCATACCTAGTTTGAAATGCAAGCTTCCATTCATCTCCTTCTTTAATATGTACTAGATTATATAATCTCTATAGATCTATTTTTGTGTAGATCTGAGCTTGATTCAGTTGATTGAAAAGTGTAGATATCAAAGATAGATGATACCTATTCTTGATGGTGATCTTATTGAGTCTTCAATAATCAATACACATCCGCAATGATCTAACTTTCTTCTTCACAAATAAGATTGGAGCTTCTGCTGGTCATTTGGAATGGCATATGAAATTTTTAGCCAAATTTTCTTCAATATATTCCTTGAGCTCAACCAATTCATTTTGTGATAAACTATAAATTGGTCCAAATGGCAGTTGTGCTCCTTCTTGAAGGTCAATTGAATAGTCATAAGAACAATATTCTAGAAGAGTATCCACATTCTTCTTCTCAAATAAATCTTAAAATTCTTAATATTGCCTAGGAATGTCTTTTGAAGTCTTTGCATTATTAGAAAGAAGTGTGGCATAGATGACACAAGGTGATCTTTTTTTTGCAGCATGCAAGAAAGTTCTTGCACATACAAACTTATGTTTAATTGTACTAGACTTATGACTTTCTACTGGATTAATTTCACTCTTAATTATACTTTTAGAGAAGTCAAGAGTATGAGAAATCCAACCTATGCAAGGATTATACTTTTCTAACTATAATAAACCTAAAATGAATGGATTAAATGAAGATCTAATTATATTAAAGATTACGCAATTATTATGATCATTTATTGCTACATCTGTAGGAAGTGTTTTATGAGTAATATCTCCAGGAGACAATGGATGACCATCTAAGACTTCTACATGAATAAGTTTAGTTTTTTATACTAATAGTATTTTATGACTTTTAACAAATTCTTTGTGTAAGGAACAAGCTGAGGCTCCCGAATCTTTCAACACAAAGGCTTTATAATTATTAGGTCCTAAATACACATCTATTATAAAACAAAGAGAGGGTTTTGAAAAGAAAAAAGGACCTTCATTAAAAATTGTATAAGATTCTAGTCACATAATTTTTATTGTAGCTAGATAAATTTACTTTTTGATACATTGTCTTCTATGATAATTCTGCTCCTTATTTTGTGGTTTTGTCCCTTCTTTGAACAATGCTCAATAGTGTGTTTAGGTTCTCTATAATATAAGCACAATCCTTCTTGATGGAGTCAAGTCTTTTCTTACTCAGTAAGAGGTTTAAAATGTACCACATTAATTTTCATATCTTCTACTTCTAAATGTATATGCTGAGGAGATGTTGATATTACCTTCGAATTATAATAATGTTGAGGCCTACTTGTGTGACTTTCATATTGAAATTTAAAAAGTCAATTGTCATACTTCACAGCAAAATCAATTACTTCATTCAATGTTTGAAGATCAAGTAAGTTGAATATCAATTTCTTTACTTCATACTGTAAATCATAGAAAAATTCGCTAATAAGTGTAGCATCATCTTCCTTGATATTAGTTACAAGTTGTCAAAACTATGAAGCATATAATGTTATAAATTGATTGTCTTGTCATAAAAAATGGATCTTATTGGTTGTAACATGATTTGCATCATATTTTCCATACGTGGATCAAAATTTTGTCAAAAATGCCTTCAGATTATTCAATATTAGATCTCATCGTTCAAGAAAAGATGAAAACTATGATAGTATTGAATTTAAAAGAAGTATACTAATGAATCTAACTTGTGATCCTATAATTGGATAGCTTTGAAGTTAAAGTTCAATAACAAATTGTACTTGATTGATAAATTCTCAAAATTTGGATCTTACACCATCAAACTTCTTGGACAAGACAACTCTTGGTTCTCTAATACTTAAAGGATGTTCTATTGTGAGTAGAGGGATATGATTTGGTACAAATATTGAAGCAACTCTAATCATCTCTATATCTTTACTTCTTGCCATTATTGTTGATCTTTGTGGTAGTAAGCTAAGTTGATATATTGCTGTCGTACTGTAAATGCTTACAGTATGTAAAAATTAGTTAAAACATATTATATGTTGATAAATCTAGATGTGTGTTAGAGTGGCTAGTAGATTAAATTAAAAAGAATTGGTATAAGAAACTTTACTTTGTTTCTTTATTTCTTTTGATTTTGACATTAAATATATATTGTTAGGGACATAGTCCTTAGAACCTTCTAGAGACAAGCTTCTAGAACCTTCTAGAAGCAAGTCTCTGGAACCTTCTAGATGCTTCTTAGTTGGTAGAAGATGTTAGGGACATAGTCCTTAGAACCTTCTAGAGATAAGTTTCTAGAACCTTCTAGAAGCAAGTCTCTGGAACCTTCTAGAAGAAATCTCTGGAACCTTTTAGAAGCTTCTTAGTTGATAGAAGTTGCTTGAGAAGCTTTCTAAATAGGAGTATATATTGGAATCGAGGCTGAAGAGTTCTTCAGTCTCGACAACACATCTCTTGGAGCTCTAGCTCACCTCTCTGGTGTTGTTCTTATATTCATCTGATTAATCTAATTCTTGCCAGTTCTTCTTGAACTTTTTGGTAGATATCAAGTCTGTATTCTATGTCCGTGACAGTTTGTCGAGACTTCACTCACCTCAGATATCAGAGCTAGTTTCTTCTTTGTTAGAGTGTGGATTACCCCTTTGCTTGGAAGTGTACTAGCACTTTAGAGGTTGTGGATTATCCTCCTCTAAACTGATACTTCTTTTATTACAATATTGGAGTCTTATTCTTCTTGGAGAGAGTGGATTACCCCTTTTCTTGAAGCTCTTAAGGCATTTTAGAGGTTGCGGAGTACCCTCCTCTAAACCAATATTGTCTTCTTGTAGAGTCATTTTTGTCCTTCTCTTAGAATGGTTGGGGGCCAAGACATTAGTATGATAGAAAGTTCAGAGTCCAAGTTAGATGCTATCATGAATGCCCTCGCTACGTTATCGCAAAGAACTACAGAGATTGAAGGAGTCGTGGCAAGGCTTCATAATGATGGAGCATCTGGGATGGCACAATCTAGGTTGCACCAGCCTCAAACTTCTACACTTGGAGAAGCAGCTTTACCTCAGGTTCGACAAGCACCACTGGTTCTACAACATAAGGAACCTTGAGTTAGCCTTCCGAACAAGTTCGATGGTACACATTCCAAGTTTCGAGGATTCGTCAACCAAATCAGGTTGATAACAGTTTTACAGCCCGAACGCTATCCAACGGAGGAGTCACGTGTTAGACTTGTTAGAACCTTACTTACAGGGCAAGCTCTATCATGGTTTGCTCCTTTGTTCGAGAAACGATCGTCCATACTAAACAAATTTAAAACCTTTTTGGAGGCATTTGCGGAAGCATTTGGTGAACACGACAAGGTTCGATGGGCTACAACAAAGATCCGGTCACTACGACAAGGGATGCGTTATACATCAATCTATGCATCGGACTTCAAGCAATTAGCATGCGACATCAATTGGGACGAAGAAGTGTTGATGAGTCAATTCTATTGGGGTTTAAGGGATGATGTGAAGGATTTGCTGTTAACTCTTCCTGATCCGTAAACGCTCAACGAAGCTATTAGCCAAGCTGTGAAGTGTAATAATCGCTTATTCCAACATCACCAAGATCAACGTTCAAGACAACATATGGTTTGCCACACCCCAACTATGTCGACAAGCAGCGTGAATTCACATTCAGAGGTAGAAGACATGCAAATTGATGCGGTACGTGTCAAATCTCTTACTCTAGAAGAAAAAAAGCGGCATATGGAGGAAGGTCTATGCTTATATTGCGGTGAAGAAGGCCACAAAGTTGGAAACTGCCCCAAGAAGCAAAATCGACGTATTATCAAGATTAGGGGCGAGTTTATTTAGGAAAACGAGGATGCCCAGTCACAATAGGAACCGCACGGCTGGACAGTGAAATATCGCAACAACAATCAGATTCCTTTCTTTCCGCTCAACCTGCCCTTTGTTTTACAATCCTTTTGCTTATTGGCCCTCAGAAACTGAGAACCTTAGCATTATTAGATTCAGGAGCATCTGCTTGTTTCTTAGACGAAGAATTTGCAAAGCGTCATAAGATCCCTTTAGTACAAAAATCCAAATCTGTCTACGTTGAGGTCATAGATGGACGACCTTTATTGTCTGGTAGTGTCACCCATGAATCAGAACCTATAGAAGTGATGTTTAAGGACCATAGTAGTCACATTATTTTTAATATTATTAGAATCCCATCAAATCCTATTATTTTTGGTCTTTCCTGGTTGGAAAAGCATAACCCATCCATAGATTGGAAGTTGCGAAAGATGACCTTTCCCACAAAACCACCCAAGAGCAAGCCTAGTAGAAAATCCCGAATAGAGAAATCCTTATTTATTGGAGCAAGAGCGTTTATAAGATTGTCCAAGGGAGGCACACCATTTGTCATTTATGTGGCTCCAACTACCGGGGAGAAGATCTCGACAGCAAGTATACCGGAGCAGTATAAGGATTTTAAAGACGTGTTTCAAAAAAAAAATATCGACATGCTACTGGAATATAGACCATATGATTGCGCCATAGACTTACAAGAAGAAGCACAACCACCTTTTGGCCCAATCTACAATCTATCGCAAATAGAGTTGGCAGAGTTGCGGAAGTACATCGACGAGAATCTAGCCAAGAATTTCATCCGTCATTCAAAATCATCAGTTGGAGCACCCATCTTATTTGTGAAGAAGAAAGATGGCTCGTTGCGGATGTGCGTGGACTATTGAGGCCTCAACAAGGTAACAAAAAAGAATCGTTACCCGTTACACTTGATTTCTGGTCTCTTAAAACAACTTGGACGTGCAAGGATCTTTACAAAAATTGATCTAAGGGAAGCTTACAATCTCGTATGAATCAAGGAAGGAGATGAGTGGAAGATAGCGTTCCATACAAGGTATGGCTATTTTGAATATAATGTCATGCCCTTTGGTCTTACCAACGCTCCAGCGGTCTTTCAATATATGATGAATGATATTTTTCGAGAGTACCTTGATGATTTTGTTGTCATCTATTTGGATGATATTTTGACATTCTCCAAAAATGAGGAAGAGCATGAAAAATATGTTCGTTTGGTATTGGAGAAACTACGCGAGTGAGGACTATATGCCAACTTAGAGAAGTGTTTATTTCACCAAATAGAGATGGAGTTTCTGGGATTCGTTGCGACTACGGAAGGCTTGAAGATGGACCCCAAGAAGGTAGAAGCAATAGTGTCCTGGGAGGTTCCGAAGACGGTTAGAGATGTACAATGCTTTCTTAGTTTTGCCAACTTCTATCGGATCTTTATCAAGAATTACTCTCAAGTTGCTGCTCCTCTCACTCGGTTGACATGCAAGGATAAGCTGGAATGAGGACCTCTAGCAGAGAAGGCATTTCAAAACCTGAAGACTGCATTTACTACGGCTCCAATCTTGGTACATCCAGACTTTACAAAGGCCTTCTATTTAGAAACTGATGCTTCGGATTTTGCTTTAGGAGCTGTACTTTCACAAATGGGAGAAGACAAGAAGCTCCATCCGATTGCATTCTATTCTCGAAAGTTCTCTGCTGCTGAAATCAATTATGAGATCCACGATAAGAAACTTCTTGCTATAGTGGATTCTTTCCAAGAATGGCATCACTTTCTTGAAGGAGCTGTACATCCAGTGACCGTATATACAGATCACAAGAATTTGGAGTATTTCATGTCGGCTTGAGTTCTAAATCGACGTCAAGTTTGATGGAGTATGTTGCTATCTAGGTTCGATTTTATTATCACTTATCAACCTAGAAAGCAGCAAGGACTATCTGATGCCTTATCAAGGAGATCGTATCTTGTACCAAAGGCTAGAAAAGCAGCATTTGATCAACAATGTATGACATTGTTGAAGCCAGAGCAATTTTAGCTTTGCGCTACTATTATGCCAATTGATGCTGACTTCCTGAATCAAGTACGTGTCGTAATATTGAAGATTTAGTAGCCATTGATATTAAGCAACGTTGTCGTATTACGTGCTTTTCTGCTCCAGAACACGCCGGGTGTCTGGCTGTAGAAGGTAGTATGGAGATTCGTCGATAGTCAAGCAATCTATCAGTTTTGACTGCAAGAATATAAACGACTGCAACAATGTACCGTAAATCTATACGGATGCTCTTCGACTGCTTGTCGAAGTCCTTTTTGTCCCAGCTGGTAGGTCTCTAGACGTTACAGAGAATCCCGAACAATCCAAACTGTTAATCTTCAATACCGCTTTGTACTTACGATCTTATATCCACTGACTGTCTTGTTAGATTAACCCAATAAATTTCATTCACTCCGCATACTCAATCCTATAGACGCCCTTTTAATCCTTCAATCACAGACGTAATTCGATTTCACAAAACAGTCAAGAGTATTCAAACCCACTTCATTAAAAATCTCGATTCACCATTACAATACTGCCTTCAGCAGCGATTGCCTCAGTCTTCCCAAAACTCTACGAAGAAGAAAAATCCAAATTCTCTGTCTTTCCTTCCATGACCCGAAGCATGAAGCTCCTCTCTCTAATCCCTTTGATCTTCAAAAACTTCCAATGAAAACTGAACTAGTAACCTTGCAAAAGCTTGAAAACTAGCTCCCCCCGATTCCCAGAGAAAAAAAAAACCCCCCTCTTCAAAACTATATCCTCCCTAACCTTCTCCTCTGCATTTCTTCAATCTACCGTCTTAGATCCGAAATTGGCTCCCACCGTCAAGCTTGGATCCAAAATTGGCTCTCGCCGTTGTCGTGTTGTAACACGAGTATACAGTGAAAATAAAAAGAAAGGAGAATTTTATTAATATTCAGTTACCTCGAATATTGGGAGCATCGACCAACTCCAGTACAAATACTGAGTGGTCAAGTTCAGTCACTCCGTTACAGTCAGCCGGGGCATACTGAAATGCTCCATTCGATTCCAATAACGGGAGTCAGCAGGAAGAGAAGGACCAATTCACACGAGGGGTTCAAGGAGCCAATTGGATCCAATTTCGATAATCCAATCCGGGTCCTCTTATCCAATATGAGACCTGAATTGGCCGGTCAATCCAATGCAGTCTAATGACGGGAAATCCAGGTCTTACTACGGGTCTTAGCCAATCTGATGCGAGGACCAATTTGACCCAATTATGGGAACATCCAGGTTACTACGGGCATCTTTCCCAATATAGGACCTGAATTGGTCGGGCGACTCAATGTGGTTCCGATTACGGGGTTCGATTTTGTTTCAGGCTGTCCTGTTCTCTGTGCCGTTTCACGGAACGTTGTTTTCGGTAAATGGATTTCTTAAAGGTAAAAACGGAGGAGAAAGCTTGACGGCGAGAGCCAATTTCGGATCCAAGCTTGAGGTGGGAGCCAATTCCGGATCTAAGACAGAAGATTGAAGAAATTAGAGGATAAGGTTAGGGAGGATATAGTTTTGAGGGGGGAGGTTTTTTTTCTTTCAGGGAATCGGGGGGGGGGGGAGTTTTTTCAAGCTTTTGCAAGGTTACCAGTTCGGTTTCATTAGAAATTTTTGAAGATCAAGGGAATTAGAGAGAGGAGCTTCATGCTTCGGGTCGGGGAAGGAAAGACATAGAATTTGGATTTTTCTTCTTCGTAGAGTTTTGGGAAGACTGAGGCAATCGCTGCTGAAGTCAGTGTTGTAATGGTGAATCGAGATTTTTAAATGAAGTGGGTTTGAATACTCTTGACTGTTTTGTAAAATCGAGTTACGTCTGTGATTGAAGGATTAAAGGGGTGTCTATAGGATTGAGTATGCGGAGTGAATGAAATTTATTGGGTTAATCTAACAGGACAGTCAGTGGATACAAGATCGTAAGTACAAAGCGGTATTGAAGATTAACAGATTGGGTAGTTCGGGGTTCTCTGTAACGTCTAGAGACCTATCGGTTGGGGCAAAAAAAGGCTTTGACAAGCAGTCAAATCGCATCCGTATAGATTTACGATACATTGTTGCAGTCGTTTATATTCCAGTAGTCAAAAACTGATAGACTGCTTGACTATCGGTGAATCTCCATACTACCTTCTACAGCCAGACGCCCGGCGCGTTCTCGAGCAGGAAAGCACGTAATATGACATAAGTGGTGAACCCGACGTGAAAGCTTGAGGTAGAAGGTATTGGATTTCGGTTGATTTTATCTTTATTTTTATGGAAAACGAAAATAAAAATTTGGAAGGATTTTTGGGAGAAGTTTCTGGTGGGGAGTCTTCTAAAGGACAAGGTATGCACATGGATCCGTCTATTGCTAGTTTGTTTCAAGCCTTCTCATTGTCAATGCAGCAACAGCAAAGCAATGATCGAAAGGAAGCTTTGGCAACCAAAGCATTATAAGCAGTGGTCAATAAAATTGATCAATTTGATGGGAGGAATATTTCAAGGTATTTAAGATGTTATGTTCGTGAAATGGAATTAAATCGGATTTCTGAGAAGAAAATGGTTGCACTATTTGGACTTGCCACGATACCGGAGATAAGGAACCACATTACATCGATTACGGATCGTTGTGGGAATTCATGGGAGGATTTTTTATATGCATTGAAAGACGAATATTTCTTGGAAGATGCTGATCGCGTTACTAAGAAGCTGTTTCTGGGATGGATTGAACGGCCCAATAAGAATTTGCAAGCAACAGAGCTACTAAGGGAATTTGAGAGGCAGTACTTTCAATTATTGAAGGTAGAAAAATTGACATTGGAGCCGAACAAAGTTGATCTATTTCTTCAAGCTGCTGATGGGGAATTGCAAGAGAAATTAGAACCCCTTCTTGAAGACAAAGAAGAAGATGAAGGATTGACAACGAAGTGGAAGAACGTTGAAGATGCGGTGGGGTTGCTTACAAAAAAAGAAAGGAGGAAGGATAGGAGCAATATTCCAAAAACAGTACAAGCACCCAAAGCTCCAATACGTACAACACCACCAACAATGCCTACAGTTCAACCTTCGACATCCTTGTCAAAGAAAGCAGATATGGGTATGGAAGAAATTATACGAGGAATGCGAGATCTTCAAATCAAATTGGCAAGACTTGAAGAGAATACTTCTATAAACAATTCGAAGAATGTTTCAAAACAAGGATATGTACAAAGATGCATTTGGTGTGATGATGCTTCACACACTAGAAAAGATTGTAATGAATTTAATAATATGATACGACAGGGAATTATTTGCTGGAAAGATGGAAAGATAGCATTGAAAGATAAGGAGGATCTTCTTCAAACCAATTTTGGCAAGGGAGGAATGAGAGCATTGGTTCAAGATTACTTAAAAGAGCATGAAACAATAGTACGAGAAAGTACAAGTTATGGTGCTAGAGTAGATGATGAAATTGGTGGAAGTACGGAAACTACTGAGTTTTGGGCTTCTGCCGTTTCTACAATGCAAGAAGGAAAATTACCTCAAGAAGCGTTATTGAGAACTGCAGCTACAATACGAGGAAGAACAGGTTGGGAGGATCCTGTTGAGTCTCTTTCAGTTCATGCATATATTGCTAAGAGCCAACATGAAGCTTTGATGGAAGAAAAAAGACGAGGAAATTTTGATGATACTAGAGAAGGAAATTCTTTTAAGAGGCAAACTCGAGGAGACAAGGCTCGGGAGGCAGCTTCACAAAAATTGCCTGTAAAAGATACCTCAGCATCACTGGGAGAAAAAACAATGGAGACAAAAGATAAGGGCAAATCAATTGCTTATAAGCTACTTTCTGACATTGAAGCAGCAACAAATTTGAAAGGGGTGTTGGAAGAACGTATATTAAACGCTAAGGTGGAATTCACATTGAAAGAAGTCTTGGAAATTGCAAAGAAGGAGTTTCATGATGTTATCATTGACAGCATTAAGCGAAAGAGGCAATTAATGAGCGAAACTGGAATGAGTCATGCTATTGATGCAAGAATATATAGAGATGAAGAAGAGGTTGATATTGGTTACAAGCAACCAACAAATGAAAAGAATGGATATAATCAGCGAGTACATTTCGAAGATTCTAGTGATAAGGAAATGAAAACTTTGAGCCATTATACTCGAAAGCATTGGGTAAGGGCAACTACTGAGGTATTGGTGAAGGTAGGAGATATAGAAGAACCAATAGTTGCTTTGGTGGACCATGGTTCTGAAATAAATCTCATGTCTAAAGATCTTTATAAGAAGCAAAAATGGCCAATTGATATGGAACATGGATGGGCAATACGAGCAGCTAATAACACACGAGGCGAATTATATGGAGCTTGTCTAGATGTCAAAATTCGGATTGGGGATGTTGCGACGGAGCAACATTTCTTCGTTCAAGATACAACGTCTTATCCGTTGATTTTAGGACAACCTTATATCACGGCAATACGGATGGAAACAAAGGTACTTGACGATGGTTGTGCTTATGCAAGGGTACGGAGCGAAGATGGGAGGAAAGCTGTACAATTTCTAACAGTACATCCTAACCATGAATGGAATCGAGATAGGTTGAGGGAGAAACCATTGTCAAAGATTGTTGAAGGATTTAAGGATTTTGGGGAGGTACCACTGTAAAGCGAGATTATAGAGGTACAAAAGAGGAGGTACTCTCGCGAGATGAAGGTGCCTTTGATGCGAGTTTTATTGGTATATTGGAGAATGGAAATATTATGTATAAGAAAGTTGATGATTTTAAAAGAAAAGAAAGAAAAAGATTATATGATATTGAAGGACAGTTATGCAAGATAGGTACATTATAAGATGATGAGAGGATTTTGGGTGTTTATGAAGAAAATGAACTGGAAGATTCATTGGAATTGATTACATCTATTGGGTTAGGAGATAATGATAAGATTGTTGAGATTCATTCGAGAGAGGTTTATACCATGCTTGAATCTTTTCAAGCACCAGAAGTCACAGTAGAGACGAGATATAAAACGGCAGATAAGAAGGTAAAGCCTGTTGCCGGACCATTACCAGAGGATTCTAAAGAACAAATGGGAGAAGCATCAAAAGAAGCAAGTTTAAGAGATCCAATGAGTATTAGACATCAGTTTACTAAAGAGACTTTTGAAGAATTGAAGATTGGTTCTGATGGTTCTTTATTGCCGGAGGAAATTACTTGCTTCAAAAAGATGTTGGCTAAACAAGGTAGATCGTTTGCCTTCGAATCTCATGAAATTGGGTGTGTGGATCCAAATATTATAACACCTATGGTTATCTTCACTGTACCGCATGTACCTTGGAATCTAAGACCGATTCCAGTACCGAGGACACATTTACCTAAATTGGTGGAACTATTGAAAGAAAAGATAAAGATGAAAATATTAGAACCTTCATTTGCGCCGTATTCTAGTCGATGGTTTACGGTACCTAAGAAGAATAGGTCACTACGGTTTATTCAAGATATGCAGCCGGTGAATGCTGTAACTGTCAGGAATGCAGGAATTGGACCTATTGTGGATGAATTTGCTGAGGCATTTGCTGGAAGGGCGATCTATTCAATGGGTGATTTGTATTCAGGTTATGATCAATTTCAACTTGTCGAAGGAAGTAGAGATATGACAACGATGAGAACACTGCTTGGATTGGTTAGAATGTGCACTCTTCCTCAAGACACGACCAACTCAGTTGTGCATATGATGAATGGGATGAATAAGGTATTGAGAGATTTTATTCCGGAAAAGACTATGCCTTTTCTGGATGATGTTCCTATAAAAGGGTGCAGAGAAGGAGACAAGGATGAAACTTTAGATACGAGGGGATGTCACAGATATGTTGTTGATCATATACAAGATTGTGAAAAGATTTTAACTCGGCTTGGAGAAGTTCATCTTACATTATCGGGTATGAAGTCCGTATTTGGAGTGCGAGAGGTTGTAATTATTGGACATTTATGCGGATCTTACGGAAGAAAACCAGATCCGACTAAAGTTGATGCAATTGGAAGGATGAAAGAGGATTGTGGTTCTTTAACAGAGGTTCGCAGGTTTTTGGGTGCATGTGTATTTTATCGAATCTGGATCCCTCATTTTGCTCACATAGCGGATCCATTATATGAATTGTTACGCAAGGATTACCGATTTGAATGGAAAGAAAGGCATATTCAGACAATGCAAAGATTGAAGAAATTATTGATGTCACCTCCAATATTGAGGAAGGTTGATTATAAGTGCAATAGACTAGTGATTCTTACTGTGGACGCTAGTCCAATTGCCATTGGATGGGCTATGGGTCAAGATGATTCAAATGGGAGTCGATTTGCAGTTCGATTTGGGGCTAAAGTTTTAAGTATTCGTCAACGTGCATATTCGCAAGTCAAAAGAGAACTTTGGGGAGTCGTTTCGGCTATGAAAGCTGAAAAGGACTATTTGATTGGGGCAGTAGTAGTAATTGAAACAAATTGCTTGCCATTGCTTGGAATGATTATTAACTGTTCAACGCCAGATATTGCAATGTTGAGATGGATTGCTTATATTAAGTCACTAAATCCAGAATTTAAGCATATCATTGGAAAGGACAATTTAGTAGCAGACATGCTATCTCGAGCAAGATACGAGAGGGAGGACGAAATGGTTGAAGACATTGATGATGTCGGATTGAAATTCTATTCAATATCAAATCTCAACGGAGAAGACAAGCTATTTCTTGAAGAATCTTATGAAGGAGAATTATTGGATATTGGTCATTATTTGAATACCTTGTCTAAGCAGGGGAATTGGCCTACAGAAAAATTCAAACAAATAAGAAAAAAAGCATATGGATTTTTACTTCGAGATGGATTCTTATGGAAAAGACCGAAGAAAGGAATTGGGATGCCACAACGAGTGATAGGCAAAAGGAAAGAAAAACTAAAAATATTAAAGGAGTTTCATGATAGTTTATGGGCACGGCATAGAGGAATCTGGGCTCCTTTTGCTAAACTCAAGGAACGGTATTGGTGAAAAAATTTGTATCGAGATGTGCTCTCATTTGTTGAGTCATGTGAAATCTGTCAATCATATTCTAATATCCGACACCGAGATGGACTTCATCCTACATATCCTCTGGCTATTCATTTTAAATGGGTTGTTGATTTGGTTATTATGCCGGTTGGGTTATGGCAGATGAGATATTTGGTTTTAACTCGTGAAGATTTATCAAATCAAGTAGAAGGAAGAGTATTGAGGACAAAATCTACAGAGGGGATTTGTAGGTTTTTGCTTGAAGATGTCATTTGCCATTACGGGTACGTACGAAAAATCACTGCAGATCGTGGAGAATTAAATGCACAAGAAGCTCGTAAGTTCTTTGAAAAAATGTGGAGTTAAACTATCACTGACTACTGCTTATAATCCGGAAGGGAATGCGAAAAGCGAACGCGGTCACCCGCCGATTGTGAAAGCATTGGTTAAAGCTTGTAATGGGAAAGTTAAAGAGTGGCCACGGCTTTTGTCATTTGCATTATGGGCTGATCGAACAACACATAGTTCGGTGATAGGATATATGCCAGTAGAACTTATGACAGGTCAAAAACCAATTATGCCGATTGAAGAAAAGGTACTTACTTGGAGTATGCTACCATGGGAAGATGGATTGACAAGAGAAGAACTTCTGGCTATTAGGATTCGACAATTAGAGTAAAGAACGGAAGATGTCCAGATAGCATTGGAAAGGTTAAAAAGAGCAAGGTTACAAAACAAGGCGCGATTCGATAAGCAACATCGATTGAGACCAAAAGCAATCGAGGAAGGTGACTGGGTACTTGTTTATGACAATAGTCTGGATAATCAACATAGTACTTTGTGGAAATTTTCAAAACGTTGGTTTGGACCATATGTTGTAACAACAGTTCATGATAATGCGACTTTCTCGTTACGGGAGTTAGATGGTACCAAATTGAAAATACCAATTGCAGGAAAGCGAGTAAAAATATTTAAACGAAGACACGCAGAGATGAATATGGAAGACCTTATGTCACGGACATACATATAATTACCTATATGAATAGATAAAAGTATGTAAAAGTAGATAAAAGTAGGTTAATTGTGTAATATCTTCTAGAGAAGCTTCTTAGAAGCTTCATAGACGCTGCTTTGACTTTATAGGAGTCTATAGTTGACTTTTAGGTTAGAAACTTGGTCAACAAGTTAGCCATGTGCCACACATGTTGGAAGCTTAAAGAACAAGCTAACTACGTGGTCCATCCATAGAAAACTTGCCTTGCAAGCAAAGGCATGTGGCCTAGAAAGTCAACATATATTGGAGGTCTTATAGAACATCGCCACGTGGCTTCTAGTTAGATAGTATATATAGAGGCAAGAGTGAAGCCCTCTTCACTCTTGTCAACTCCTTTCTTGCTTCTAGTCTAAGTTTCAAGGGTCTCTAGTTTTCTTGTATTTTGGCAATAGCCATTCCAGTTTCTTTCTTAATATACATATTTCTATTTTGTCCTATTTCTTTTTGAGAAAAGTCTCACTTACTCTTTAGCTTTCATCGAGTTCTTGTCCTTGACAGATTGACAAGAGTACACTTACAATATCAGAGCTTTGTCTTTTCTTGATTAAGAGTGGATTACCCCTTTTTCTTGATAAGACATAAGCGCATTAGAAGTTGCGGATTACCCTCTTTTAAACTGATATTGTTCTTAGTATTTTCTTTGTTATCAATTCCTCTCTTCTATTTGTTTTGAGCGTTATTAGACATCTTCTCTTTTCTAAGTGCTACTATGGCAGAGCTTGTTGAAATGAAGAGTGCAATGGCACAGATGCAAGAGCAATTGAGGGAGTTAATGCTTGCGATGCATCAACTCAATTTACCACCACAAGGAGCAACAAGAATGGTAGGAAGTGAAGATATAGAGATGATTGGGGCTGCTTCAACATCTACACCAAACCATGTCCCTTCTCCCAGAATGGAACACCCTTCGAGTGTTAGAGAACCGAGAGTTGCCTTGCCCGAGAAGTTTGATGGTACCAGATCCAAGTTTCGAGGATTCATCAATCAGGTCCAACTAGTAATTGAACTTCAACCCCAGAGCTATCCAACTCCAGGGTCACAAGTTAGATTCATTGGTACACTCCTTTCAGGTTCAGCATTGTCATGGTTTTCATCTTTTCTTGAACGACGAGATCCAATATTGGATAATCTGGAGGCTTTTTTGGCGGAGTTTCGATCCATGTTTGGAGAACATGATGCAATTCGTGTTGCAACCAACAAGATCCGTATTTTGCGACAAGGCAATCGATCAGTAACATTATATGCTTCGCAATTTCGACAACTTGCAACTGATATCAAGTGGGATGATGCCGCACTTGTGAGTCAATTTCTCTACGGATTACAATATGAGGTAAAGAAATTGATGCTTAATTTACCTGATCCTCAAACATTGAGTCAAGCAATTGACTTTGCTGTGAAGTGCGACAATCGACTTTTTGAATTTCGATCCGAGAGTCGTACAAGTGGGCCTCAACGTTACTACAATTCAATGGCAACACCGACGTCTCCTCAACACATACCTTCGGAAGTAGAGGATATGCAAATTGATGCGGTACGTTTCAAACCTCTTACTGAGCAAGAAAAGTCTCGTCGTCGACAAGGAGGATTGTGCTTATATTGTGGAGAACCTAAGCACACTGCTCAACATTGTCCAAAGAAGCGACGTAACTACAAAATGAGGAGTACGACTGTGAAAGAAGACAGTATGTCGGAAAACGAGTACGTCCAGCTACAATAGGGACCGTGCGGCTGGAATCTTGTACAACTTCTAATGAAGGTCCTATCCTCTCCTCAGAACCATCTCCTTGTTTTATAATAGATGTGCGTTTAGGACCTAATAATTACAAAGCCTCTGCCTTGATAGATTCAGGAGCCTCAGCTTGTTTTTTAGATGAAGAATTTGCTAGATGTCATAGAATATCATTAATACAAAAAACTAAACCTGTACACGTAGAAGTTATAGATGGTCGTCCGTTGTCTTCTGGAGATGTAACTCACGAAACACTTCCTGTAGATGTAGTAATAAATGGTCATAGTAGTTGCGTAATTTTTAATATAATTAGATCTCCCTCTAATCCAGTAATTTTAGGCTTATCATGGTTAGAAAAGTATAATCCTCGAATAGATTGGATTTCTCGTAAACTTGATTTTCCTCGGAGCATTAGTAACAGTTCTATTAATCAAGTAAAAAACCATGAGTCTAGTATAGAAAAACCCGCACTTATAGGTGCAAAAGCGTTTATACACGCAGCAAAAGAAGGATCAACTTTTGCTATTTATGCTGCACCTATTTCTGAAAGCGTAAAGACTTCAAGTGGCATTCCAAGTCAATATCAGGATTATCAAGACGTTTTTGAGAAAAAGAATGCAGATATTCTTCCTGAGCATCGCCCATACGATTGTTCAATCGATCTCAAGGAAGGAACTCAGCCACCATTTGGACCAATTTACAGTTTATCGCAAGATGAGTTGGCTGAACTCAAGACATATATTGACGAGAATTTAGCGAAGAATTTCATACGTCATTCAAAATCTCCAGCAGGAGCTCCAATTTTATTCGTAAAGAAAAAAGATGGATCTTTACGAATGTGTGTTGACTATCGAGGACTCAACAAGATCACAATCAAGAACAGGTATCCATTACCTTTGATATCAGGACTCCTTGACCAGTTAAATCAAGCTAAGATCTATACAAAAATAGATCTAAGAGGAGCATATAATCTAGTACGGATCAAAGAAGGAGATGAATGGAAGACTGCGTTTCGAACCAGGTACGGACACTTTGAATACAATGTCATGCCTTTTGGACTCACGAATGCACCAGCTGCTTTTCAACATCTCATGAATGATGTATTTCGTGAATTCTTAGACAATTTTGTCGTCTGCTATCTAGACGATATCCTGATCTATTCCAAGAACGTTGAAGAACATGAAATACATGTTCGTCAAGTATTACAAAAACTTAGAGATGCAGGATTGTACGCCAAGATGGAAAAGTGTGTATTTCACACTACTCAAGTTGACTTTTTAGGATACATCATTTCAAATGATGGTCTCATGATGGATTCTAAGAAAGTCCAAACAATCATGGATTGGAAGATTCCAAAGACTGTAAGAGATGTCCAATGTTTCTTGGGATTTGCCAATTACTATCGGATCTTCATCAAAGACTTCTCACGAGTTGCAGCTCCACTTACACGCTTGACTAGTAAAGATAAATTTCAATGGAATCAAGAAGCGGAAGCAGCATTTGAAGCCTTGAAGACATCGTTTGTCTCTGCACCAGTCTTATATCGTGTTGACTTTTCCAAGGTATTTTTTATGGAAACAGACGCATCGGATTTTGCCTTGGGTGCAGTTTTATCACAAATGGGAACAGATGACAAACTTCATCCGATAGCTTTTCATTCAAGAAAATTCTCAGCAGCCGAGATCAATTATGAGATCCACGATAAAGAACTTCTTGCGATCGTGGATTCCTTTCAAGAATGGCGTCATTATCTAGAAGGCGCTTCTAGTCCAGTCACTGTGTATACAGATCACAAGAACCTCGAGTATTTCATGTCAGCACGCGTGTTGAATCGTCGTCAAGCTCGTTGGAGTATGTCTTTGTCAAGATTCGACTTCATTATCACTTATCGGCCAGGAAAACAACAAGGTTTGTCCGATGCCCTGTCTAGACGTTCTTATTTTGCACCAAAAGAAGGAGATGCAGCTTTTGAGCAACAAAGAACGGTCCTCTTGAAACCGGAGCAATTTCATCTCCGAGCAGTGAAATCAACATTGACTGTTGATTCAACTTTTCTCAAGCAAATCCAGTCCAGTATGTCCTCAGACCCTCTTGTTCATGATATCGAGAATAATTCTTCCAAGTCTCATGATTCTTCTAAGTTCGAGTTCAAGAATAATCTATTATATTTTGAAGGACGCCTATATGTTCCAGAAGGAAAAGCACGTTTGCGTGTTCTTCAAGCACGTCATGACTTTCCAGCAGCAGGGCACTTTGGATATAATAAGACTCTGGAACTCATATCAAGAGATTTTTGGTGGCCACAAATGTGGAAGTCAGTCAAAGACTTTGTACAATCATGTGATATTTGTTCAAGATCAAAAATTCCTCGACATCGACCTTACGGACTTCTTCAGCCATTACCTATACCAGAACAACCATGGTCTTCTGTTTCTATGGATTTCATCACAGATCTTCCAAACTCAAGATCTTATGATTCTATATTTGTGATAGTAGATCGTTTCACCAAGATGGCACATTTTATGCCATGTACAAAATCTATCACAGGTGAAGAAACAGCTAAGCTTTTCATTGATAATATCTATCGCTATCATGGATTACCTAAAGATATCATATCGGATAGGGGAACTCAATTTGTGTCGAGATTCTGGAGGACTCTTTTCAAGATTTTAAAAGTGGACATAAAGCTATCTTCAGCTTTCCATCCTCAAACTGATGGACAAACAGAGCGCGTAAACCAAGTCTTGGAACAGTATTTAAGGTGTACCATCAACTACCAACAAGATGATTGGACAAACCTTCTGCCATTGGCAGAGTTTGCTTATAATAATACGGTACATTCCTCCACGCAACAAACACCTTTCTTTGCCAATTATGGCTATCATCCACGACTTGATACTTTTGATTTTTCAAAAGTTGATAATCCTGCAGCAGAAGATATGGCAAATCGGTTGTCAGAGTTACATGCAATAATGAAGGCGCAGTTGAAGAAAGCTCAAGAACGACAAAAGATAAATGCAGATGTATATCGTAAAGAGCAACCACAACTCAACGTGGGTGATAAGGTATGGCTACTTCGTCGCAATATCAAGACCACTCGACCTTGTGACAAATTGGACTATCGTAGGCTTGGCCCCTTTTCTGTTTCTGAACAGATCAACCCAGTTGCATATCGGTTACATCTACCGGAGTCAATGAAGATCCATCCTGTATTCCACGTGTCTCTTCTTGAACCATATAAGACAGTGGATATACAAGGAAGAAGACAAATGCCACCGCCTCCTATAGAAGTAGATAATAATGAAGAATTTGAGGTGGAAGAGATATTAGACTCAAGGCGGTGCCGAAATAAGCTAGAATATCTTGTTCATTGGCGCGGATATGATATTAGTGAGCGCACATGGGAGCCATCCAGGAATCTAGCAAATGCATCAGCTAAAGTCAAAGTTTTTCATCAACGACATCCATCAAAACCAAGATGAAAACCTCTCTTATAAAAGAGACAAGATTGAGGCAAGATAACATTCAAATTCCTATCCTTGTTTGTAACTTCTTTGCATTTGTGACGCTAATTAGATGGAGAGCCAACAACCAGCGGATTCAACTCAAGAACCTTCGTTTGTTGACTTACCGGATGAGACATTACGATTGTCACAACCTTCAAGACGACGCAACCGAGATGAAGATCCTCAAGAACGACATGTTCTTCCTCGAATAGATGGTGAGATACAACGCGTTTGGTATCACGACCTTGGAAGAGATTCTCGATGTTTGGTGATATTATTGGAGATAGAAACGACTCCTGATGGTGTTTCAAATGTATTATTTGAAGGAAGTTATGAAGGCCTCAACAGTGATCAAATAACAGGGTGGTCTTCTCGCCCTGGAATGGGACACTATCGATGGCTAAGAGGACCCATCAACTATCTTCGAAGAGAACAAAGATCAGAGTATGTAGCAAATACAATTCGCCGCATATTAGATTTTCTCAATATATAATCACCGCTCCTCGTGGAACTCGTCCCTAGAAGGGGGGGTAATGTCACGGACATACATATAATTACCTATATGAATAGATAAAAGTATGTAAAAGTAGATAAAAGTAGGTTAATTGTGTAATATCTTCTAGAGAAGCTTCTTAGAAGCTTCATAGACGCTGCTTTGACTTTATAGGAGTCTATAGTTGACTTTTAGGTTAGAAACTTGGTCAACAAGTTAGCCATGTGCCACACATGTTGGAAGCTTAAAGAACAAGCTAACTACGTGGTCCATCCATAGAAAACTTGCCTTGCAAGCAAAGGCATGTGGCCTAGAAAGTCAACATATATTGGAGGTCTTATAGAACATCGCCACGTGGCTTCTAGTTAGATAGTATATATAGAGGCAAGAGTGAAGCCCTCTTCACTCTTGTCAACTCCTTTCTTGCTTCTAGTCTAAGTTTCAAGGGTCTCTAGTTTTCTTGTATTTTGGCAATAGCCATTCCAGTTTCTTTCTTAATATACATATTTCTATTTTGTCCTATTTCTTTTTGAGAAAAGTCTCACTTACTCTTTAGCTTTCATCGAGTTCTTGTCCTTGACACCTTAATGAAGGTACAGAGATTCCGCAGCAAGAAGATGAAAGTGATTTGGATAATGAAGGTGACGAAGACGAACTGGACAAAGACGTAGGGGATATATTCTGAATCAAACCGCAATTGGATAAATTGGTGCATACCGGAGGATGCACAGGTTCAGAGGGGGTGGATGTCGTGTTGTAACAAGAGTATACAGTGAAAATAAAAAGAAAGGAGAATTTTATTAATATTCAGTTACCTCGAATATTGGGAGCATCGACCAACTCCAGTACAAATACTGAGTGGTCAGGTTCAGTCACTCCGTTACAGTCAGCCGGGGCATACTGAAATGCTCCATTCGATTCCAATAATGGGAGTCAGCAGGAAGAGAAGGACCAATTCACACGACGGGTTCGAGGAGCCAATTGGATCCAATTTCGATAATCCAATCCGGGTCCTCTTATCCAATATGAGACCTGAATTGGCCAGTCAACCCAATGCAGTCTAATTACGGGAAATCCAAGTCTTACTACGGATCTTAGCCAATGTGACGGTGTCGTATTAGGTGCTTTCCTGCTCGAGAACGCGCCGGGCGTCTGGCTGTAGAAGGTAGTATGGAGATTCACCGATAGTCAAGCAGTCTATCAGTTTTTGACTGTTGGAATATAAACGATTGCAACAATGTATCGTAAATCTATACGGATGCTCTTCGACTGCTTGTCAAAGTCTTTTTTTTGCCCCAGCCGATAGGTCTCTAGACGTTACAGAGAACCCCGAACAACCCAAACTGTTAATCTTCAATACCCCTTTGTACTTACGATCTTGTATCCACTGACTGTCCTGTTAGATTAACTCAATAAATTTCATTCACTCCGTATACTCAATCCTATAGACACCCCTTTAATCCTTCAATCACAGACGTAACTCGATTTTATAAAATAGTCAAGAGTATTCAAACCCACTTCATTTAAAAATCTCGATTCACTATTACAACACTGACTTCAGCAGCGATTGCCTCAATCTTCCCAAAACTCTATGAAGAAGAAAAATCCAAATTCTATGTCTTTCCTTCCCCGATCCGAAGCATGAAGCTCCTCTTTCTAATTCCCTTGATCTTCAAAAACCTCCAATGAAACCGATTTGGTAACCTTGCAAAAGCTTGAAAAAACTCCCCCCCCCCCTCCCGATTCCCTCAAAGAAGAAAAACCTCCCCCCTTAAAACTATATCCCCCCTAACCTTATCCTCTGAATTTCTTCAATCTTCCGTCTTAGATCCGGAATTGGCTCCCACCTCAAGCTTGGATCCAAAATTGGCTATTGCCGTCAAACTTTCTCCTCCGTTTTTACCTTTAAGAAATCCATTTACTGAAAACAACGTTCCCTGAAACGGCACAGAGAACAGGACAGCCTGAAACAGAATCGAACCCCGTAATCGGGACCACATTGAGTCGCCCGACCAATTCAGGTCCTATATTGGGAAAGATGCCCGTAGTAACCTGGATGTTCCCATAATTGGGTCAAATTGGTCCTCGCGTCAGATTGGCTAAGACCCGTAGTAAGACCTGGATTTCCCTTAATTAGACTGTATTGGGTTGACCGGGTAATTCAGGTCTCATATTGGATAAGAGGACCCGGATTGGATTATCGAAATTGGATCCAATTGGCTCCTCGAACCCGTCGTGTGAATTGGTCCTTCTCTTTCTGCTGACTCCCGTTATTGGAATCGAATGGAGCATTTCAGTATGCCCCGGCTGACTGTAACGGAGTGACTGAACCTGACCACTCAGTATTTGTACTGGAGTTGGTCGATGCTCCCAATATTCGAGGTAACTGAATATTAATAAAATTCTCCTTTCTTTTTATTTTCACTGTATACTCTTGTTACAACACGACATTCACCCCCTCTGAACCTGTGCATCCTCCGGTATGCACCAATTTATCCAATTGCGGTTTGATTCAGAATATATCCCCTACGTCTTTGTCCAGTTCGTCTTCGTCACCTTCATTATCCAAATCACTTTCATCTTCTTGCTGCGGAATCTCTGTACCTTCATTAAGGTCTTCCATATTCATCTCTGCGTGTCTTCGTTTAAATATTTTTACTCGCTTTCCTGCAATTGGTATTTTCAATTTGGTACCATCTAACTCCCGTAACGAGAAAGTCGCATTATCATGAACTGTTGTTACAACATATGGTCCAAACCAACGTTTTGAAAATTTCCACAAAGTACTATGTTGATTATCCAGACTATTGTCATAAACAAGTACCCAGTCACCTTCCTCGATTGCTTTTGGTCTCAATCGATGTTGCTTATCGAATCGCGCCTTGTTTTGTAACCTTGCTCTTTTTAACCTTTCCAATGCTATCTGGACATCTTCCGTTCTTTACTCTAATTGTCGAATCCTAATAGCCAGAAGTTCTTCTCTTGTCAATCCATCTTCCCATGGTAGCATACTCCAAGTAAGTACCTTTTCTTCAATCGGCATAATTGGTTTTTGACCTGTCATAAGTTCTACTGGCATATATCCTATCACCGAACTATGTGTTGTTCGATCAGCCCATAATGCAAATGACAAAAGCCGTGGCCACTCTTTAACTTTCCCATTACAAGCTTTAACCAATGCTTTCACAATCGGCGGGTGACCGCGTTCGCTTTTCGCATTCCCTTCCGGATTATAAGCAGTAGTCAGTGATAGTTTAACTCCACATTTTTTCAAAGAACTTACGAGCTTCTTGTGCATTTAATTCTCCACGATCTGCAGTGATTTTTCGTACGTACCCGTAATGGCAAATGACATCTTCAAGCAAAAACCTACAAATCCCCTCTGTAGATTTTGTCCTCAATACTCTTCCTTCTACTTGATTTGATAAATCTTCACGAGTTAAAACCAAATATCTCATCTGCCATAACCCAACCGGCATAATAACCAAATCAACAACCCATTTAAAATGAATAGCCAGAGGATATGTAGGATGAAGTCCATCTCGGTGTCGGATATTAGAATATGATTGACAGATTTCACATGACTCAACAAATGAGAGCACATCTCGATACAAATTTTTTCACCAATACCGTTCCTTGAGTTTAGCAAAAGGAGCCCAGATTCCTCTATGCCGTGCCCATAAACTATCATGAAACTCCTTTAATATTTTTAGTTTTTCTTTCCTTTTGCCTATCACTCGTTGTGGCATCCCAATTCCTTTCTTCGGTCTTTTCCATAAGAATCCATCTCGAAGTAAAAATCCATATGCTTTTTTTCTTATTTGTTTGAATTTTTCTGTAGGCCAATTCCCCTGCTTAGACAAGGTATTCAAATAATGACCAATATCCAATAATTCTCCTTCATAAGATTCTTCAAGAAATAGCTTGTCTTCTCCGTTGAGATTTGATATTGAATAGAATTTCAATCCGACATCATCAATGTCTTCAACCATTTCGTCCTCCCTCTCGTATCTTGCTCGAGATAGCATGTCTGCTACTAAATTGTCCTTTCCAATGATATGCTTAAATTCTGGATTTAGTGACTTAATATAAGCAATCCATCTCAACATTGCAATATCTGGCGTTGAACAGTTAATAATCATTCCAAGCAATGGCAAGCAATTTGTTTCAATTACTACTACTGCCCCAATCAAATAGTCCTTTTCAGCTTTCATAGCCGAAACGACTCCCCAAAGTTCTCTTTTGACTTGCGAATATGCACGTTGACGAATACTTAAAACTTTAGCCCCAAATCGAACTGCAAATCGACTCCCATTTGAATCATCTTGACCCATAGCCCATCCAATGGCAATTGGACTAGCGTCCACAGTAAGAATCACTAGTCTATTGCACTTATAATCAACCTTCCTCAATATTGGAGGTGACATCAATAATTTCTTCAATCTTTGCATTGTCTGAATATGCCTTTCTTTCCATTCAAATCGGTAATCCTTGCGTAACAATTCATATAATGGATCCGCTATGTGAGCAAAATGAGGGATCCAGATTCGATAAAATACACATGCACCCAAAAACCTGCGAACCTCTGTTAAAGAACCACAATCCTCTTTCATCCTTCCAATTGCATCAACTTTAGTCGGATCTGGTTTTCTTCCGTAAGATCCGCATAAATGTCCAATAATTACAACCTCTCGCACTCCAAATACGGACTTCATACCCGATAATGTAAGATGAACTTCTCCAAGCCGAGTTAAAATCTTTTCACAATCTTGTATATGATCAACAACATATCTGTGACATCCCCTCGTATCTAAAGTTTCATCCTTGTCTCCTTCTCTGCACCCTTTTATAGGAACATCATCCAAAAAAGGCATAGTCTTTTCCGGAATAAAATCTCTCAATACCTTATTCATCCCATTCATCATATGCACAACTGAGTTGGTCGCGCCTTGAGGAAGAGTGCACATTCTAACCAATCCAAGCAGTGTTCTCATCGTTGTCATATCTCTACTTCCTTCGACAAGTTGAAATTGATCATAACCTGAATACAAATCACCCATTGAATAGATCGCCCTTCCAGCAAATGCCTCAGCAAATTCATCCACAATAGGTCCAATTCCTGCATTCCTGACAGTTACAGCATTCACCGGCTGCATATCTTGAATAAACCGTAGTGACCTATTCTTCTTAGGTACCGTAAACCATCGACTAGAATACGGCGCAAATGAAGGTTCTAATATTTTCATCTTTATCTTTTCTTTCAATAGTTCCACCAATTTAGGTAAATGTGTCCTCGGTACTGGAATCGGTCTTAGATTCCAAGGTACATGCGGTACAGTGAAGATAACCATAGGTGTTATAATATTTGGATCCACACACCCAATTTCATGAGATTCGAAGGCAAACGATCTACCTTGTTTAGCCAACATCTTTTTGAAGCAAGTAATTTCCTCCGGTAATAGAGAACCATCAGAACCAATCTTCAATTCTTCAAAAGTCTCTTTAGTAAACTGATGTCTAATACTCATTGGATCTCTTAAACTTGCTTCTTTTGATGCTTCTCCCATTTGTTCTTTAGAATCCTCTGGTAATGGTCCGGCAACAGGCTTTACCTTCTTATCTGCCGTTTTATATCTCGTCTCTACTGTGACTTCTGGTGCTTGAAAAGATTCAAGCATGGTATAAACCTCTCTCGAATGAATCTCAATAATCTTATCATTATCTCCTAACCCAATAGATGTAATCAATTCCAATGAATCTTCCAGTTCATTTTCTTCATAAACACCCAAAATCCTCTCATCATCTTATAATGTACCTATCTTGCATAACTGTCCTTCAATATCATATAATCTTTTTCTTTCTTTTCTTTTAAAATCATCAACTTTCTTATACATAATATTTCCATTCTCCAATATACCAATAAAACTCGCATCAAAGGCACCTTCATCTCGCGAGAGTACCTCCTCTTTTGTACCTCCATAATCTCGCTTTACAGTGGTACCTCCCCAAAATCCTTAAATCCTTCAACAATCTTTGACAATGGTTTCTCCCTCAACCTATCTCGATTCCATTCATGGTTAGGATGTACTGTTAGAAATTGTACAGCTTTCCTCCCATCTTCGCTCCGTACCCTTGCATAAGCACAACCATCGTCAAGTACCTTTGTTTCCATCCGTATTGTCGTGATATAAGGTTGTCCTAAAATCAACGGATAAGACGTTGTATCTTGAACGAAGAAATGTTGCTCCGTCGCAACATCCCCAATCCGAATTTTGACATCTAGACAAGCTCCATATAATTCGCCTCGTGTGTTATTAGCTGCTTGTATTGCCCATCCATGTTCCATATCAATTGGCCATTTTTGCTTCTTATAAAGATCTTTAGACATGAGATTTATTTCAGAACCATGGTCCACCAAAGCAACTATTGGTTCTTCTATATCTCCTACCTTCACCAATACCTCAGTAGTTGCCCTTACCCAATGCTTTCGAGTATAATGGCTCAAAGTTTCCATTTCCTTATCACTAAAATCTTCGAAATGTACTCGCTGATTATATCCATTCTTTTCATTTGTTGGTTGCTTGTAACCAATATCAACCTCTTCTTCATCTCTATATATTCTTGCATCAATAGCATGACTCATTCCAGTTTCGCTCATTAATTGCCTCTTTCGCTTAATGCTGTCAATGATAACATCATGAAACTCCTTCTTTGCAATTTCCAAGACTTCTTTCAATGTGAATTCCACCTTAGCGTTTAATATACGTTCTTCCAACACCCCTTTCAAATTTGTTGCTGCTTCAATGTCAGAAAGTAGCTTATAAGCAATTGATTTGCCCTTATCTTTTGTCTCCATTGTTTTTTCTCCCAGTGATGCTGAGGTATCTTTTACAGGCAATTTTTGTGAAGCTGCCTCCCGAGCCTTGTCTCCTCGAGTTTGCCTCTTAAAAGAATTTCCTTCTCTAGTATCATCAAAATTTCCTCGTCTTTTTTCTTCCATCAAAGCTTCATGTTGGCTCTTAGCAATATATGCATGAACTGAAAGAGACTCAACAGGATCCTCCCAACCTGTTCTTCCTCGTATTGTAGCTGCAGTTCTCAATAACGCTTCTCGAGGTAATTTTCCTTCTTGCATTGTAGAAACGGCAGAAGCCCAAAACTCAGTAGTTTCCATACTTCCACCAATTTCATCATCTACTCTAGCACCATAACTTGTACTTTCTCGTACTATTGTTTCATGCTCTTTTAAGTAATCTTGAACCAATGCTCTCATTCCTCCCCTGCCAAAATTGGTTTGAAGAAGATCCTCCTTATCTTTCAATGCTATCTTTCCATCTTTCCAGCAAATAATTCCCTGTCGTATCATATTATTAAATTCATTACAATCTTTTCTAGTGTGTGAAGCATCATCACACCAAATGCATCTTTGTACATATCCTTGTTTTGAAACATTCTTCGAATTGTTTATAGAAGTATTCTCTTCAAGTCTTGCCAATTTGATTTGAAGATCTCGCATTCCTCGTATAATTTCTTCCATACCCATATCTGCTTTCTTTGACAAGGATGTCGAAGGTTGAACTGTAGGCATTGTTGGTGGTGTTGTACGTATTGGAGCTTTGGGTGCTTGTACTGTTTTTGGAATATTGCTCCTATCCTTCCTCCTTTCTTTTTTTGTAAGCAACCCCACCGCATCTTCAACGTTCTTCCACTTCGTTGTCAATCCTTCATCTTCTTCTTTGTCTTCAAGAAGGGGTTCTAATTTCTCTTGCAATTCCCCATCAGCAGCTTGAAGAAATAGATCAACTTTGTTCGGCTCCAATGTCAATTTTTCTACCTTCAATAATTGAAAGTACTACCTCTCAAATTCCCTTAGTAGCTCTGTTGCTTGCAAATTCTTATTGGGCCGTTCAATCCATCCCAGAAACAGCTTCTTAGTAACGCGATCAGCATCTTCCAAGAAATATTCGTCTTTCAATGCATATAAAAAATCCTCCCATGAATTCCCACAACGATCCGTAATCGATGTAATGTGGTCTCTTATCTCTGGTATCGTGGCAAGTCCAAATAGTGCAACCATTTTCTTCTCAGAAATCTGATTTAATTCTATTTTACGAACATAACATCTTAAATACCTTGAAATATTCCTCCCATCAAATTGATCAATTTTATTGACCACTGCTTATAATGCTTTGGTTGCCAAAGCTTCCTTTCGATCATTGCTTTGCTGTTGCTGCATTGACAATGAGAAGGCTTGAAACAAACTAGCAATAGACGGATCCATGTGCATACCTTGTCCTTTAAAAGGCTCCCCACCAGAAACTCCTCCCAAAAATCCTTCCAGATTTTTATTTTCGTTTTCCATAAAAATAAAGATAAAATCAATCGAAATCCAATACCTTCTACCTCAAGCTTTCACGTCGGGTTCACCACTTTTTGTCGTATTACGTGCTTCCTTCCTGCTGGAGAACGCGCCGGGCATCTGGCTGTAGAAGGTAGTATGGAGATTCGTCGATAGTCAAGCAGTCTATCAGTTTTGACTGCTGGAATATAAACGACTGCAACAATGTACCATAAATCTATACGGATGCTCTTCGACTGCTTGTCGAAGTCCTTTTTATCCCAGCCGGTAGGTCTCTAGACGTTATAGAGAACCCCGAACAATCCAAACTGTTAATCTTCAATACCGCTTTGTACTTACGATCTTGTATCTACTGACTGTCTTATTAGATTAATCCAATAAGTTTCATTCACTCCGCATACTCAATCCTATAGACGCCCTTTTAATCCTTCAATCACAGACATAACTCGATTTCACAAAACAGTCAAGAGTATTCAAACTCACTTCATTAAAAATCTCGATTCACCATTACAATACTGCCTTCAACAGCGATTGCTTTAGCCTTCCTAAAACTCTACGAAGAAGAAAAATCCAAATTCTCTGTCTTTCCTTCCCCGACCCGAAGCATGAAGCTCCTCTCTCTAATCCCTTTGATCTTCAAAAACCTCCAATGAAAACCGAACTAGTAACCTTGCAAAAGCTTGAAAACTAGCTCACCCCCGATTCCTAGAGAAAAAAAAAACCCCCCTCTTCAAAACTATATCCTCCCTAACCTTCTCCTCTGAATTTCTTCAATCTTCCGTCTTAGATCCGGAATTGGCTCCCACCGTCAAGCTTGGATCTAAAATTGGCTCTCGCCGTCAGATTGACTAAGACCCGTAGTAAGACCTGGATTTCCCGTAATTAGACTGCATTGGGTTGACCGGCTAATTCAGGTCTCATATTGGATAAGAGGACCCAGATTGGATTCTCGAAATTGGATCCAATTGGCTCTTCAAACCCGTCGTGTGAATTGGTCCTTCTCTTCCTGCTGACTCCCGTTATTGGAATCGAACGGAGCATTTCAATATGCCCCGGCTGACTGTAACGGAGTGACTGAACCTGACCACTCAGTATTTGCACTGGAGTTGGTCTATACTCCGAATATTCGAGGTAACTGAATATTAATAAAATTTCCCTTTCTTTTTATTTTCACTGTATACTCATGTTACAACACGACATCGTACCAATGACGACAAGTTCAAGGTGGAGAGAGATCTTTTATACTTTGAAGAGCGGTTGTATATCCCAAAAGGACAAGCACGACTCCAAGTTCTTCAATCTCTCCGCGATTTTCTAGCTGCGAGACATTTTGGATTCAACAAGACCTTGGAACTTATTTCTCGAGATTTTTGGTGGCTCCAAATGTGGAAGGATGTGAAAGATTTTGTCCTCTCCTGTGACATCTGTTCAAGATCCAAGAATCCTCGGCATCGCCCTTATGGACTCCTACAGCCATTGCCAATTTCACGTCGACCATGGTCTTCAATTTCCATGGACTTCATCACGGACCTGCTATCATCGAACTCATTTGACAGCATCTTTATCGTGGTAGATCGGCTTACAAAAATGGCACACTTTGTTCCTTGCAAGAAGACATCGTCCAGTGAAGTCACAGCAAGGCTCTTTCTCGATAATGTGTATCGATATCATGGACTACCAGATGATATCGTATCAGATCGAGGAACCCAGTTCGTATCAAAGTTTTAGAGATCTCTCTTTGAGATACTGAAGGTGGATATCAAGCTTTCTTCGGCTTTTCATCCTCAAACTGACGATCAAATGGAACAGATGAACTAAGTCTTGGAACAATACTTATGATGCAGCATCAACTATCAGCAAGACGATTGGACCACATATCTGTCGTTAGCTGAGTTTGCATATAACAACACCCTCCATGCGTCGACTCAATACACACCATTCTTCTCCAACTATGGGTATCATCCAAAGCTTGATTTATTGAGTCCATCAACAAATAACAATCCAGCAGCTGAAGGATTTGCGCAACAACTATCAGAGCTTCAAAATACGTTGAAGCTTCAATTACAATCCGCTCAAGAATCCTACAAGGCGTCTGCAGATAGATTTCAAAATCAAACACCTACTTTCAAAATTGGAGATAAAGCATGGCTTCTTCAACGGAATATCAAGACCAAGCAACTATGTGATAAGTTGGACTATCGAAGATTGGAACCATTTATCATCCAAAAGCAAATCAATCCAGTGGCATACCGTTTGGAATTACCAGTTTCTATGAAGGTACATCCAGTCTTTCATGTTTCTTTATTAGAGCCTTATCGAGAGTCATCTTTTCCTGAAAGAGTGCAATGTCCGCCACTTAGTATTGAGATCGAGAACCACGAGGAATACGAGGTTGAAAAGGTGCTAGATTCTTGGCGAAGGTGGGACAAGTTGGAGTATCTTGTTCATTGGTGCGGCTACGACATTAATGAGCGAACGTGGGAGCCAGCTGAAAATCTCGCCAATGCGCCATAAAAAGAACATGAATTTCATCAACAACATCCTCCTAAACCTAAGTCGATTCGACAATAGCTTCTTTCTGAAGCTTGCTCACCTAAGAATATAAGAAAGGGGGAGAGCACCACCAAAATTCGTAGTTGATGTAGTTATTTTCTCCAAGATAAAATAGAATTTTTTCAGTAGCCATAGTTTGGTCTTCTGATATAGATAGCCAAGAGATAGATACTATGCAAGTCAGATTATCTCAACCAACTAGTTCACGAAGGCGACCCAGAGATGAAGAACCACCTGCACCACGACGACGACGGAGGATACCAAGTAACCGATCACTGGTGATTGTATTTGAGTTCGAGCTTGCTTACGATGGTCAACCAGAAGGCATATTTGCAGGACAATTTTACAATGAAGATACGGAAGTTCATGCTTGGTCAGAAGTTGAAAGAGTGGGCCACTACCATTGGCTTCAAGGACAATGAATCACTTACCTTGTGAACAACAGTTGGGGTTCATAGCAGACGTTATGCGATAGATCTTCATTTTCTTGCGTTGGTACTGATTGACAACAACATTGCTTCTCAGAGACCTCGAAGCTAAAGGAGGGGGTGATGTTACGGACATAGTCCTTAGAACCTTCTAGAGACAAATTTCTAGAACCTTCTAGAGACAAGCTTCTAGAACCTTCTAGAAGCAAGTCTCTAGAACCTTCTAGAAGCTTCTTAGTTGATAGAAGTTGCTTGAGAAGCTTCCTAAATAGGAGTATATATTGGAATCGAGGCTGAAGAGTTCTTCAGTCTCGACAATACATCTCATTGCTCTAGCTCACCTCTCTGGTGTTGTTCTTGTATTCATATGATTAATCTAGTTCTTGCCAGTTCTTCTTGAACTTCTCGGTAGATATCAAGTCTGTATTCTGTGTCCGTGACATATATATATAGGACCTAAATGATTAGTATGAAGCCTTGGGAGAAGGTAGAAGCCTAAAGATGAAGATTTAAACTAATAGGAGGTTAATTGAGAGGGATGAAACCAAGGCATGGTTGGATGAAGGTAGAAATAAGGATCTTCATCCCCATTGGTCGAAATCCATGCCCAATGGGCTTTTAGGAGGCTACCCGCGACCTTGATAAAGGTTTCGGCGACTTAAAAGAGACCATTAGGAAATCAAAAGCAAGGGTTGTAAGTTTTAGGATTTTGGCTACAATTTTTGTGCAAATTTTATAGGGTTTCAAGTTAGGATGAATAAGTTATAGCCGTTTGAAGTTAAGGTGTTAATTTGAGACCTATTGTTACTCTTTTGAGTTTAAGAGGAGTCTTACGGAAGCTTTTGGAGATCAAAAGGTGCGGCTGCAACGGCAACTTCAAGACATACATCTTTTGCGAAGGAAATTTTTCATTTGGAGTTTACATGAAGGAGTTATAGGGAGTTAAAGACAGCACATTCAAATCAAAGGCAGTAAGTGAACGGTTTTGTTCAAAGTAGTGTTAGGAGCCATAACTTGAGTTTTCAAACGAAATTTTGGCTCAAACTTTGGAAGAATGTAAAAATTTGTGTTAAAAAGCTATTTATATAAGTTTCGTAGCATTTTGACTTATGATTTATGAGATATGAAGAAAATTGCACGGGGGTATATAAAGATTAGGGTTTGAAGCGACTGTTAGGGTTTTGAAGATATCTCAAGATCCGCGACGAATTTGCGGTTGAAATTTGTTGTAAAAATTAATAACAACATATCAGTACTTCATGTAAATTTTGATCTTTTTGGATGGTTGGATCAAGAGTTATAAGGTGTTGAGATTTGGGAGAATTTTCACACAAGGATATACAAGGTTTTAGAGTACTTCTACCATATTTTGGATGTTGTTGGTTATTTAAGACTTAAGTATTTGGTGTAATAGTCCTGAAAGGAAAACTTATATATAAAAAATTAGGATTTCTTTATTTTAAGCTTGATTGAGCAATTAGTGACAGCCAAAAGCCCAGCGCTTTCTAGAGGCAAAACCTCTCTACCTCGACATCTTGGTGCTTCCACTGAGAGTGCCTTAAGGCACTAATTTCCTCAATAAGTTAAAATGGGAGATGAAAATCTACAGTTTGGATTATCAAGATGTGTAGGTGCCCATGATTTATTCAGGGCATTTGCTGAATTTATGGAGGAAAGGCAACAGTTGCATAGAGAAGATAGGAGCACCACTAAGGCCTTATAAGTTGTGGTGGACAAGATTGGGAGATTTGATGGAAGGAATATCACCAAGTTCTTAAGGATTTACATATGTAAAATGGAGGTGCATCAAGTTCCAAAAATAAAGATGATTACTACCTTTGATTTGGCAGTGATACCAGAAATAAGGGAAAAAATGCAAGAGTTGCATGTAGAGGCTATGTTATGGAAGAAATTTGAAGAACTGTTGAAAGATGAATTTTTTGAGGAGGATTCAGAAAGAATGACAAGACAAACTTTTTTGGAGTAGATTGAGCAAAGGCCAGGGAATCAATTTGCTCCAAATGAATTAATCAGTGAATTTGAAAATAAGTTTGGATAATTACCATGACGAGAGAAGCAACTATTAGAAATAATGAAAACTGAGTTATTCTTGTAAGCAGCTGATGAATATTTGGAAGACAAGCTTCTCTTTTATCTGGCAGACAAGACATCTGAGAGTGGTTTTACAAATAATTGGAAGGTAGTAAAAGAGACAGTGGGACTTTTGGCTAAACAACAGAAGATTAAGGCTCATGGTTTAATATCAAGATTGGAGTCAATGCCTACATCTCAAAATCTAGTGCCACTTCAAAGAGTAATAAAGACTGTTAAGGATGACACTCTTGAAGAATTAATTAAGGGTATATGAGATTTGAAGGTAGAAATGACAGAGTTGAAGAAATCCTAGATGGGGCAAACATCAAAGAATAATGTCATACAAGAAAAAAGAGCTGAAGCTATCAAAAAAATGATTGAGTGGAATGATCCAGTTGATGCTATTAGTATTAAAGTATATTTATGAAAAAATAAATGTCATGATGATTTGCATGATGCTATGGTTGAAGAAAAAAGAGGTAGAGCTATTCATGAAGAAGATGTTATTGAGCCTGAAAATAAGAGGAGGTCTCCAAGTAATCAAGAAGCTTATGAAGTGCAAAAGCTAGTGAAGGTGTTTTCTTCTACTTATCCTAGAGATATATCAATATCAAAAGAATGGTGGGAGAAAGACAAAGAGAAGGAGAAAGATGAGACATGGAAATCCAAAGTTGAAGCTATTATAGTGGAGGCATTGGATACTCATACAATGGAAGAAGAAAAAGAAGAAGAAAAAGAAGAAGAAGAAATTGGCCAAGTATCTACTCTTATGTGTGATCCTATGATTAATGATGGCTATAAAGAAGAGCAAAAAATTGGCTCTAGTGAGGCTCAAGAAGAAGTTGAAGAAATAGAAGAGTTTTTCAATGGAAAAATGAAAAATGAGGTTTTACAAATATTTACTGGAATAAATATGAGTAATACGGGAGTTGTTATGGATACAATATGTATCCAAAATCAAGGTGAATTTGAATATGGAGAAGCGCAAGGCTTAACAAAAGGAGCCCAGACCATCCAAATTCAAGAATTCATGGTTGAAGAAATATCAAATGAAAAGATGGTTCACAAGGATACAAAGGTACTTATTTATGCTCATAACTATAACATTAAGTGTCGTAAAGAAAGGAAGATGGATTATTATCATTTATTTTGGAAAAAAGTGAAGCTTAGAGAGCTTGAAGATATGATTTTATCTTTGATTATTCATGACTCTAAGAAAAAAATCATGTTTATGAGACTTTTTGATAGGAGAAAATGGTCTATTGATATCAACAAAAAATAGATATTGAGAGTTTCAAATAATATGGAAGATATGTGAATAGAGGGTTTTAATGGTACTTTAGAATACCAATATGACACATAGAAGAAATTTGCTTAAAGACAATTTGAGTTATACATAGTTGCAACAATGCAACATAATGAAACATATATATTTTGAGAATTAGATGGTACAATGTTGAAGATATCTATAGTTGGAAAGAGGATCAAGGCATTTAAGAGAAGAGATGGCAGATTTATTTCAAGTGATCTTCCAAATTTTAAAACATTTGGTTTAGATTAAGTGGAAGATGGAAAAGAAATGGAAATAATGAAGCAAACAGAGATGGTCAGATTGGCACATGCCGGAGGATGTGCAGGTTTGGAGGGGGTGGATGTCATACTGTAAATGCTTACAGTATGTAAAAATTAGTTAAAACATATTATATGTTGATAAATCTAGATGTGTGTTAGAGTGGCTAGTAGATTAAATTAAAAAGAGTTGGTATAAGAAACTTTACTTTGTTTCTTTATTTCTTTTGATTTTGACATTAAATATATATATAGGACCTAAATGTTTAGTATGAAGCCTTGGGAGAAGGTAGAAGCCTAAAGATGAAGATTTAAACTAATAGGAGGTTAATTGAGAGGGATGAAACCAAGGCATGGTTGGATGAAGGTAGAAATAAGGATCTTCATCCCCATTGGTCGAAATCCATGCCCAATGGGCTTTTAGGAGGCTACCCTCGACCTTGATAAAGGTTTCGGCGACTTAAAAGAGGCCATTAGGAAATCAAAAGCAAGGGTTGTAAATTTTAGGATTTTGGCTACAATTTTTGTGCAAATTTTATAGGGTTTCAAGTTAGGATGAATAAGTTATAGCCGTTTGAAGTTAAGGTGTTAATTTGAGACCTACTGTTACTCTTTTGAGTTTAAGAGGAGTCTTACGGAAGCTTTTGGAGATCGGAAGGTGCGGCTGCAAGGGCAACTTCAAGACATACATCTTTTGCGAAGGAAATTTTTCATTTGGAGTTTACATGAAGGAGTTATAGGGAGTTAAAGACAGTGCATTCAAATCAAAGGCAGTAAGTGAATGGTTTTGTTCAAAGTAGTGTTAGGAGCCATAACTTGAGTTTTCGAACAAAATTTTGGCTCAAACTTTGGAAGAATGTAAAAATTTGTGTTAAAAAGCTATTTATATAAGTTTCGTAGCATTTTGACTTATGATTTGTGAGATATGAAGAAAATTGCACGGGGGTATATAAAGATTAGGGTTTGAAGCGACTGTTAGGGTTTTGAAGATATCTCAAGATCCGCGACGAATTTGCGGTTGAAATTTGTTGTAAAAATTAATAACAACATATCAGTACTTCATGTAAATTTTGATCTTTTTGGACGGTTGGATCAAGAGTTATAAGGTGTTGAGATTTGGGAGAATTTTCACACAAGGATATACAAGGTTTTAGAGTACTTCTACCATATTTTGGGTGTTGTTGGTTATTTAAGACTTAAGTATTTGGTGTAATTGTCTTGAAAGGAAAACTTATATATAAAAATTAGGGTTTCCTTATTTTAAGCTTGATTGAGCAATTAGTGACAGCCAGAAGCCCAGCACTTTCTAGAGGCAAAACCTCTCTACCCCGACATCGCAAGCATCAACTCCCTCAATTGTTCTTATATTTGTACCATTGCACTCTTCATTTTAATAAGCTTTGCCATAATAATACTCAAAAAAATATATCTAATACTACTTAAGACAAGTAGAAGAAAGGGCTTGAAGACAAAGAAAATATTAAGAATAATATCAGTTTAGAAGAGGATAATCTATAACTTCTAATGTACTTATGTCTTATCATAAAAAAGAGATAATCCACTCTTAATTAAGACAAGACAAAGTTGTGATATTGTAAGTATACTCTTGTCAATTTGTCAAGGATATGAACTAGAAGATCATGCATAAATCAATGAAATCTGTATCAAAGAAAAAGTGACAAAATAGAAATAAAGAAATATGTATATTAAAAAAAACTATAATGACTTATTGCCAAAAGATAAGAAAACTTGAGACTCTTGAATCTAGATCAGAAGCAAGAAAAGAATTGACAAGAGTGAAGAAGACTTCATTCTTATCTCTATATATACTATCTAATTAGGGACTACGTGGCAATATTCTATACAACCTCCAATATTTGTTAACTTTGTAGGATACATTGTCACGGACACAAAAATTATCACGCTCACAGAAATACAAGCTTGAGATCTAACAAGAAGTTCAAGAAGAACTGGCAAGAACTAGATTAATCAGATGAATAGAAGAACAACACCAAAGAGGTGAGCTAGAGCTCCAAGAGATGTGTTGTCGAGACTGAAGAACTCTTCAGCCTCGATTCCAATATATACTCCTATTTAAAAAACTTCTCAAGTAACTTCCACCAACTAAGAAGCTTCTAGAAGGTTCCAGAGACTTGCTTCTAGAAGGTTCTAGAAACTTGTCTCTAAAAGGTTCTAAGGACTATGTCCCTAACATCATCCCTTCCTTTAGCTTCGAGGTCTCTGAGAAGTAATGTTATTGTTAATCAGTACCAACGTAAGAAAATGAAGATCTGTCGCATAATGTTTGCTATGAATCCCAACTGTTGTTCAAGAGGCAAGTGGTTCATCGGCCCTTGACGCCAACGGTAGTGGCCCACGTCTTCGATTTTTGACCAAGCATGAACTTTCGTGTCTTCATTGTGAAATTGTCCTGCAAACATGCCTTTTGGCTGACCATCGTAAGCAGGCTCAAACTCAAATACAATCACCAATGATCAGTTACTCGATATCCTCTATCATTGTAGTGGTATAGGCGGTTCTTCATCTCGGGGTTGCCTTCGTGAGCTAGTCGATTGAGATAATCTGACTGGCATAGTATCTATCTCTTGGCTATCCATATCAGAAGACCAAACTATGGCTATTGAAAAAATTCTATTTTATCTTGGAGAAAATAACTACATCAACTACTAGTTTTGGTGGTGCTCTCCTCCTTTCTTATATTCTTGGGTGAACAAGCTTTAGAAGGAAACTATCGTCAAACCAACTTAGATTTATGAGGATGTTGTTGATGAAACTCCTGTACCTTTTGCGGCGCATTGGCGAGATTTTCAGCTCATTCCCACATTTGCTCATTAATATCGTAGCCGCACCAATGAACAAGATATTCTAACTTGTTCCACCTTCATCGTGAATCCAGCCTCTTTTCGACCTCGTATTCCTCATGGTTCTCGATCTTAATACTAGGTAGCGGACATTGCACTCTTCTAGAAAAAGACGACTCTCGATAAGGCTCCAACAAAGAAACATAAAAGATTGGAGGTACCTTCATAGAAGCCGATAATTCCAGACGGTATGCCACTGGATTGATTTACTTCTGGATGATAAATGGTCCCAATCTTTGATAGTCCAACTTATCACATAATCGCTTAGTTTTGATATTCCATCAAAGAAGCCATGCTTTATCTCCAATTTTGAAAGTAAGTGCTTGATTCCAAAATCTATCTGCAGACGCCTTGTAGGATTCTTGAGCGAATTGTAATTGAAGCTTCAACGTAGTTTAAAGCTCTGATAGTTGCTTCACAAATCTTTCAACTACTAGATTGTTATTTATTGATGAACTCAATAAATCAAGCTTCAGATGATACCCATAGTTGGAAAAGAATGGTGTATATTGAGTCGACGCATGGAGGATATTGTTATATGCAAACTCAGCTAGCGACAGATATGTGGTCCAATCGTCTTGCTGACAGTTGATGTTGCATCGTAAGTATTGTTCCAAGACTTGGTTCATCCGTTCCATTTGGCCATCACTTTGAGGATGAAAAAGCCAAAGAAAGCTTGATATCCACCTTCAGTATCTCGAAAAGAGATCTCCAAAACTTTGATACAAATTGGGTTCCTTGATCTCATATGATATCACATGGTAGTCCATGATATCAATACACATTATCAAGAAAGAGCCTTGCTGTGACTTCACTGGACGATGTCTTCTTGCAAGGGACAAAGTGCGCCATCTTTGTAAGCCGATCTACCATGACAAAGATGCTATCAAATGAGTTCGATGATGGGAGGTCCATGATGAAGTCCATGGAAACTGAAGACCATGGTCGACATGAAATCAACAATGGCTATAGGAGTCCATAAGGGCGATGCCGAGGATTCTTAGATCTTGAATAAATGTCACAGGAGAGGACAAAATCTTTCACATCCTTCCACATTTGGGGCCACCAAAAATCTCGAGTAATAAGCTCCAAGGTCTTGTTGAATCCAAAATGTCCCACAACTGGTAAATCGTGGCAAGATTGAAGAGCCCAGAGTCGTGCTGGTCTTTTTGGAATATACAAATACTCCTTAAAGTATAAAAGATCTCCCTCCACCTTGAACTTTTTGTCATTGGCATGCTGCTTGATATCAATGGCAACTAAATCTTCAATGGTCACGACACGTACCTGGTTCAGGAAGTCAACATCAATTGGCACAATAATAGCGCAAAGCCAAAATTGCTTTGGCTTCAACAACGTTATACATTGTTGATTAGACGCTGCTTCTCTAGCCTTTGGTATAAGATATAATCTCCTTGATAAGGCATCGGATAGTCCTTGCTGCTTTTTAGGTCGATAAGTGATAACAAAATCGAACCTAGATAGCAACATACTCCACCGAGCTTGACGTCGATTTAGAACTCAAGCTGACATGAAATACTCCAAATTCTTGTGATCCATATATACGGTCACTGGGTGTATAGCTCCTTCAAGAAAGTGACATCATTCTTAGAAAGAATCTACTATAGCAAGAAGTTTCTTATCGCGGATCTTATAATTGATTTCAGCAGCAGAGAACTTTTGAGAATAGAATGCAACCGGATGGAGCTTCTTGTCTTCTCCCATTTATGAAAGTATAGCTCCTAAACCAAAATCTGAAGCATCAGTTTTTGAATAGAAGGCCTTTGTAAAGTATAGATGTATCAAGATTGGAGCCATAGTAAATGCCAAATGGTGTGCCTTCCTTAGACGATCTTACAAACGCTCTTGCTTCAATGAATAAGGATTTTTCTATTCGAGGTTTTCTACTAGACTTACTTTTGGATGGTTTTGTGAGAAAGGTCATCTTCTGCAACCTCCAATCTATGGATGGATTATACTTTTCCAACCAGGAAAGACCAAGAATAATAAGATTTGATGGGGTTCTAATAATATTAAAAATAATATGACTACTATGGCACTTAAACGTCACTTCTATAGGTTCTAGTTCATGGGTGATACTACCAGACAATAAAGGCCGCTCATCTATGACCTCAACGTGGACAGGTTTGGATTTTTGTACTAAAAGGATCTTATGACGCTTTACAAATTCTTCGTCTAAGAAACAAGCAGATGCTCCTGAATCTAATAATGCTAAGGTTCTCAATTTCTGAGGGCCAATAAGCAAAGGAATTGTAAAACAAAGGGCAGGTTGAACGGAAAGAAAGAAACCTGGTTGTTGTTGCGATATTTCATTGTCCAGCTGCATGGTTCCTATTGTGGCTAGACATCCTTGTTTTCCTGAACAAATGTACCCTTGGTCCTAACAATGCATCGATTTTGCTTCTTGGCACAGTTTCCAACTTTGTGACCTTCTTCACCGCAATATAAGCATAGACCTTCCTCCATATGTCACTTTTTTTCTTCTAAAGTAAGGGATTTGACACGTACTGCATGAATTTGCATGTCTTCGACATCTGAATGTGAATTCACGTTGCTTGCCAATATAATTGGGGCGTGGCAAACCATATGTTGTCTTGAGCGTTGGTCTTAGCGACGTTGAAATAGGTAATTATCGCACTTCACAGCTTGGCTAATAGCTTCGTTGAGCGTTCATGGATCAGAAAGAGTTAACAGTAAATCCTTCACATGGTCCCTTAAACCCCAATAGAATTGACTCATCAATGCTTCTTCGTCTCAATTGATGTCACATGTTAATTGCTTGAAATCCGATGCATAGACTCATATAGAGTGCATCTCTTGTCATAGTGACCGGATCTTTGTTGTAGCCCATCAAACCTTGTCGTGTTCACCAAATATTTTTGCAAATGCCTCTAAAAAGGTTTCAAAGTTGTTTAGTATAGACGATCGTTTCTCAAACAAAGGAGCAAACCATGATAGAGCTTGCCCTGTAAGTAAGGTTTCAACAAGTCCAACACGTGACTCCTCCGTTGGATAGCGTTCGGGCTGTAAAACTGTTATCAACCTGATTTGATTGACGAATCCTCGAAACTTGAAATGTGTACCATCGAACTTGTCCAAAAGGCTAACTTGGGGCTCTTTATGTTATAGAACCAGCGGTGCTCGTCGAACCTGAGGCAAAGTTATTTCTCCAAGTACAAAAGTTTGAGGCTGATGCAACCTAGATTGTGCCATCCCAAATGCTCCATCATTATGAAGCATTGCCACGACTCCTTCAATCTCTGCAGTTCTTTGCAATAATGTAGCGAGGGCATTCATGATAGCATTCAACTTGGACTCCGAACTTTCCGTCATACTAATGTCTTGGCCTCCGACCATTCTAAGAGAAGGACAGAAATGACTCTATAAGAAGACAATATTGGTTTAGAAGAGGGTACTCTGCAACCTCTAAAATGCCTTAAGAGTTTCAAAAAAAGAGGTAATTCACTCTCTCCAAGAAGAATAAGCCTCCAATATTATAACAAAAGAAGTATCAGTTTAGAGGATGGTAATCCGCAACCTCTAAAATGCTACTACACCTTCAAGCAGAGAGGTAATCCACACTCTAACGAGGAAGAAACTAGCTCTGATATCTGAAGTGAGTTCAGTCTCGACAAACTGTCACGGACACAAAAATTGTCACGGTCATAGAAATATAGGCTCGAGATCTAACAAATAGTTCAAGAAGAACTAGCAAGAACTAGATTAATCAGATGAATATAAGAACAACACCAGGGAGGTGAGCTAGAGCTCCAAAAGATGTATTATCGAGACTGAAGAAGTCTTCAGCCTCGATTCCAATATATACTCCTATTTAAGAAACTTCTCAAGTAACTTCCACCAACTAGGAAGCTTCTAGAAGGTTCCAGAGACTTGCTTCTAGAAGATTCTAGAAACTTGTCTCTAAAAGGTTCTAAGGACTATGTTCCTAACATCTTCTACCAACTAGGAAGCTTCTCAAGCAACTTCTATCAACTAGGAAGCTTCTAGAAGGTTCTAGAGACTTGCTTCTAGAAGGTTCTAGAAACTTGCCTCTAAAACGTTCTAAGGACTATATCCCTAACACACATGCCAAGGCAAGTTTTTCTATATGTGTGCCACATAATTAGCTTGTCATTCAAGCTACTAACATGTGTGGTACATGATTAACTTGTTGACTAAGTTTTTAACCTAAAAATCAATAATAGATACTTATAAAGTCAAAGTAGTGTCTATGAAGCTTTTAGAAAGTTTTCTTAGAAGATATTATAGAATCAACTTACTTTTATCTATTTCTATCTACTTCTACATATTTATACATATAATTATTGGCATACATGTATATATCTGTGACACAAGAAAAATCCATGCAAATTTTTGAGAAGATGTTTGTTGAAGACAATTAAGCAATAAGATTCAAGACTAATTCAAGTTTTTTCATGCCATTAACTAGGTTTTCATCTTTTTGTTTTGAAATTTTGAAGGAAGTTAAATCTTGTTGTTGGCTTTTTAATAAGCTTTTATACACAAGAAAGAGAGTTGTAATAAAAGTGATCAAAGCTAATTTGTAGATATGGATTTTGAGGGTTGTGGCTATAGCAAGCAATTAACTTTTTTTTTGGTTTGGCTCTCATTTCTTTTGAAATTTCTTTATTAACTTTAATATTTTGAAGTTTATAGCTTGAATTGAGCTCAATGAGCTTAATTTTGTCTAGATTGAATTAGCAATAAGTAAGGTATAGGTATTTTAGTAAAAAGAGGTTTGAATTTAAAATTAGAGTTAGAGGTTGGATGCATCTTGGTACAAAAAAGGAATTAATCTAAAAATTATACTTAGACTTTGGATTACCTTTTTATATTTTAATTAATTTGAGACAACATTATGCTTTTTTGCAATCCACTTACAATTAAAGATCCCATATTTTTTATTAGGAGGCTCACCCTCTTAACATTGTACCATAATTGATGATGCCATAGCTTCCATAAGGTATACCTTATTAAGGCCATAAAAAAATGACTGATTGTCATCAATATAAGATCTAGAATTTTTAGTAGATTTGGTACTAATTGCTCGATTCAAATAATATCGAATTCTATTCTGAGCTATCTTGGGAGCTTTTATTGTCATTATCTCCTTGAGGCAATTAAAAACTGATAATGTCATTAAAACCAGTGCAAAGTCAATTGAAATGCCAACAGTAAATATTTAGAATCATGAATTATATGACAAAGGTGATCAAATTATTAATCAAGAATATATTGATTGACAAGTAATTTAATAGGAAAAGTAGACATTTGCTTCATAACAAAATAAAAATAATATCTAAATTGGAGTAAACAATGAATATTTTGAACGTCTATAAGAAGAAACAATTTTTGAAGAAGTTGATTATAGGAATGATCCATCAGCAATTACAGAAGGTAACATTTTGAATAATATTGTTCAAAAAAACTAAAAACCTAGTCATGATATTAGAAAGATAAATCTGCAAAAATCAGAAAGAATAAAGAAACCAAATATAGGATTATAAGATTACATTTGGACAATAGAAAAACATGAAAAATAGAAATCCAAAAAATTATGAAGCAATAAATTCTAAAGAGTAAAATGAGGAAATCTAACAAAAAATAAGTACAATCATTAGAAATAATACATGGGATTTAATCAATCAACTAGATGGAATCAAACCAATTGATTCAAAATAGGTATTTTAAGCTAAAATAGACAATAAAAGAAATGTTAAAATATATATATATATATATATATATATATAAAATAAATAAATAAATAAAAACTAGTACTAAGAAGAGATTTTTAAAAATCAAACATTGAATATTTTGAGACATTTTTTCTTGTGGTAAAATGGACAACTATAAGATGTGTTGTAGCACTTATTACTAGAAGAAAATGGAAAATTAGACATTTTGATATCAAAAATACATTTTTAAATGGCATTCTTGAAGAAGAAATATTTATAAAAATTCTTGATGGATGGAAAAATGAAAGCGCAAAAAGAAAAGTATGTAAAATGAAGAAAGCTATATATGGACTTAAACAAGCTCTAAGAGCTTGGTATTCAAGAATAAGTAGTTATTTGAAAAAAACAAAATATCAACAAAAGTAATGAAGATTATAATTTATATTATTCTATTCAAAACAAAAAATATACTTTATTATTTTTATATGTTGATGACTTCTTATTAATAAGAGATGATTATATGAATATTGACAAAATTCAAAAATATTTACAAATGAATATGAAATAACCTTTTTGGATAATATACACACTTATTTAGAAGTAAAGTTTTTATTTATTAAATAAAGAATCTAGATGCATTAAACATAATATATTATAAATTTATTGAAAAGTTTTGGAGTGGAAAATTAAAAATTTGTATCTATATCAATGAATATAAGAATTAAACTTAATAAAGACATGAAGCCTCTACTATGTGATGCTACTTATTATCAATCTTTGATTGGGAGTTTAATTCATCTACAAATAATCAAATTAAATATAATATTTGTAATATACTACTACTCAAGAAATATGAATTGACTACAAGAAGCACATCTTATGGCAGCGAAAAATATTTTAAAATATCTTAAAGGAACAATGAATTGTAGAATTTTTTTTTGAGCTAATGATGAAGAAGAATTACAAACTTATGCTGATGTAGATTTTACTAAAAAATTAGTAAGATAGTTGTTATATAAATTCGAATAATCACCTATTCATTAGAGTGGTAACTTACAAGAAATTGTTATATTATCAATAACAAAAGTGAAATAGAAATTTGTTGCTTTCAAAGACTACTCATAGAATTATAAAAACAAGAAAACAAACCAACTAAACTTTTTAGTAATAACATGAGTTGTATAAAACTTGCAAACAACCCTATAATGCACTCAAGAACAAAACACATAGAGTTGCAACATCATTACATAAGAGAGAAGATGTACAAGCAAAGTATTGAAGTTCAATTTATTCCAAGTAAATATCAACTTGATAATATCTTTACAAAACCACTTAGTGGATTTACTTATCAGCAAAATAAACAAATGGAAGGGCTGCTCCAGATTTTCTACAAATAAGAGTATCTATAGAAACAATTTATATTTTGAAAAGAGGAAAACTAGAGTTGAGGGAGAGTGTTGAAAGATATCAAAGCAACCACTAGTTTTGTTCAAATTAGTCTATTCAAGGATGAATTACTAGATTGTCAAAAAAAAATTTAAAATTGTAGTCAACATAGCATGAGCTGTCAAGATAAACATGAGATAAAATTAAAATCTACTACATGTGTTAAACTGGATTTGATGTATAAATATAGTTCACAAACAAGGTGAATACACTTCCTCAGTAGAAAATATTCTACAGTCTTTCGGCCTTTAAAGAATGTTCTAAATACTAAACCTTGAACTCTTCCCATTCCACTGGATCTAGCTTCCCATGAACGATATACCACCTCTCTGAACTTTAGGCATTCACACACGCACAATCTCGAATGATTAAAAACAAAAACTTTTACGCAGCAATTACATCCTCCAGTCATTTTCACAACTACGAGATGAAGGTGGCTCCTTGAAAATGTGGAAATGGCATATAACACCACAATTCCTACTTTATTTAACAGATAACCCTCAATCTAAAAATATCTGTCGGAGAAGATCTTTCGCCTTCAATTTCCAGAAAAGGAGAGTAACAATATTCTCCGAGAGTGGGAGAGCAAACCAGCAGTGGACAGTAGAATATGGTGAAGCTTCGCAAACCTCTTGCGAACCACCTGAAGTTTTTTGTCCTATTTTGTAACTCCCACAATGTTTTTGCAGATGTAACTTGTGCTGGACTTGACGGTTGAGTGTGATACAATCTATCCTTCGGCGCAAAAGGTCCGATTGAGCCTCGCTTTTGCCACACAGATTCTCTTCGTCGAGACATTCAGTGACGTGTAATACCAATAATACTAATATCCGGTGACGTGTAATACCGAAAATGTGTGTTGTAAAGATCCCACCCACAGATCGATCGACTTTTCCAACACTGAAAGTGCCCAGAGGAAACAAGTCTAAACAGACATTACAAGGTCTCCTCCCTTAACCTATTTAGACAGAACGATAGCAATTACAATATATAAAAAATATACATTTAAATACCGTTTGTAGTAATCCACCTTCATTGGGCACGATCCCCAGGACATCCTGCCAACTCGGTACACAACTTTCCAGTGTAGGAAGTGTGGCAAATTTGCAATGTGGATCACCTCTACAAGTCTCCTTTTACCTCGATCCTTGTGCAACTACATCTTGATGATCAACTGATGCGTGACTATATATATATATATATATATATATACACAAATGTAGATATATAATTCATGTCCCTTCCAGAAAAGCGCATCGGTAATATTTCAACAAGTTTGAAGGAAACCAGAGAGTGTAGTGAATGCCGGCAGGGCCGTGGGTTTGCAGTATTGACAAGGTCTTACGATTTCTCGATCCCAAAACGTACGAGTGCCCCCAACATCTGCACTCTAAAGGCCAGATGGTTGCGAAGGCGTTTTAGTTTCGGCTGCAATCGAGGGATAATGGACAGATTCCTGAGACTGGATGCTGCATATGTACAACAACCCACCACCATTTCACTTGAAGGCTGTTGATAGAGAATCTGAAGCACTGGTGGTCCCAGTCAATGACGCCCAGCTGCTGCGCAACGTATTACTAGTAGCTGACTCTGACCAGTGCGAGTCTTTCAGGAATGTATGGGCAAAAAAGAGACTGTGGGCGTCTGTTCACTTTGCGAGTAAGTACCTGAATTTTGCAGGCTCCTCCCCCTCCCTCCCTCCCGATGCGGCGCTTCGTCTCCATACTTTGCAGCTCCTGGGGCGAGCAGCTGCACAGTAAGCCTGAAGCTTTTGACCCACCTTTCGAAACAGCAGAGAGGTAATTCCCGGGATTGAGGCCATTGCACGTCAGGCATGCAACACTGGCCTTGACTGAGGAGGGAGGGAGGGATCAGGAGCACAATCGTACCAAGTTGCTGTGTCGACAAAGACCAGCTGGTGATGGTAGCCACGAAGAAGAAGGAGGAGCAGAAGACGATGACGATGAGGACCACAAGACTGTCTGTATTCTAGCACCTGCTCCCTCCCAACGTTCCTTCAGACCAAGTCTTGTGAAACGGCTCTGTTTTTTTCTTTTTCTTTTTTGTGGATTTGAACCATTTGAATGCCTTCTTGTTAAGGCACGTTACCACTTATCTAATACTAGGATGTCATGTGCCATGTATATTGAGCCTGGATTGTTTCTACAAGTTTTTTGAGGTTTTTAAAAATTGTTTTACAATGTTTATGAAAAACTTTTACTCACTTCTTTTAGAAATTTGGTAAGTAGAATTTAGTACGGAACCTTTGCCAGAAGCTTTTGCTGTAAATCTTCTTCAATTAATCTTTATAACAGTTTGTGTAATAAGTTCTTCAAAGCTTAAACAATAGTATTCTGACTTTGCAAATGGTATAAATATAGAAAGTAAAAAGTAATTTTTAGTCTAGATGTTGTTTTAATATATCTTTTTAATTACATGCCTAAGGAGTCTTTTATTCTTTGACGTTATAATTAATTTTCTTGAACTGCATATCTACATATAATAAAATGGCCAAACATCAAACTTTACAAACAAAATGACTAAAGACATTTCATGTATTATGAGTTATTACAAATGCAATTTATCACTTTGCAAATCTGGTAATTGTTAATTCGAAATAATAATGTATATATTTATATACTAACACAAAAACATAAAAAATGAAAAACAAAATTCAAAGACATGTGTATACAGGTACAATTCTCATGTTTGTAATAACTGTTAGTGTAGTTTTTATAACATATAATATCAATTCTCTTAATATTATAAAAATTATTATTACTCCAATACATGAATATTTAAAATAACCACAAAATAGTAATATTTAACTTTATTAAAAAATTAATAAATTTTTATTAATATTTTCAAGACTTATCTTATTATTACAAGTGTGGTATGGTTCTTAATTGGATTTTTTAAAGAGAAAATTTTATCTTTAATAAGAAAAACTTTGTGCATTTTCTAAATATTAATGCTAATATTCAATGTTAGGAATATGTTTGATGATTTTTTTATTTTATTTTATTTTATTTTTAGTGAAAATACTAATAAACAATTAAATCTATTGCAACTTTTTAGACAATGTAAAGTGCACATTGTGCATACTTATGGAACTGTAAGCAATTCCAAGCATGTTACGTCTTTGAAGTACATGATAAGACGTTAAAAGAATAAACAACTTTAAAGCACATTTATGAAGAAATTAGATTGTATTTGGGTGGACATGATTCCAATCTTTGGAAGCTATCTTCTACATGAAATGAGAAAAAAAGTTATAATAAAAATATGAAAGTATAAAAAGGCTTTTAGAAAAAAACATGTTGCTTTAGGAATCATTAATATTTTTTTTGTTGATTTTTTGCTTTACTTCTTCTTTTTTAACCGAATTGAGATGATGCACACTTTTCGAGGCTTGAGGTCATTTCGTACGTTGCAGTGACTTGACATCGATTCCATAAATGTAATCACATTATTTTGCACACACTATACAACAAAAATGTAAGTACAGTTGCAAATGTGAAGTGTTTCAAAACAGTTGGTGAAACTCAAAGAAAAGAAGATATAAAACAATCCATTAACCAGGGGACCTGTTAGAGTCATAGAAAATTCAAGTTCATTCGTATTTGCACATAACGTGTCCGGTGAGTTGCGATTGAGCAAATCATGGTAGAAGAAATTAACGCATAATGCTGAAAGACAATTCGATGTGATAAGATCATGGTATTCACGGATTCCAGGTTCAAAATGAATCCAGTGCTATCAGAGCAGGTTATTTGAGAACGCAATTATCGGTCTGTCTTTATTATACAACTTACCAAAAACAGTCATGTCATCCTAGTAATCTACCATTTGATGAGAGATCCAAACAAGAAATGCTGCATAATTGGTACTTTCTCAAGAACTTCCGCTTTGTACATCTTGAGCATGCCGCTATTCACCTTGTTCCATGTTGCCACTGCACTAATATCATCTATGATTGGAGAGTGCTCAGCCAACACACCCTTCTTCACCTTCTTCACAAACTGCACACATCCAAGATACAGATATTCATGTGAGAAATTCTCAAGAATATCTGCGTTGTGTATAGATTTGGGTTTCATGTATTTGTGATCCTTCAGCTGCGCTGACCCAAAAATGAAGGGAAGAAAATGATAGTCGTCCAAACCCCACACTCCATGTGATCCTGCGAGATTCAACACATTCTACACTGTCAGCATACTCAAATGGCCAAACATCAAACTGTTTTAAACAGAGAATGAACATTACCAAAAATCTCACAAAAAACGGAACCTGACAAAGATTAACTCCAGTCCAATGAGATGAATACTATGATTCAGCGAAACCACCCTCTCATCTTGCAAGACGCCTAAAAATATTGTTTTTCTACGTCGTATTGCTACAGATTTACTGACAAAACACAAGAGTAAGCAATCGTTCACGTCCTTTAGACCAACAATATGTCAGTGGAGTGAGCAAGAAGCTGGACATCGGTGTCCTGTACAACACCAAAGAAGCATAGTCTGCACATTTGGTTCAAGTTGTACACCGAACCCAGGGACAAGAACACCTCTTTTGCGGCAGATAGAAGCTTTCTTGTAGACATTTGATTAGATATGTTTAATGTCATGTGATTGGTTATCTTCTCTGAACAAGCATTGCAGTGACGGTACAAAATGCATTAACTGACTGTTGAAGCAACGACATGGTATACCCCAACAAGAGGTCGCTATAGAGTGCAACTTCATGATTCAAGAGCTCCCAGGCTGTGGTTTCTGGATCATCAAACTCCGGGAAAATAAATATGCTGAGGGACGATTTGAATACCAGCTGGCTCAAGCCAATAGGTGGTCTGTAACTTGCGCATGAGGTCCAAATACTTGACGAAGACGCGTGCAACAAGAGCCTGATAGTCGTCCTCATTCACTAACCCTAATCTTGCCAGACAGAGAAGCCACGCCGCGAAGTTGGTCTCATGACCAGTACCATAATCGATCCTTGTTGCGTTTCCGAAGCTGTCAGCAAAGTAAGGAAAAAGCTCCACTACACCCTCCTTCAAATCCTCTGGGAGAATTCGAACCATCAACCCGGGCCCTCGCTCCTCCAGCCATGTCTGCCACTCTCGAAACACGGGGTTTCCATACCTAGCGGGCTGCTGCTTAGGAGGCAATTGATCAATCCACGAGGACATCTCTTCTAATATATTACAAAGTGTTTTGATCAAGGGAGACTCGCGGCAGTAGTCTGACAGCTTCTTCCCTTCCATTGAAGCGCTCAATCCTGCAATAAACCCTAAAAATATTTTCCCTGCTTCCGATTTGTGAAAGTGCTCGATGTCGCTTGGATTATTTATTCGCTTCCTAGGAACTTGAAATGCAATTGGAGGCTGCACAACAGGCACAGGACGTGGTTGCGGCACTGGCGCAAGCGCAGCTAGAGTCATTTGCGGAGCAGGGTTAGGATTGTGCCCCATGTCTGGATGTGACACAGGTGGTGGCATTGACAAAGGGGCAGGCATTCGCATTTGGTCCATTTGAGGAGACGGGGACGGCCACTGAAAACAACTCTCCCCAGAAGCGAAATCTACACTACTGGTGCTCCGCTGCTCAGAATCATTCGAAATCCTGCGAGATTGGTAGCGAAAATCACATCTGAGGCACTGGAACAATCAGGAGCCCTAATAAATCACAGAATCCGCTTCAGTGACGCGTGCACTGAAAATCTTGAGCACGCACAAATCTCTTCCGCTTCCAATCCAAATCCTGCCACTTCTACAAAAAACTGGAATCCACCCAAGTCATGTTACAAGCATGAAAACTCGAAAATTTTCCACACTCCGAGAAAACGAAACTAAACCCAAGTGCAGAGAAGATCAATCACCGTAGGAGCACCGAAAAAAAAACAAACAATCAAACCCCCAAATTGCGATCACAATTCCCAAAAAAACACGAAGAAACTGGGCACAACGCTACTTGTCCTCCCCTCTCCTTGCCATGGAGCCACTTGGTGTCCGCTCCTAACGGATGGTATTCATCCTCTTTCTTCCTTTCGTTCAAAGGCGTGGATGGATGATAAGTGGCCCACAGGGCGGCACTGACCCTTGGAGTCGGTGGTTTCTGCTGTTGATGAGTTTTATTATTGAGTTTGATGATTATGTTTTCTTCAATTGAGTTCAAAATTTTAAATTATTTAAAAATAAAATCGTCTCCGAAATAATTCTTTACAACTTTAACTATGAGTGGACGATTGTGAGTTGTTTTTGCCTTGCATAGGTATTTAAAATGTAAAAAACAAATTAGTATTAGTGGTGTGGTGGGTGAATGTTAAAAAGTTTTTATGAGATTAAACATCAATTGAGGGTTTTGATAGAATAGGTGTGTAAATTCAAAAGGAAATCATGAATGATGGTGTGGGTTTTAGTTACTAAAAAAATAAAAAATACAAAATATATATATATATATATTGTATGCATATAACATACATGCAAAACATGTCTTCAGACATATTGTTTAGTAATGAGATCCAGTTTATTTTATTGTTGATTGAATTGAAATTGTGTATAGTTTTTGACATTGGATGATGTGGTTGCTGATTAATAATGAGGTGATTTGGTTGAAAAGTTTTTTTCCATTTCTTTTTTAAAATTTCATCAAATTTAATTAGAATTAGAATTTTTGAACTTTTAACCAGAAAAACTTAATGATCTGGTAAAAGGACATGTATATAAAAATCTACAAATATAAATATATATATATATATATATATATACACGGAAATGTTAAATAGAAAATTTTATTTTTATGATGGTTAGGATGGATAAGTTAATTTAGCAAAAGCCTGGGTCTATTTAACAGTCTCCTATATGTAAAGGGCACTAATTCTACACTGTTGAATTAAGATTTTTTTATTAGATCCACCACATGCCTCTTTATTCAGACATTTATAAAAAATATCAAATTTATTTTAATTAATTTTTTCTATTGTTTAGATTATAAAAAATTAAATCTCAAAATAAAATCTTCAAAACATCAAATTAAAAGGCTAATAATTTGAACTTTTAACAAAAACATTAGGTGTAAAAATGATGTAAAATAAGAATAAAAACCAATAAATGTTGGGAAATAAAAATATATATATGATAAAAATTTACTAATCATATTTAAGAAAGTATGGCATTCCTTCGCATCATTGTTATTTTATTGTTATTACTCTAATGTACAAAATATGAATTTCTTTAATACACAATAAATCCTCCCGCGGTTCATCATTCATCACACGAGGAACCGCATTCATCCAAGATTGCGATGAATTCCTTCTTCTTGAACGAGGGGCGAATACTCCAGAGGAACGGCATTCATCCGCAGGGAGAGGGAACTGCGAGGACAAGGCTGTCCAGACGCTGCCAAGCTCAATTGCGACATCGAGAGAGGAGGTCGCGCTGCTTTTTTCTGAATCACTGGATCGCCATCGCCAGATAATCGAATTGCTGCTGCAACCCGGCCAGCCAAGCAGATCATTGTTGGGGAGTCCTAAGAAAGTTTTGAGCTTCTATGGTGGATTTGAGCTCATGCGGTGCTCATTCTGGTGAGTGGCGGTGAATCTTTTCTATACTTTAGGGGAATTGAGCGGGGACTTAAATGTTTTTTTGCATTGAATTGAAGTGCACGAGGTTTTCAGGTTTCTAGGTAGAGCGAGGTTGGTTGGTTTTCATTCCAGCTATGTGGGTTCATTTGTGGGTTGAGGTTAACTCAGGTTTTAGACTTGTTTTAAGGGTTCGTTTTTGGGAGAACATGGAGTTTATAACGAGGTTTTGGATGGTTGGTGGCCTAGGTCATGTTAGCGAACGGTTAGAAGAGGTTTTGAGGTTTCGGAGTAGTTTGGAGGAGGGAGGCTATGGCCCCGAAGTGAGATTGGCTGCATTAATTGCAAGTGTGGATGGATGCGTTCTTATTTTCCAAGTGTGGTGTAGTGCAGTGCTGGAGCAGATTCTTTCCCCTCCGTTCTACGCAGCTTAGATTCACAACCTTGTTCCGGGTGCCATATTCTAGAGAATTTTCTGGGGAAAATAACAAACACTCCTCTCTGGGTAGAAGAGATTTGAATAGACACGACCGGTTCAGCATTTAGGGTTGAGGATTCTATTTCTACGGAGCGCTTGTGCAGTCCGATTTAAGGTGGAAGGCCAGGGGGTTAAAATTTATGCTAGCGTTATTGGTGTGACTAGTGTACTTTAAATATAAGGTTGGGCTCTGAATCGTCGAGAAGTTAAAGCATGGCTCAACTAGTAGAGGACTGGTACAAGCAAATGCCCATCATCACGCGCTCGTATCTCACTTTGTCTGTGCTCACCACCGCTGGATGTGCTTTGGAGGTACTCTCACTTTCTGTTTCTATTAATTGTTAGATAGAGTTAAGATGTTTAAACCCAGGAGTTGTCTTGTTCGTGTCTCAGATATTCCCTCGTAGCGTAGCTAAATGCTGGTTTTCTCGAGGATTTCATGGCCAATTCATGCCCATTAGACATCAATGCTCATTGGAGCTGTATGAGGTAGTTTTGACTGCTCATGCACTCGCAGTGGCGTTTACTTACTGCTTGGACTACTTGTATGCAAATGATAGCACTCGATCCTAATAATGTAAGAGAGGAGATTCAAGCCGTTTAAAGATCAATACTCGAGGGATCCCTTCCCGACTGGTTTTTGAAGGCTTTCTTATCATGGAACTGCACTGAATGGTGGAATTGTGACGAGGCAGCTGAGTTTGCTTTGCTGCAATTGTGATGAGGCATTCATCACACATGTGGATGAACGTGTTTTAAGTGCAGAGAACGTGGAGTGTAAAAAGACAGCATTTTAATGATGTGTGCGGACTTTGCACAGGTTATTTCAGCATATGATGTGTACTTGAATTCCACCTTGATCATACACGATTATCAAGTCTGGAGACTCATCACCAATTTCTTTTACTTTGGCAAACTTGGTATTTACCTTCAAGTGTTCGCAATTGTTGCATTTATTATATTTTGTACCCCCACCACTGTCATCTCTTAAGATTGTGTTAGTACTGTTGCACAATGTGCTCTTTAGCGTATTGACATGGTGCCCTTGCAGATTTGGACTTCCTTTTCCACATGTTCTTTCTGGCAAGGTATTGTAAACTTTTGGAAGAGACATCATTTCGTGGTCGCACAGCAGATTTCTTCTTTATGCTCCTCTTTGGTGGAACTTTACTCACCATTTATGTAGTGGGTGGCGGCATGCTCACATTTGCTGCTCCATTTGCGGATATACTTTTCTTGAGCAACTCCCTCACTTTCATGATGGTATGCGCTTACAACCCATGAGTATGTGGCAGAATAGTTGTTCAGGTGGTGCTGTTTAAGAACTACGTCTTCTATTAAGCGTATCCTCATCGTAAATTTCTTAGAACGAAATTATATAATTACTTGTTCATTATTTTATTTTTTAAAAATAAACTCTTCCGACCTTCTAGTTCAATTGATGGTCGTCCCGGTTGATGGTGGAATTAGTCTGTTCTGTAGGAGACATTTGCAAGATTGATAATGTAACTGGGATGACAGGTTTATGTATGGAGTAAGCGCAATCCTCACGTGCAAATGAGCTTTCTTGGTCTTTTCAGTTTCACTGCTCCCTACTTGCCTTGGGTCAGCTACTTTTCTGACCTAGCAGATTCTGGTGCTTTTTGTGTACTACATAGAGGCAGATTAGAAACGGTTTTGATGCTGACATGGTCAATTAGGATGTTCAACTGAGAAATCTGGTAATGAGTAATCTTGATTTAGATTTTGTTCCAAATTTTGTATATCTTCTGCATACTGTGTAGTTTCCCCTTGCCTGCTGTTCGTTGATGTTTGTGGCGGGGTTTGCAGGTTCTTTTGGGATTTTCAGTTATGGTTGGAAGCAGCCCGTGGGTGGACCTTTTGGTAAGTTCGTATATTTTTATTAGTTTTCCAAGTTTTTTCCTGAGTGCTGTAGATGAAGAATTTGCATCATGGTACGCATTTTGCATCCGACAGGAACTTCTCTCTCTCTCTCTCTCTCTCTCTCTCTCGCTCGCTCTCCAGGCTTGTGGCTAGATCTCTATTTTTATGAGTTTACAAGATTGGTTCTGAGAGCATTTGCTGGCTATTCAGGGAATGGCTGCAGGACATGCGTATTTCTTTTTGGAAGATGTATACCCTTTGATGACTGGGCGTCGAATTTTGAAGACTCCTGGCATCATAAAAGCGCTCTTTCCCGAAGAAACAGTTATGGTAGCAAGGCCTGCTCCTCCAGCAGCCTGGGGAGCAGCCCCTTTGGCACCTCACATGGATTAAATCTTTTACGGATTCTTTGTCAAAGTGTCCAACTTCCTTTGTGACGGTTTACATGTATCGCACGGGATTTCTGTACGCTAACTGTGGATTTAACCTATATGGTTCCATTGGTACCGTCGTTCCAACCAAATTTGCCAATACGTCTTTGGCCCCTGCATTTACTATTATTATTTTTCCACCAGGATGAAACCATCCCTAGAGAGTGTTGATCTAGTGTTCACAAGCACGTGCTTGCTTTGGAATGTATGGAAAGTAAGATAATAATACCTCCATAATAACTTTACCAAAGTCTGAAGGTGTTTTTGTAGTGTTTCTTGTCTGTGTATTGCACGAGCAATTGGTTTTTTTTGTGGTCGCTGAGGGCGATGGGTAATAACCGCCGAACCCCCTGTTCTCCTGGTCACCTGAGCCAACATTCAAGCCTGATAAACCCCCCTCCTTGCCAAAGCTACAATGGTTTTTACCACATGGTTTGGCGTCGAGGAAGAGGAAGAAAACTCAACACCGAGGAACAAACATAACTACACACAGAACCTCATGAAAACTGTGGGTGGGGGCCAAGGCAAAGACAACCCAGTGGCCAGTGAGAGACTGACTGACTGAGAGAGTGATCATCGAAATTGTCATGACATGGCTCATTCTGCTGCTTCTGCTCTCTTTTAAATCCCTTTTTGGTTTCATTGTGTGAGAGTATTATTATTATTATTATGGGCAAGGAGGTCCTCCCACCAATATCGTGCTTCCACTTGTCACCACCTCCATGTGGACCCATTCTGGCCCCGCCAATGGCTCCTTTCCAACTCACCTTTTAATATTAAATCAACCCACTACGTGACTTTGTGGTTTGAAATCACGTTATTTTAATTTCTTTTTGTAAGAGGATTTTCTAGAAATCTGTTGAATCAAGCAAAAAATTTTGAATGTCCTCTTTGTTGGGGTGCTAGTATCTTGTATGTATTGTTCGTGGCAACCAAGAAGAACTATAATTCTTTGAATCTTCAAATGTTTGTGATGACATTGTGGTGGGGCAATTTGAGGTTAAGGTGGGTCAATTTGATATTCCCTATTTTTTTTGTATAGTATTTATTTAGAGATATACAACTTGGTTAGAGGGGAGGATGTTACTTCCATTCTCCCTTCATGGATTTGGTTGCCGTTGATCCTTCTTTCTTATTTCTATAAATTTTTAGGTTGTAGATTTTCTGACAAATGTTCCTAAATTCTCTTTCTATGGATTCTGTGCACATTTTTCTCCCTCAAAGAATGAGTGTAAATTTAAAGAAACCACATCTTTCTCATTTACTCACATAATTTTTACTATTTGCAAACATGCTTAAAAACACGTGGACATGGAGAAGAGCACAAATAAAGAGATATGTTTATGTTACCATCGTCTAAATAAACATTAATTTTCCTTTTCACACCATTTAATGGAGATGTCGTTGGTCTTCTAGCACACTAGATTTGTAATCCCACCAAAAATTAAAAGAACATAAACAAACAAACGAACTCTGTTGTATAAAACTTGCAGTGATAAAATAGCTTTCAAATTAACAATCAAATATAAGCAGGTTGATTTAATTGTAAATTTTAATTAAGGTCGATAATAATTACAGTAATAATGAAAAAATGGTATTGATTAAGTAACACAAATCTAAAGACTGAAGAGCTTGTTTGCATGCACAATCTGCACATACAAGAACTCTATTCAATAACTTATTTATATATTTTACTTGAAACCTCAAAAAACCATGATCTTGTTAAATTATTCTATTTTTTTTTGCAATAAAAAGAAGAAATCTTGTATTATTTTTATTATTTTTATTATTTTTATTATTTTTATTATTTTTATTATTTTTATTATTTTTATTATTTTTATTATTTTTATTATTTTTCTTCAAAGTGCTTATTTAAAACAAAACAAATTCAACACTAGAATTATTGAAGCTATACATGTGCTAAAAAATCACAAAAGAGTTTATATTTACAAAAAGTATGTTAACTATATTTTTATTGTATTCACATGTATTCATGTATACACGGTATAAGGTCAAATTGTAATTTAACAGAGCCTTAAAGACGGAATCAAATAGAAGAACATTTACACAAATATGACTTTTTCAGCACTGGACATGAATGTGAGTAGGTTGTAGTTTTATTTTTTGATTATGTTTTCGAATTGAAATCCATTTTGATGCTAAAGAAGACAGATTTGTTAAAAAAAAAAAAAAAAAAAAAAAAAAACTATAATTTCATTTTTATTTATTTGTAAATTGTGAACACTTTTGTTATCCAAAAGTACTTCATGAATTTCCATACCTATACATTCAAAAAGTAACAATACTAATTTTTTCTTCTAAATACACCATTAGATTTTTCATTTTTCATTTTTCATTTTTAAAATGTTGATTGAAAAGAATACCAGCGTATTCTTCTTCGTAAAACTATTAAAATAGTGAAAAATTTGAGATCATTCTCAGTCTCACAAACATCTGTCCTTGGCTACGTTAGGCTTATAAGCCCACATACATTGTGTGCATTTTAACAACATTATCCTCAAAATTACTAAAACCATATATCAACAGAAAACATGCGAATTTGCATGCGGTGACCAATCTAGCAATTGGGGAAAGCAATAATAGTATTACTATGAAAGTGCACTCGCAGCTATAATAATAACAAACCCTCTTTAATGACGTAATAATGGTGAGGTTGTAAAAGGCATGAAGATATAATTGTGAAGAGAAAGAGGGGGTGAGGGGCATCTAATATTAATATATATATATATATATATATATATTCATATAGATAGATAGATAGAATGATAGGTGGTGGTGCCACATCATCTCCACCCAAATAATGAAAGATATTGTCCAATACATCTAGACAAAGGAATAGCTAGCGATAATAGAGGGATGCCAGAGTGATGGGTGCTGGCAGTGTGAATGGGGTCAAGACAGAGTCCAAGACCAATTATGCACACCAACAGGGCATGGAAACGACCAAACATGCACTGGATCACCCCCCCTTGACCGGGCTTCTGCAGTATTAAGGACCTCACTACTGATGGCCGTGGATCTTGCGAAGTCCCACGGAGGAGGGGCCACGCCACCCTATACCCGGGGGTCACGGAATCAGGCGCGTGTGAGATGATCATCCACTGCTGCTGCTGAGTATTCATCCATAAACCTGGATTCGCGTTCATGGATGAAAACGTGATCACGTGTTGGAATTCTCGTTCGTTCATGTTGTTCATCGGTTATCTGCTTTTCATCCACATTCATCTAACTCGCATCTTCATCCGCGTGTGTCCAATTACTTCTTCATTTTTTATTTTTTATTTTTTTGCAGAATTTTTTTTAATTAAAAAGTGACATTGCATTCTGGTTTTTCTTTTATCTTTTATCTTTAAAATTGAACACATACTGTGCCTTCTGGAATTTGGTCATGATAGTAAATATATTGTTATTATGTGGGTTGTTTATAAATTATTGTTTAGGCATTTTATTTGTGTCCTACAATTATATGTACCCTAAATTTAAGTTTCTTTTATAGTTTTTATATATATAAATATTATTTGAATTCAATCATGCTACACCCTATTCAAAAGTTTTGGAGTGGTGGTTTTAGGCAGTTAACTTTAACTCTAATATGTTTATTTATTTATTTATTCGACAGACTTATCTAACTCAATGTTAATTCTATTACCATTCTTTTAACTCAATTGTAAAAAGTTTTCATCCTCACAGTCAGAAATTAAGTAATGAGCAATAAATATGAATAATTGAAGTTCTTGATCAAAAACCTCTATTAATTAGTATTAATCAATATTCCAATGAAGATAGAAATCTGAGTATATTTTTCTAAAATGAATTATCACATAGTAAAGAATGAAAAAAATAAAAGATTGTTGTCAAACTTGTAGACAATTATGTTTTCAAATTTTATAAAAAAAAGAAAATAAAATGATGTTAAATAAAATCACAAACACACCCAGAAATTTTCAACTTCACTTTAAAATTGTCTATTTCTTGCAGTTGACTCTTTAAAATTATTTTTAAATGGTTAACTTGACCTCATGGAACCATTCTTCAGCATTATCTTCATCACTCAAGAACAATGCGTACATATATTTTTTTCAATTTCTCATCTTAGGCATGTAGTTTGCTAGGTCAATATGTATATATATTGCCATTTAAACTTCATCTATTGATTCTTTTGATTCTTTAAATCTTGAAAATGGTCAAACAATATCACAAGATCTAGATGCAATGCTAGTAGAAAGAAGTACAAAAAAGAATAATGACAAGTTGAATATATATATATATATATATATATGTGTTTTCTCCCTCCAGTTTTGTTGCCAAATTTTTTAACTTGGAAACTTCCACATTCATTGAAGTATATCTAAAATTTGTGATTTCATAAACACATTGTTGACTATTTGATTATTCAAAATAGTTAGATCAATTCACATATATTTTTATATTAGTGTTAAAATTTTAAATTCATTAATATTTTAGAAGTTCCTTTGCTCTTATCTTTCTCTCTTCTTCTTTAATAAATAAATAAATATATACATACATACATACACACACATACACATACACATAAATGTTACCCTCAAGTTCAGAACATACCAAGATATTTATCAATTTGTCTGTTTATTCCAAAAATAATAAATAAAGCTTGGTCACCCGAAGCTGACTATATAGTAAAGATGGTGAAAAGGACAAGTCGTAGGGTATCATTCAATAAGAAGCAAGTTAGAAATCCAGAAGGCCTATGCTGATGATGATAATCATAACGACAACAACAACAACAACATCAGAGCGAAACAAAAGGTGAAGAAAAGATCCAAAGCTGAGAATGCGGCTGCAACAGCAAACCAACCAGGCAATACATCTGAGGCCAAGAACTGCAAAGGACCAAAGGACTCAGGCTCCACACCCACACACACACGCACTCCAACACACAACCATGCCAAGCCCAAGTGTAGATAACAAGAGAGGAAGAGGGAGAGGGAGGAAGGGATCTGCAGCAGCAGCACTGGAGGAGGAGGAGGAGGACGACGACGACGACGACGAGAGAGTGAGGAGGAGTTATGCTACCCCAGTGAATTGATGCCTCTGCTACTATTGCTATTGCTGCTACTACTGTTATTCCTGCTGCTGCTGCTACTTCATATATGGAAGATTTTTTAGGATGGGAGCCTCGCAAAGACGCCGTCACGACTGCAGTGGGACCAAAGGGGGGCGCTGCTGGGTGGATGCGTAGAGCCGCTGACAGATGGTGGGGCAGGGCAGGGCAGGGGAGGGAGGGGCCCCGGAAGGATAGCAGAGGGGGCGGGGAAGTGATTGGGAAGCGGGGTGTGCATGCCAGGTGGGGGCCGAGCTGGCACGAGTGGAGGCAGGGCAGGCCGCAGCAGCGCCACCCTCTCGGTGTCACACGGACCGAGATGATGAGAATAGCATATGGTAATTATCTCCCCCACCCGCACACCCCCCGCTTGATGAGTGGGTCTAGTAGCCTCCAGCTCTCTCCTCGTAGCCCCACCTACATGACGACTGCAGTGGCGCCTTGCCAAACCCCCCACCTCATCCCCACCTTTGCCTTGCACACTCCATTCCCTGACTGCTGCCCTCCCTGCTCCCAGTGTATGTATCTCCCACTTCCATCGCTCTAGCTGCCCATGTTTCGTAATGACTGTCACACGCTACTTGGTGCAGCTGCTGCTGCTGCTGCCTCTTTGGAACGGATTTCCTTTCTAGAAGTTGGGATCATACAGTAGCAATACATGATCGTTTTTTTACAAGACAACAACACGTCTGGTTCTCGTAGTTGCAGTGGGGATTTCTGGGTCCCCTAGTGGCATTTGCACCTTGTTGCAGACTAGGGGAGTGGAGGACCAAAAGCAGGTCCAGAATTGGGCGGTTCTGGGCTGTGCAGAAGCTGTGAGGGATTAGCAATACGAAACTTCCGCTTTTTGAAGCGCTAGAAAGTAGTGTCTGTATGCGTCTGATCGATGTTGTAGGGGATTGGAACACGTGTTGAATGGATGCAGTGCGTCGAAGGAGCTGAAGGGAACGGTCAACTGCGTTTGTAGGAGGATTATCTGATTAGCGTAAGGGTAGCAGATTCAGAAGTGGGCATTTCAGTTGCAGGAGATGGACGGTTTTAGTTCTAATATAATCTTTGCGGTACGTCTACGGTAGTGATTGGCCTAGTTTGACTGCCCTTAAGCTGCAGAGGTTCTGTTCGGCGCTCTAGCCCATATTTTTTTTCCGCTGGAGAAGGCGGTAGGAGTTATCCGAGTCGGTCGATTGCAGTGTGCAGCGCTTGCTTGAGGTGGTTGCACAATTGTGTTGTTGATTAGTATCATGGCGATAATGGCGCCAGCACGAGACCAAATGTTAATGAGCTTGATGCACAGCTCGGCATTGCCACTTTCATACTCTACGGACGCGGTTATGCCTTACGCGAGTGATCTGGAGAGGGTTGTAGAGCCAAGCGCTTCTATCCTTTACCCTGCGACTTGGCAAACCCTGCAGGAGATGCAAATCTCTCGGAGCGCCGAGCAGACGCTCATAGCCGGTGCGACGTCTCGTGGGTGCTCGCTTGGTCCGTCGACGCCCAGATCCACCCTTGTGAATAGCAATCGTTTGCTCGCCATGGATAATTCCCCCTCCGCCTCGTCCGCGTGTGTGGTTGGCAACCAACTCAACATCATGGAGGATGCCAGGATTAGGGGAGTGATGGGGAGGACAAGTTTAGCGGGGAATAGTCTGGGTGGTACTCGATCTTGGGATGCGGAGAATATTGCCGTGAATCCTTTTAAGGGCGGTCTCGCACTGCAAGGAGTTGGTGCTTCGGCACCCGCGTTCACGTCGGACCCTGCACTGGCGGAACGTGTTGGGCAGGTTTCCAGCTTTGCTTGTGGGACTGCAAAGTATCCGTACAGTGCCCCGAGGAAAACTGGAGAGATGCCCACAGTGTTCGAAGTGCAGGCATCTAGTAGTCTAGAATCGAAGTGTTTGCCAGCGAGTGCTGCCAGTGTACAGCCGGAGTTGGAAGCCGTTGAGGGAATCACTGAAGCTGCCATGGGACGTGGAACTACCCCCCATGAGCCGGTCGAAGTAACTGTAACAGCTCTGAAAGAGAATCACAACTCTTTTTCCTCTGCAGAGCAACTTGGTGTCAGCCGCGGCGAGTCACCTGTAAAGTTACCCAGTCATGACACTGCTTGCTATCGCAGCAAGAGGAAGCAGCAGGATCCGTCGTCTCCAGACCCTAAGGTAATAATATATCCCCACTTCTTGCACTTTGAAGTTCATTTCTCTTTGCTCATGATAAAAATAAAGATATACGACAAAACAAAGATGATCCCGGCAGTAAGTATACTGCACTAGTGAATTGAACGGCGTTTGGTGGTGGCCGATGTCTAGATTTCGGAGGGTGAGGCGTCATCCAACCCTAAGCGGAGCAAAGGGGAAGCTGATCGAGGTGATAAAGAAACGAAAGAGGATAATACCAAGTCTAGTGAAACGTCAGCTGAGTCGACGGAAAGTCCCAAATCAGCTCAGAAGGAGAAGGAAAATCACAAGTCCAAGGAGTTCTCCAAGCAGGACTATATCCATGTGCGTGCTCGCAGGGGCCAAGCTACCGACAGCCATAGCCTGGCGGAGCGGGTGCGTCGCGAGAAGATCAGCGAGCGGATGAAGTACTTGCAGGACCTCGTTCCTGGGTGCAAGAAAGTTACGGGCAAAGCGGTCATGCTCGACGAGATCATCAACTATGTTCAATTCCTCCAGCGCCAAGTCGAAGTACGTCTAGCCTCTCTCTCTCTCTCTCTCGTTCCTTCCTTCCTTCCAATTCAGGTCTAGCGTGGGAGTATATCTAGGAGTAAATCAGAACTTCGGGATGTTCCATGTCAAGCTTTGATATGCCCCCAATTTGTTTCGCAGCATCTATCAATGAGGCTGGCATCCGTGTGCTCAGGTCACGCGGACATGGCCCTCGAGAGTCAGCTCTTGAGCAACAAGGAGATGCTGCAGACTCAGCTGCCAAGCACTCTCAGTTCTAGTTCCGAGACCAAAGCAGATGCGTTTGGACTGATGCAGCAGCTTGATGCGCGGAAACAAGTAGGGCCAGGCTTTTTGGATGGAACACCTTGCAGGCGTGTCGAGTACCGGTTTTTGGGCTCTGGATTGGATGTGACTGCGGCACCCTTCGCTAGTCTCGCCGACATCACGCGACATACGGTGCCTTCTTTCCACAATTCTGCCACCATCCCTCAGGTGGGGGCTAAACGTGCTTACAGGCAGCTTGTCAGGAACGCTGATGCACCACAGCATTCAAAGATGGCTGTTGTCTTTTAGTTGTCCTAAATAGATAAACAAATACATATTAATTAAAAAAAATAAAACTACTGAGAACGTGAGATTAGTTTCTGACTAGGTGCATTTTTGTAATTGGTGACTGCAGTCCACAGGATGGGATTCCGGGGAGCTTCAAAGTTTGGTTGAGAGGGGTTTGAGCCACCACACCAGTCGGCTTGGAGCGGTTGAAGGTCTTCCCTGGAAATGTCACTAGTTCAATTGGTTCCGTGGTTTTGAGTATTCCACTATATGAATGGCATAAACGCCGCTGAACGCAGAGGGAACTGACCGGATGACGGGTGGGTTATAATCTGTGCAGGTCAACTTCCTGTGGGTCACATGAAGGCCGAATTCTGAAGTAATCTGATTGTTGTGGCCACTGTGATTCACTCTTCGATTTGAAGCCAGCATTCCTAGGAGAGGCAGATCAACTGGATGTGTGCGGTGGGTGGATTCTTTGTCCTCAGTTTCGAGATCATAAATTCTAGCGACATTGCTTTACGAGCCAGTTTCTACTGTATTGCGGGTAGCAGCAGGGCCCGCCGCATGTGATGTCTCACTTCTCAAGAGCTGGTTTTTCCTATTGCAGTGTGCCTGTGTTTTATATATCCTTTATTTTAGTTTTCATTTTCTTTTTATTTTTTTATTTTTTTCCTTCAGTCCAGTTGCTTGAACCTCATCGCATTACCACTCATCTTTCTGAAGTACCCGATGTGGCGATTCTAAGGTGCGGACAGGTCTAGCCCTACAGGGACGTCGCCTAGTGCTCTGAATCAGCGTTGTATAGCATAATTCTTATCCCCCACACTCTACCAAATGTAATGGTTGTTGGTCGTGTACAGACCAGCTGCAGCGAATATATGCTTTAGAGCCGCCTTGTCCAACTCTCATTCGTCTGCAACCTGCTTTCCGTTGGTTTTTCGTAACACAAATTCATTATTTATACCCATCTCTTATTTTACTCATAGACGCATGAAAATTTCCGGCGCAATGAGGTCATTTCATCCCGCACTACTACCAATTATCTACCATCTGGTCTTTGTCCATTTCAAGGAATCCAATACATGATCGTGCTTCTTCCCTTATTAAATCCTGTTCGATAATTTTTTTAATCTAAGTGTCCTTGAGTATGAATGCTTAGGTCTAGTTTATCTTTTTCTCCCCCCCCCCCTCCCCCCTTTTTATTTTTTATTTTATTTAATTTTTTTCCAAGTTGGCATATCAACAAGTTTCTAAACACTGTTCAGTAATATAGCCCAAATGAGCTAGCAATGTCTCCGTATGTAAACCTGATTAATAGAAATTCCAAAATTTATTGTTCCTACTATCTCATGACGTTCATACATCACCTGTTTATCTATTAGTTGGAAGAAATAAACCTGATCTTGTGCTAATTAAAGAAAAATGAAAAAAATGTAAAATTTTCATTGATTTTGGTTTCCGCAAGAATATAATTAAAAGGTGTTTTGACATTTCTTGACAGTGTCTTTCTTAAATGGTTAAAATATGACATATTCTCCTGTAATGTTTATGTTCTAGTTATTGTAAATATACCTTGATCCAATATAAAATACTAGTAAAACTTAATTTTGGATTATATAATAATTCTGGTAAAAATTTGAATTATTGCCAATGTTCTTGCTTATAAGATTGGATAGTATGAATAAAGTAAATTAAAATAAAATAAAAATTCGAACCTTACATTTGCAGAAGCTCTTAATTAATTCTTAAACAAAATAATTTAAATACATCTGTATTTTTTGATAACTGTAATTTTTAAACACTGACATGTGAAACATCATAATTGGTCATGGACTTTCCCTTTATTCATTTTCTACAATTCTTTAAATGATTTAAAGCAGTGATTTAAGAGATACCAAAAATCAATCGTATAAATTCATGTATGTTTTCAACTTTGATTTTTTAGTAGCTCGCGAGGATAAATTCTTGTATGTCTTCACTAAACGTCTTATGTAATCAAAATGTGAAAAATAAATAATTTGAATATGAATTTCAAATTAAATCAGATGACATAACTGATGAATTTTTTCTGTTTCGTAAGTGCAATAAGAACATTCACAATGCTTGTCAGAATTAAGATTCTATTCTACTCTCAATGGTTATTTTATATATCCTTTTTAGTAAATCCAATTTATAATCAAATCAAATATAATACACAAAACACAAAATTGGTGTAATTTTCATGTAATCTTATTTTAATTTTAAACATTATTTTTTAGTTTAGATCTTAATAGTTATTAAGTATAAAAAATATTTTTAAAATCAATATTTCTTATTTTACTCTACTACACAAGTATATATGTGTATGTGTGTATGTATATATATATATATATATATAGAGAGAGAGAGAGAGTGTGTTGCTAATCCCACCACATTTTTTGCTACTACCACCACAACTTACTATCTATTACGTGCCAATATAGTTTTTGCTAATACTACCATTAGTTGCTCTAAACTTGTGTTGTATACCACAATGCAATTTATGAAACACTAAAGTACACATCCATAAAAAATGTGCTCTTTGTCAATTGCAATATATATTAGCAATATTCTATGAAGTGCATTGTAATATGCAACATAAGTTTAGAGCAACTTGTAGCATTATCAAAAACTATAATAAAATGATGTGGATAGGAAGTTATGGTAGAAGTTGCAAAACTTGTGGTGACATTAGTAACACCCTATATATATACACATATACATAAACACACACACATACACACAATGGATGGTGACTTTAAAATAACTTTCTAAAGATTTTTATTTATTTTAATACATCCAAATTAATCCTATCACTTTTTATAATGTATTCATTTAATTTAACATTATTAAAAAATATCTTTTCTAATAAACATATGAATGCCAATTGTGCATATATTATAATCTCCAACTTTGCAACAAATTCTCTCACACAAACACACACACATCTATCTATCTATCTATATACCATATAATATTAAAATGATCTATTTTTAGATTTTATGAAAGTCTTAAGACAACATGTCTTAAATATTTGCTAACTATTTTAAAGACAAAAAAAAATGATAGAATCTTTTGATAAAAAAATAAAATTTTATCTATAAATAAGAACTAGAAAATAATAATGCAACCACATTCATCCATCTTATATGAGACTTGTTATGGTAGTGAAAGAGGTTCCTAGGCACATTACAAAAGAAGGTTGCTTTGGTGCTACCATCTCAACATGACTTGTTTTTTTTTCCTCTTCTTTTTACTTATTTTGTGTTTTGTGTTTTGTGTTTTTTTTTTTTTTTTTTTCTAAAATTTTCAAAAAACATGATAATAGAAGGCAAGCTCCGAATCCATAATCCTTGTCTAACTAGAGCACACATAGAATTGGCAAAAGTAAAAAAAATATTCAATCTAATAGGCACCACAATTACAAAACTATATATATATAAAAAAGAAAAAAAAAAAAAAAAAAAAAAATTGCAACAAAACAAGGCATTGATTTCTAATATGTCAATGTAGAAGATTTATATTTCACCATAAAAAAGAGAGAAGAGTTGAGAATAGTGTTTGGAATGGTGATTGTGACATTAGGCAATAGATTAGGTAAATAAATTGTAGGCCCTTTGCTTGGTGGTGGAGATGCAATTTTGTATGGATCATTTCAATGTATTCTCTATATTGTGTTTGTGGCACCTTTTAAGTATCTTGTATTGGATATCAAGAAGATGTACCTCCCCTCTCTTTCTCCCTCCACTTCCATACGCAACATTGTCTACCACATCAAACATGCTCTATACTTACTTGAAACTTATAATTCAATAAAGGTTGTACCAAATTACAATATGATTACCTCAAAAGAAGGTGCATTAAGGAAGAGCTTAAATTTGAAAAGAAGGCAATAAAAATGGAGAAAAAAGGCTAGAAAGAGGGTAAATAGAAAAGACAACAACTATGCTTATATTATAGTTTCACTGTAATGTTATAATATGCCTATTTAGTGGAAGAAAAAATATTATACTATAGAAGAGCTTAATAGAAAATATGATAAAAAATTACTTTAGAATATATATATATATATATATATATATATATATATATATAAAAGATAGGGAGATAATAAAACATTTAGAATTAATGTTGTTTTTTTTGTAAAAATGACTTCTATTAACTTTGTAGGGCCAAAAACAAGAAGTTTAACAAAAAAAGAAGATTAATAAAAATAAAATTATAGACATCTTAAGATCAAAGTGAAGAGTAGTTTTAGAAATCATTATCTAAAAAAACCCATAGATTGATATTTGGATAAATTTAGTTGTAAACTAGAATTGAAACCAAATTCTAAGATAAAAAATTATACATCCACAACAATTGTTGGCTTTTATTCTAAATTAGACAAGGATATTGGTGAGTATACTTGATAGGATTTCTTTTAAGTATTTATTTTAAATGATTTAAGTAGATAATGAAATTATGAGTGCTTTGAAAAGTCATGGTTGTTTTAGATGACTTTGGTTTTTTGTAGAAAAATAAAAGATTTATACTTTAGATAATTTTTTAAACTTTTTGACAAATCAAGAAGTGAAAGTTTTTAGGCTTATGTACATAGTTGTGTTACATGTGTATTATGAGTTTGAGCTTAAATAGATATTTAAATTAAAGATTATTACTATTTAAGTAAATTAAGGTATCAAAAATTGGATTTTGAAGGTTACTAAAGGTTTTTATGATTTTGGATAATTTGCTTGTTGGATTAAAGTGATTTTCTGTAAGATAAAAATTAATATTTTTTTGAAATTTTTATAAATTTTGAAATTAAGTAAATGGTGTAAGAAAGAGATATTGATGCTAGAAGATTAATATCAAGTTTAGAAAAGAAAGTTGGTCAATATTTAAGTAAATTATGTGTTTTTTTCTCTTAATTGGTATTTTTAATTATCTTTATATTTTTTGTGCTTATTTTCAATTGAAATATGAAAATCCTATAAAATTTAAACTAAAATAATAATTAATTTAATAATTATTGAGGTTTTAAATGTGCTACAAGATTTGATTAGATTTCTTTGGATTTGTTAGGTTTATTTTAAGAACTTGTATAAATTTTATGACATTTAAAAATATATGTTTCCAAATGATAATTATAAACAAGATTCTTCAAATGAAAATGAAACCAAAATATTTTAAACATATCAATATTAATTTGTTTTATCTATCTTTTGTATCAAAATATTATAATATACATTTATTATTTAATAATATATCTTAATACAATAATCATGAAGTTTGTCTTGTCAATAATTTTAATAGGTAAAATTACTCTTGCGATTTTTCAAAGTCACCTCTATTTTTCATATATGTATATATATATATATATATATATAAATAGAGAGAGAGAGAGAGAGAGAGAGAGATGCATACACAAACACACAAACACATAGATGATATTATTTAGGGTTTTCGAATTTCCGATCAAAAAGCAACGAAAAAACAGTAAGCATATTTATAAAAATGCACGTCCATTTATTACGGTATTTCACCATTCCAGTGTGATCCGTCGATAAAATGCTACTCGTGTGCTCCAAACAACCACACTCATGAAAACAACCAGTTTTATTTATTTTTTAATATATATATTAAAAAATAAAAAAATAAAAAATAAAATAAAAAACCTCATAGGAATGCCAAATGACAGATCACTCAAGCCTAAAAGCTTACAATAAACAACAGCTGCTAGAAAGAGAGAACGAGACAGATAGATAGATAGGTATTTATAACACAAGGAAGAGATGTTTGAATCCAATGGAAAGCTGAATAAGGGCAACATGAAAGGAAAGAAGGAAAGAGAAGATGGATCAGAATGAATAAATGTGAGGTTTCCTCTGGATGTGTGAGGTCTGCAGCACAAGCCCCATTTCCCCAGCAATCACAAAAGCTCTGGACATGGAGCAGGAGCAGCATGAGACGAGCCATGGCAATCCCCAGTCCCATCAAAAACAGTTTTCAGGCCCTGGCAGCACAAGACTGTTGCTGCTGCTACTCCTCCTCCTCCAAAGCAGCATAAGCAGCAGCAGCAGCAGCAGGAGCCATGGAGATGCTACCTGTTTGCAGAGAATGGGGAGCTCAGACCAGGTTGCGGATGATCTCGGATGCTGTAGCAATGCCTGCACCTGTGAGGGCGTGCTGAAGCATCTTGTCCCTGGAGAAGCTGCCGTCGCCAACAGATAGGAGGGCTCCCGTCACTGCCCCTCCAATGGCAGCGTTTCTCTAGTCATGTTTCCAGTGACCACGTCGGTTCAAGTGAGTAGCGCCTCCGAATCAAATTGGACATTGACATGGCCTAAACGATGTCTACAGCATAATGAGAGAGACAGAATCGATTTGTTATATAATGCAGGTTGCCTACCCAGTCCTGCTTCTTTGCACAAGCCTTCTTCAAAGAGTATTCCACTCCAGCGTACACACCAGCTACCGCTCCTGCACAACCGGATTGTATGATCGAGATTGAGGTTCCATGTGGAACGATGACGGATACCACATTCTCTCGCAAATTCGGAATTTCTTTTTTAGGTTGTGAACCTCACCGGAAGCCAATCAACCTCTTGTCAAATAAAAGCTTACCCCATTGGAGACCCTCAAAACCAGCTCTCCTCACCAATTTCTCCAAGTCGTTTTTCGTAACTTGGTCTGCGCACCCAACCACAACACAAACACGCTTCTCATTTAGGTGATTGCTAAAAGAACTTTCACCACGTTCTCCTACTTAGGAAAGAATGTGAGAGATGAAGCACTGGGGCCAGCTTTACAACTCACTGAAATTATATCGTTTAGGATTGAATCCTGGAGACACGCAAACTCTACACAGCAAGTGATTCTTTAACCACCTCTTCCATGAAAATGAGGCAAGGATTCATACCGCTCCTCAGGATGCGGAATGTATCTTGCACAGCCGCATGGGCTACACCGACCTGCATGAGAAAAGCGCGTATCATATCAATCTGCATATTTTGTGAAGCTAACTTTCTCTGCTAGGAAAAACATGTTCCTTCTACTCGCAAAGACCGAAGGCATTTCAGGTTCTGACGGGCTAAATTCCGGAGTTCCAATTCTTGTTTAGACAATTTAGGTCAAATTGAACCCTTTGTAATACTCAATTCCAGTTTGTCGACGTGTGACTCTTGGAGACTGTATTTGAACAGAAGGAGGTCACCGACATGAATTATTATCGCTATCTGCTGGCCGCAGAGAGCAATACCAGCAAGAAAACACAATTTATGTCTGTATATAAATATACACGCACACACGAGAGAGAGAGAGAGAGAGAGAGAGAGAGAGTGCAGTTCAACAACTACACGTGTGTTATGCAATGCAACAGATCCTGAAGCTGGATTAGGGAACAGGAACACTCACTCCACCGACTTTGAGGAAACCATCGACGGAGGAGTTGAGAAGCGGATGACCCAAATCCACAATGACGTCCAGATTAGGCTTTTCTACAGCCGCTGACAACCTTGATCGCACCATTTTGAACTCTTTGTAACACAGCGATGGAGTTATTCACCTGGGTAGCCACATGCAGGCACGCAGTGAGGCTTTGCACTTCCGCAAGTAAAGAACTCGTTGGACAACGCTCATGAAACAGAACACCATCATCCCCACCCCTCTTGCAAAGAAACTGGGCGATTCAAGAAGTCGACCCAAGCATGCACAGCAGGAAAGATGCAGACAACAGCCAATCATAGCAACCTAACAAGCCAAACATGGCGGGAATCAACAATCCTTGAAAACAACCATACACACCGGACCGCTCGACTGCCTTCTCCAAACTTGTCAACCCTTACAAACAGGCGAACCAACGAGAGAGAATGAGAGGGGAGGTCGATGTAGAAAATCCACGGCTCCAATATGCCCTCAGCAATCCTCCGAGCTGGAAACGTCACCGAATGCAGCGAAACCCAGAGCTGAAAACTATGCAACGTCGACAACAATCAAAATTGCCAACATCTTCACGATACAGTGCCGGTTAAAAGCTTCCCATACCTGAGAGGCAACAAAGCGATGTTATGTTAATAGTGCAGTGTTGCAAGGTGGCGGCGGAAGAACAGTGTACAGGGATAGTATCGTACAGAAACTGTAAGTGTATGTACACATGCGTATGGATATGAACATGATTTTGGGCCTTCACTGGAGGCTCGGGCATGCCAAGTGGCAAAGGACCTTCTTTTCCTTCTCCGTCCTGTGAGGAGACCCATTCCGAGAGAGCATGCGAGAGGCAGAGGGGATGTGGGGGAACGTGATAACACTACAGACGGTATGTCAGAATGGTCCGACAGTCGGTGAGACCTTCGATTCCATTCTGTTTCCATTCCCTCGTATTCTCCATGGACTTCATGGACTTAAGAAGTTTAGCATGCAGCCTGCGGAAGCTCCACAGTTAGAGCTGCACGCGGAGAGTCCCAGAGGCACTGAGCACCCCCTGCACCTGCAATCCTGCAAGCGGAGGCCACGTCTGTCCACATGACACGACTTTGTTGCGGTACTCTCCCGCTACGTCGGGACCATCGTGGGTGTGTTTTGGTTGGTAGGTTTGGGGGTTTTGGGTGCTATTTCTGGGCTCTAGACGTTGCTGGTGACGCAGCCTGGCAGCAGGGTGCCGCAACTGTCATGTCTTCCTGGCCGTCTTCACCCTTGGGCAGTGTCTGCGGAGCAGGCATCTTCCTACTTTCCGAGCTCTTGGTGCACATGAGCACTAGCGACTTTCGTCGTGGACCCAGCGATTAATCAATGCTGTCGCTTCTGTGATAAGGTCACTGCTTGGGCCACTCCAGCCAATGCCCAGATTCCGGTTGCACCCGCGAGAGGTCAGCAAGAAGCTCGTGTGTATGTCCCACCATGTCCTCAGCAAGTGGCCAGCCTCTATTTATTGGAAAGGAAAATTACCATTTTTAGCAGGTGTATGTGAAGACAATTCACCTATGTCGTAGGATTTTGCTCAAAACGGGCCCCGACAAGACTTCCCGTTTTAAAAGAGTGGTGCCCTAGATCACCGCTCCTCGAATAGTGTCAGAAGTTGTCTAAAATTGAGCGCAATATCAAAACTGAAACAGCTTGCCAGATAATCCTAATTTGTCAAGCCACCCAAGAACAGGAGTGATGTGTGGTCGTGAGATTCCTCAACTGTCAGGTCTTTCCAAAATTTCTCTTGGACCTCAACTGAAAGCATTGTTCTACAGTGTAAACTATGGCAAGGTTAGTCGTGCAGTGCTGCTGTAGTCTCTCCCAGCACAGGAAAGGCACCGAGTGTAACTACACATCGGAATTCGTCACCGCCACGGTTAGAGATGAAGCACCTGACCAAGGCACCTGTCTTCCAAAATTCTTGTGCAGCAGAATTATAACTGAACGATGACAATGATAGCTAGCGAACACAGGCTTGCTGGATTGCTATGCCCCAGTATTACAGTCCACACAACCAAATTAACAACAAAACGATTCCGATAAATCTCTCCACTGGTCCACTGGTCACACTCGATGTGACCAAATCTGGTGGGAAACATGAACGCCAGCTCTGCGGTGACTCCCAAGTGTTAATGCTGTTACCATGTCTGCATCGACATACCACCACAACCAAGCTGCTCCCGACGCACAATTTAACCAAAACTAGATCCAAAAAAGAATAGACCAATTATAATAGATTCTTTTTTGGATCTAATTTTGTTCCATAAGAATCAACACTTGAGAGACATTGGTGGTAAAGAGTGCTTGTTTATTTGTTGATTAAGACTACAATTGAAGGGATGTAATTTGCTAGCACTTGCATATTATCTTTTGTATTCTTTTTACCAAGTTGTATAATTGAAGCCAAAAGAAGTCTTTAAAGATTATATTTTAGATTTTAGGAAAAACAAACAAACAAACAAACAAACAAAGTAAATGAATAGAGATATTCTTTCTATTTGAAGACCTTGCCATTTAACAACTTTATATCCCATTCAAAAAAAAATTAAAAATTATGTAGGAAAGTTAAGATCTTATAGGTGCATGTATTTTTTAGAATATAATTCTTTGATTCAAGTTATTAAATATTTATATTTTTTATTCTAAAAATAAAAAAATCCACCTTTTTTATTGTATTGTTTAAGAATAATTTGAAAAAAAAAAATGTAATGAGATATTAATACAATGATGTATTTTTTTTGATTATATCTTTTAAGTAATCATAGCCAATAATATCCTTTAAAATAAAATAAAATTCCTTCTATAAAAATAAGTCAAGCTCTTGTGTGTGTGTATATGCCACTAAAATTATGCTCTTAGAGAAATAAGATGTTGCAAAAAAAATAAAAAGAATTAGCAATAATTTTTGAATTATATAAAAAAAAATACATTCTCTAATCTTTAAAAAATTATAAGTTATAATATATAACTTAATAGATATTTACTTTAAATTTAAGAACTAAAATTACTATTTAAACTACTAATTAAACTTCTAATGTAGAAAAAATGAAACATATTAGACATAGTTGCAATTCTATTGAATCTTCTTTTGTTTGAGCCCCTTGCATTGTACAAGATACTAATTTTAAATTAGAATGTAATCAAGATCTTATAAAAGGTAGATCAAAGACTTAATTGTTGGATCTATAAGTCCTTTGTTGAATAGCCAAGGCATTAATGCTTCTTAGCACTTTGAATTCATAATGTTTAGCATTTGTGCAAGATGAATGGGATTTTGATTGTAATACTTGACATTATGTTTTTTGAAAAAAAATAGATATATTTAGTTTTTATCTTTGTATTTTTATATAATAAAATAGATTTGTAATATGAATGAAGAGAGAGAAGGGTATATAATTAAATTTTTTACAAAAATTAGAATTTGTATAAGAATAATATTTTAATGATGACTTTATTGTACAAAGGAATGTAAAAATCAACTTACATACATAGAGATATTATACAATCTTTGCAATTTATTTCTTTAAACCTATAATATTTTTTTCTTGAAGATCTCGAAGATGGATGGATATTATTGGATCTTTTGTTTAATACACAAAGAGTAGTGCTTTGGAATGAATGTAATAGATTACTTGTATAATAAAATTTATTACTTCCCAAAACTTGTATATTATAGAAAATATTTAGAATGTCAATTACAATCAAAGTTAACTCTTTATTAGAATGATGGAAGTTGATAGATTGATATTTGGAACCAAGTATTATTATAAAATTTTAACTTTTTTTCTAAGAATAAAAAATAATATATTATTAAATCAATTTTTTAATACTTATTGGTAAGATAATATCTTGGTTTCTATTAGTTTTGATGTAAGTACCTAACACAAGATTGCAATGGTATATTGGTAAAAAAATTAAAACTTCCTATTTTTTTAGCTACATATGTAGAGTTCAGCACAACTAAGATGGCATGAGATAATTCTTTAGACTAGTGACTATACATTTTACCTTATATTATTATAAATCTTTTGAGTTTTATAGAACTAGAATCAATACTAAGCTTAAATTTTAATTTAAGATCTTTCAAAGAAGCACAATAATTAGCTTGTATTATATTTTGGTAAAAACATAATAGAATAGTCTTTGATTTTAAAAGAAGTATTAAAACATTATTTGCATTTAATAGATACATAGTTTTATTCAATCAAAATAATCTTTATTATTATAGATAACTAAGTATATTAATCTAACACAAAATAGTATTTCTCTTTTAGAATTCATTGATGTGCAAAATCACACATGAAAGACATTTGCATTGTATTCATCTTATCTAAGTAGGTCACCTAAGCTAATAACAAGTTTTTTTTTTGATGGCTTTGAATTTATGTAGCATATTTTAAAATTGAATCTAAGTCACAATTCTATTTATATTATATATATATATATATATACACACACACACACACACACACATACATATCAAATTCTAAGTCTTATTCTTAAAAGACATGTATTTCATATAAAATTTTATAAAAATTAAGTACTTCTGTTAGTATAATTATATTTAACAAGAAACTATATATTTAATCTAGGTACCTTTATAAGATAAAAGCACACCTAATTTTTTTATATATAATTGAATAAGAAAAAATTTAAAAACTAAATTCAAGATTTTTTTTGATTATAAATATGTTTATTACTAAAAATTTAAATAAGTAATCAATCTCTTGTTGGAACACACCCATATCCTTTCTAATCAAACAAATTGAGCCATAAAGTAATAAACCTTCAAAACTATAAGAATATTATAAGAATAGTATTTCACCAAAAAGTTCATTATAAATTTTGATGTAATAAAAGAACTCGTATTTCTTTCTTTAATGTATGCTTGTACCTTCTACTTCTTATGGATTGTGTTTATCTTTGTTATGGGTCACTAGTACAATCCTAAAGAACCATGATACAAATTGCTTCATTGATGGTATTTGCAATATATAGAATTTTAAGTAGATAAGGTCTTAACTTGATCCAACTTAAACTTATATATGTATAAAGGTCTATTTTAAAATGGTGGCAATACCTTGATTTAAATAATACTAACCTAAATATAAAGTCGAATGTTATTTTTAAAATATTATCTAAATATCTATATAAATATATATAAATGATAACTAATAAATAAAAATAAAATAACTTTTTTATTTGTGACAACCAAAATTTACAAATATACAATGATAAGATTAAAGTGGATAGATTTTAAATAAAAATAAAAATAAATTTACAACTTTTGTATCAAATCTTAGTTGTAGTAAGTTCAACATTGCTCAATCTACTAATAAGCTAAAAAGCTTAAATTTTAGCACAATCATCTTATAATTTTTTAATAGACTACTATTTTAAGTACCTTATGTCTTTGGCATTACATATATATCATATATATTATCTTTGAATTTTGGATCATCACAATTTAGTCACATTATAAAACTATTTTAAATGTATGTACTATAAAAGAATAAACACATTCTTTAAAGGATTTTTAAATAGTGATTATAAAAAATTGATTATAAATAATGCATGATATTTAGAAATAAGTGGCATTTTATAATATCTTTGATAAAAAAATTTACTAAGTAAATCTTCAAGGTCTTGTTGTGATACAATATAACAAATCAAGACATATTATTTTACAATTTTAGAGAGAAGGGGCGGCTATTTATAAAATTCAAATATAATCATAATTAAAAACTTCAAAATAGAGAATGTATCTTCTAAGGAGAAGATTTAATACAAGGAATTAGATTGTTCTAAAACAACTTTGTCCCTATGCCATATACTAAAAAATTATAAAAAATAAAAAAAACTTTAAGCAATAAAATTATTTGTTAGAGATCACTCTTAAAATTGTCCATCTCATTAACTACTATTTTTTAACTTAGTATGAGATTCTAAATAACCATTAATCAAGAAAGAATCTACTAGCTTCCATTGGATCATGTCTATTTTTTCTAATTATATTCTTTCATCATTGTTCCTACTTTCCAATATGGTATCAATGTCACTAGTTCTAATAATCCTTAGCAACAATCAAAGTTAAGTCTTCCTTCAAAGCTACATTAAAGTTGGTCTTATCTAATCTACATTCACAACAATCATCACTTAAATACACTTAACTAATGGTAGTTGCATCATGGAGAACCTACACCAACAACACATACACAACATCCTATAAAATACCTTATTGTATTCTTGATTTAAATTGAACAATACATTTCAATAAGCTTGATTACTGTGTTTCTAATTCATAATGCTGTATTTTTTGTTGTAAGAAAACAGATAAAAAGTAAAGATAAGCTATATGATGAAACAAAGCATGATATAGAATCAGTGATGAAATTTTTCATCTTCAGCTTGTAGATTTTTGGTGTTTTCATTGCTAGGTCTTCACAATCAACATCAAACTTCTACAAATACATGGATATCCTCACTCATAGTCTTGCAGTGTATGAGTGAGGGTATACATGTAAGAACTTCAATTTTTAAAAGTTGTATTACATTAATGCTAAGTTGTGTAGCAACCTCTTAGAACCTTGAATATGATCCAGAAGATCTCTTGGATGACCTACCCAAAAGCTTTTGTTCAATCAGTCATTAGTCCAACTCTTGCTCTCTCCCCATAGTCCCAACCTGATCCATGTTACTCTTGTTGGATCCAGCTTCATTCTTTTCACATAATATTTTTTGCTTCTTCTGCATCTATTTGTGTACCAAAAGGTGACCTCACAGGAAATCAAAATTTAAACCTAGTGTTTCTGATTATAAACGATATTTGAGGCTGTCCGGCAATTGCAAGTGAAGCCAAAACTGATCCAGCAAAGTCTTCTTGCACAAGTCTTGAGACATAACCCTGTCCTGTGATATCTACAAAAGTGAAACATAATGAGAGTCTGACCATGTGGACACCAAAGTAAGAGAGTAGACATATTATACCTTGGTTCCATTGAAGTTTTGTGAAACAATATCGATAAAAATCTCTAGCCATTACCATGGAGTGCTTCTAGATTACAGAAACCTCAGATGTAGAAATCAATTAGTGAGGCAAAAATAAACAGAGATAAAGACAAAGAAACAATAAACAGAAACAATCATGCAAGTGCGCAATACTCCAATAGAGAGATGTTCTGAAACACTGGGGAGTCCCAAGGCAAGTAACATCCCCTCATTTTAATAAAAAATTAAACATACGACTGTGAAAGTGTAGGTTGATGGATGGCAACGCAAAACCCAAACAATCCCAGCTCAGCCTCATCAACCCCTTGTCCATATACATTGTACCTTCGTACCAGCGTTTGGAGTGGAACCAGGAGCACTATATTTTTCAAAGCAATTTCCACATAGGATAGGCACAACATTGTCAGCAGTCTCACAAACCTTCTGTATATTAGGGACGCACCATCAGCTGCATTATCAAGCTTCCCATGTAGGCTTTCATGAGACTTCGAAGGACAGCAACAAAACCCAAAAATATATATAAATACAATCAATGGATGAGGATGGATGTTCGAAGTGCATGGCAAACATGTGAGGGCTATCCAGCCGCAAGAACGGGACCACCACCGGCTGCTACTATGCCTGCAATGTTTTTCTGTACGTCCACTTCCCCCTGTAGGCTTCCCTGTACATCCTGTTCAAGATTGAAAACACAACGATCACATGAACCTATCTCAAGCATTCTGAAGCTACCTACTTCAATCCAGTGAATAATCTTCTTGCTCTCTTTAGTTCTTTTTTCTTAAACAAGCCTGTGAAACTGCAGTAAAATATTGACCTTACTAGAAACAAGACAAAGTGAAAAAGCGAAGACAAAGAAGGCAGGTAACCTACCACCACTTGTGAAGTGTTTTCTGCACTATGCTGCGAGCCCGCTACCTGGTGCTGCAGTTGCTGCAGAATGATCTGTACCCTCCAAAAACCACCACAGCGACATGCTAGCTCAGCCATTCTGACAATGCTCATCACTCCAAGATAGACAACAGACGAGCTAACTTGCATGAGAAAAGTAAGAAGAGTATTATTTTCTAGTAAACTCAAAAATGGGAACAGACCGGACGGAGAAACCTTACATTTAGTTCGTCCACCTCACAGAGCAGTAAATGTGCTTACTTGTTGTGACTGTAGTATAAGTTGCTGCTGCACTCCAGGGGCAATTGAAAGGTTCTTGGACAGATCTCTCAATACGCCCTGTCAACATTAGACGCAAAGCCCCATCAATACTATTCATGTACTCGACCAAGTTAATCATCTACATAGTTGTGATATCTCATCCTGAATTCTGAAATAAGGAAAGTTTCCTGCAATCACTGACCTTATTAGCCCACATAAGACCACACGCGTTGCATAGTGTGCGAGGCCCAGCAGGTCCTCGTCGCATCATTGGAGTGGACCGCTCCCCAATTCCACAATGTACACAACTGCAGCCATGGAAACAGAAAACAAACTTACTTTCTATCCACAACCCATAAGTACCATTTTGTTTCACAAAGATACTGGAACTCCGACCGCCATGTTCAGCTAATGATCCAAGTAGAACTAACTGTAGAGGAAACACACGAAGGTGTGTAAGGCATTAAAAGCCAGAAAAATCCACATACATGACTTCTGGTTGAACTCCCCCGGCCCCTACAGGCTGTCCAAGGGCTTGGGTACCATCCCAATTAGCAACAGGTGCACCCTCTTCTTGACTTGGCCTCGAAGATGCAAACTGGCCTTTCTTGCGCTGCATCCTGAATACAGTCTTGAATTTGAACTCATTAGAAATAAAGCGCACTGAATGAGCAGTGTTCTCAACACATCATTTCGGGGCCAAGTACCGCAAAATCATCGATTAAAATCTAAGAAAGTTAACTGGATTCAACGATTCGGCTCGGAGTAAGGTTAAAACCCAAGGCTAGTCAATTTTCTGATTTTCAATCCATGAGAAGGTAGGACGTGCATAAATGAAGAACACTTCAAATATTATGCAGATTGTGAACATATTGGTAGAAAACATATTGGATCATCAAAATTAAGTTACCTTTGAGCAACTTCTTTCCGAACAGTGTACCGAATCTTCTTATCATAACACCGCTCTTTGCGCTTCTCCCGAAATCTTGTCAAAGATGCTAACCTTTGTGGCATGTTCATTCGAGCTGGTAAATCCGTCAGCCCCTACATTGGTCAAATTCCCATGCTCTTTTTCAGAATTTAAAACAAGAAGAAGACCTCATTTGATTATTAAAGCTGCACAACTCCACTGGCATTAGCACAGTGTCCGAAAAGCAACGCAACATCAATTTCCCGAAGGAAGATATCATCATCCACCCAACTGCAAAATAAGGTGAGGCACTACATTCTTGAGATACATATTTAACGATTAACATGGAAAAGTCACAAAAGCTCTACCTTGTGATGATGATGGTTATTGGATATGTTGACGCCTGACATGCCCGGAGGTATCTCGCGGCCGCCCAATAAAAGCAGCACAGCCTGGACCTGTAACGCAATATCCAAGTAAAGTTGGCCAATCCAACTTTATCAACTCTTATATGTCCAAAAAGATGCATCAACTGCACGGACATGCGGTAATTACTCGCTGAGACAACACAGAAACAAGTGGGTCCAAACCGCACATACTCAACGCAGAATGCAGAAACATCGGATGAAGAACTACCTTCTCAGGAGGCACGGCATCGAACACATATACTTCACCCTGATAAGATAAGGTGAGCTGGGTGGAACTCTGAGTGCGCACAGTCAGGGGAGCAGGGCCATCATTCGGGTTGCCACCGCCATCAGAATGCATGTTAGCCTCATCCAGACCTTCCTCGTCTGCGGCATCATCGTCATGATCTTCCACTTCAGCTTCATTTTCCTCGTTATTGTGCATCCCGTGCCCGTGATGGCCATGATTACCGTGGGCATGGTCGCCCTCCAAGTGACCCTGGACTCGTTGGTCGACCCTAACATGGCCGTGTCCGTCTGCTTCGCCATGGCCGTGCACATGCATCTCATGCATGGCATGTTGTGCGTGACTTAATCCATGATTCAGGTTGTGTGGATGAAGGCTATGATGTAATTGAAGAGATTGAGGATGCACGAGAGGCTCTGCGTCTGACATCCCTCCTACATGCACTTCCTAAAAGCGCATCAAAAGTCGACGAATGCGCGCCTTGGAATTAATGCTACGAAGGACAAATCCTAACCATGTGATTAGCGATTCAAGGAATGCATCATTGAATATCCGGATGTCAGAATAGCGTAATATCCACTACCATCAGGCACAACCAGTTCTCCATGTGTCATCTCCTCCTCAACAGCGCACGGGCTGGCATCTCTGCTTGACAATCATGCTTCCACCTATTAGACCATGCCAGAATCCGGAAGCCACGATCAAAAATATATGCAAGGCAAGTATTAGCCAAAACTAGCAATTCTCGCTTGCAACGACATGAACATCAAGACCAAGTATCACCGGCGACCTGAGACAAGAATAAATTCTCGCAGGGAAAGAACAAACGCGAAGGACATTGCATACACCCAAACAAGGCAGCGCGCTGCAGATCTCTGCTAACAAGGCTCTTCTGCAAATGCCCTTAAAAACACTAAGATACTAATTTCAACCGATTACTAGAATGGATTAGAACAATATGCTCTAAAAACAAAAGACAGACTTTCATAAGTCTTTATACGAATTGAAGCACAATACCTCAAACAATAATCCCGGCAAGACGTCCGTCTCAAAACTACACTTCTCGCCCTGATCCAACATACACCTAACTAACTATCCAATTCGAATATTAAAATCAGACTACGATTAAAGAGTTGAAGGAAAAATTACAACTTTTGATACTGCCCTTCGTGAATGGTAGCACAGTTCATAAAACATAAAAGGTCTCACGTTGAAACAGAGCGCCAGAAGTTAATCCATAATTGTCACTCAACCCTAAACTACAGCGGAGAACATATGCTTCTGGATATCATATTTCAATCAAAGATTCGACTCAATCCAAAAATAGACCTAACTTTGTGAGCTCACCACAGCATTCTCACTTCACAATCTTCTAGCTCGGCTTGTCTAAAGCCCACTTGGAACACTCTGCAACAATCCGCACTGGAGTCGAAGCGAAGGTGCAAATTGCAGTAACATATAGGCACTACCCACCCTAATACTTTCGTTCTGTTCCTCCAGATATATGGGCATCAATCTGGTCCTCACAAGCATCCCCTTGTAGACGACATAAGTGAAGACTAAAAATTGCCTTTTCTGACATAAGTTTCAGGTCCAGAGAACAAGGAAAAATAAACTGCTTTGATTAACCCAGCACCTGGTGAAGCATCACATACCACCCGCCCCTCCTCTCGCACTCCCTCCCTCCTTCCCTCTCCCTGCCGTAGTCCGAAACCAGCACAACTGAAATCTTTCCTCACAACAATCATGTCCGTCCTTGACATCACAAACGGCGTGGCTCTGAGACGTTCACATCACGGTTTTTTCCCTTCCAGGTGCTACAACCATCCCTGGTAACCTAAACACGTCGCTACGACGCATCTCAAAGCCTAAGCGTTATTCAACCCAAAGCTAAAAAGGACGCAAGGCTGCCCTCCTCCCAAATCAACCAAAAGAAAATTGACGCTGGCAAGCAAAACACGCACCTCAACGCCGAGGCTTCGCCATAGCTGCCGTTCTACTGCTGGAACGATCCCCCTGCCCCTCCCCATTACACATGCACCATGTCCAAATGGGAGGAAGCCAGCCAACCTGTGCACAACAATGCAAACCACTTCACCAGAAGCTGACCACAACCCAACTGGACCGAACGCACCCAAGTGCCAAGCAACACTGCGACAACTCTACGCGGGGGGGAAAAAACCAACAATCTCGCGCGCGAGCACGGATTGCAGACGTCGGACGAGCAAGTTCGCACAAAAAGGGAATGAATAGCGGGCGAAAGGGAAGCAAGGGGAACAAAGAGGATTGATTCCTCTCGCGCTCTCACTCTCTCTCTCTGCCATGCGGCGACGACGGGTCCTCCTCCTTTCCCCGACCTACGCCGGGTCCCTCCACCCGGCCCGCACCCGCTGCCCCCCCCAGTCTGTCTGTGGTGCCATGATCCTTTTCTTCGTGGCTGGGCTGGGCTCTATACTACAGTTGTGTTATGGGGCCCACCTACTCATTCAGCCCCTCGCCCTGCCTGCCTGCCTGCCACGTCAGATAAGTTCGTTCCCCTTGGCCCACATTAGCATTGGGTGCCAATTGTGCGGTTCACAACTGGAAAATTATCCACCTCCATTACGCACTTAATCTTAATTATTCTAATTACTTTTCAAAATTGGATTCTACACTATTGAAGATTCTGTTTCAAATTCAATTTGCATGAGATGAGAACAGTGTGTTTGTTGTACAATAGCAGACCAGTCTGATCACACATGATTATCAGTGCTGTCTAAAGAAACTGCCATTCAGATACCAATCATCGTGGTCATTAAACTAAATATGCAACTACTACCACAAATAAAACATAGATACATACATATGTATATATGTAGTAAATTATTTGCACAAAATCAACTAGTGTAATTTTATTTTGAAATTTTGAAATTTAATGAGATGCTCAGGATATGTACTTTTTTAAAGGAAAAATATCACAAATACCCTTGAAATTTGCCAAAATATCAAGAATATCCTTGTATTCTTGATAATATCAAATCTATTCCTCTCTTTGGTGATAATTGCAAATATGTCTTTCAACATGATAAATTATAATCTTCTTGTTTTTTTAGTTGCAATTGGAGCCAAAAGTGTGTGCCACATGGATTTTGGTGTGACACTTCACATCACATCTTGGGCACCTCACAAAATGGATGCCACCTCTATCGTTGCCAATGTGGGTGCATGTGTAAACTACATCGACTAATCATACAAGAATTTACTTTGGCCTTCTCCTTGGTAATGGTGTGTTTGGTAATGGTGTGTTGATCAAGAACTATGGGTATTCTTGCTACATGCAAGAAGCACAACCAAAAGAGACCATGTCTAAAATAAGAAAAGACACCTCAGCATTATAGATGAGTTTTATAAAGAGGAAGAAATTTGCTAATTGTTTTTAGAATATGTAAAAAAAAAACTTCACAAAAGAGGAATGTGAAAGGTTGTTGCCTCTTGGGAGCTTACTATTCTCTAAAATAGAGAAGTTAGTGAAGTGAGAGACCTCTTTACAAAAAACTCATAAATATAATAAAGGAAATTTGAGCTTTATTTCGAATCACCTAGAGAGTCCTATCATCAATTGTTGCATGTAATAAAATAAGATAGCATCCATTTCATGAATTGTCTGAAATGTAAGGCAAAGTGCCACACCAAAATTTGCATAGAATGCGCTTTGGGCCCCATTTGCAACTAAAAAAATAGAAAGATTATAGCTTATTACATTGATTGGCAAATTTGCAATTTTTACAAAAGGAAGGGGTAGGTTTGATAATATCAAGAATATAAGAGTATTCTTGATATTTTTGCAAATATTAAGAATATTTATGATATTTTCTCTTTTTATAATTAACAACAATAAAATAATTAAATATAACTTAAAGTGAATCATAATAAATCAATGAAAATGCCAAAAATAAAATGATTAATATAGAAGTGAACAAATCATGCCTTTGGTCTAGATTTTTAGTATATATATTTGTGTGAATATATATATATATATATATATATATATATATATGTTGATATTTTTGATTAAAAAAATGTCATATATACTATTTAATGAATTGTAAATAATATTCTTTTAAGTCCTTTAATAAATAATTTATAATTTATTTAAATGATATATTAGTATAACCTAATTATACAATCAAATATAAAAAATAAGTGTGTCTTATTATATAGAAAGTATTCAAGTTTAAATTATTTGCTAAATAAAAAAGATATGCATTTTCTTAGTTTTAAATAAAAGAAATTGAACTTATTATATTTTATGAAATATTAATAAATTATATAAATAAGAAAAAAATTAGTTTTATATATAATGCATAATATTCAATACTATTTTTTACTTCTTTTAAATATTTTATAAAAAATTGATATTATATTTATTTTATATATTTTTAATATATCTAATAATCTAAAATAGAAATATTGAATATTTTATTTGTAGATTGTGATGGTTAATAGCATAGCTAAGCATAATTATAATAAATATAAAGAGAATTTAATATTAAATCCCCAATTGATATTGTTCCACCTTGTATGACCTTCTAGTAAACAACTAGCTAATAATATGCCTCTTTTTTTTTGCACATTTTTTTTTTCTTTCTTTCCTTTAAGAAGAGGTGGTGGTCAAGAGGGAGAAAATGAATATTTTATCAAAGAGCAAGTTGCAAGTTTTTTTTAAAAGAAAAAAAATATATTCACCTAAAAAAAAATGGTTTAATTCAAATTTTTTGTTTTTTTGTCTTTGATTACTTTTGATTATTTTTATTGGCTGCCAAAAATATATATAAAATATTTTTTAATTTATTCTATTTTTGGATCAATATTGAGATTAAATATTGAGCTGCCAAACACACCCTGAGCATAGAAGTGTTCATTTTAGTCAATTTATGTTGTGTGGAGATCACATGGGGCATAGCAATACTAATCAGAGATGTACATTGACAATTCTCTGAGCATATTAACTCATTGTTAACCATGTTTTGGAAAGCGGGATATCAGAAGGGCCTCACCTGGATCCGAGGCGGGTATCAGATCTCCGCACGACGGAACAGCTTCTTCTTCTTCGTCGTCTTCGTTTAGGGCGGAGGGAAGGAAGGGAGGAAGTGTGGACGCGAGGGAGCGAGAGCGAGAGGGAGTGAGTGAGGGATGGAGGGGGAGAGGGCGTTTCCCCATCGATCATCGTGCATGCACCATCCCCGTCTCTCCTCTTCTCCTCTCTCGTGCCGATTCTAATTCTCCACCATGTTCAACCCCTTCATCAGGTGCGTGTATTACTCCTCCGGTCTCCAATCCAATTCGCATCGCATATGGCCTCGTGATCAGCTGGAAGGATTGGAAGCCTGGCTTGTGTGGAATTAGCAATTGGGATCCCTCAATCCCCCTCATTGCGGGCGAGGATTGTTCTTTTTGCGGTCCTTTTATATAATCCAGCAATTTCGTATGGAGTCGACTGTAGTTAACATAGCTTTCAATACTCCTGATTGTGCAACTAGGGGTTCCATCGTTCACCAGCATGGAGTTTGAATTGAATCGTCTTAATTACCCGATGACGCTCTGTATGTCTATTGAATTGTTAATTTTCGTCTTCAATTTCTCTTGTTTTGAACCGTTACGTGTCCTGGAATTATGGACAATCAGGTGAAATCAGATCGAGTGAATTTAGAAAATTGGTCGATTAACACCGAATATGTCAGTGTGTGTAGGGTTTTCAAGAGGGCTTGAACTATCGTGGTATGTTGACAGGATGTAGGTTAGGATTCATGTGCTCTAAGATGGTTTTAGAAGAACGTGATTCCTTGAGTCCTGAGCAGTGCATAAGTTTCTACATGTTTGAGAGGAATTCCGCGGTTGCATTCCCTTGTAAGAATCTCGCGGAGTTGGTGTGCGATGGCTGACACTGGGTTGTTGAATTGGACGAACTTCGATTCTCGAGGTTTGATCCTTGTTTAGGGGTTTCCCCACATGTACCTCGCAATTCATATACCCCCTATTGGAACTAATTTAGGGGATTCTCAAATTAATGTGCAGGGGTGTACAACAGCAGCAACAAGGACAACCATCTCCTCCATCTCAGAGCTGGTACCCGCCCTTCGATGCGGTTCCAGCTAACAGTGGACCGTCACGCTTGCCACCACCTCCTCCAAATTTTGGAGCTTATCCATCTGGAATCAATCCTCTTGCCCGACACCCTATTACTGATGCACGCTCATCTTTAGGAGGCTATTTTTCAAGTCCTGCATCATACTCTGGAGCTTATCCACCACCAACTAGTACATCCGTCCCATCTTCAGGAACACACTCTTCATATGCAGGCGCTTATAGCTCTGTGGCAAGCTTGAAAGACAAGAGGTGAGCTTCTCGTTAGCAGAAATGATTTGGGTTTGTATCTTCAAATAAAAGGTCTTTCTAAGTCTTGGTGACATTTATTATGCCTGGTAGCTCTGAGGTTGATGCAAGGGCGACTGACATCCTAGGAAAGTAACCAAGGAGTTATCGATCCTATTTTGATCTAATCACCACGCGGTGTTCATTAGTGTGATTGACCTTCAAGAATGCCGTTGCTCTTCCAACTTAGAAGATTGGCACTAGTGGTGTTACTCTGTGGGTAACTCCAGTTCCTTATACGCAGGGAATGCTGACGTGTTTTTTGTAGCTTATCCGCTTAATGGTTCTGATTACGATTCTTGATGTGTCCTTTTTTTTTTTTTTTTTTTTTTTTTTGTATGTTCAGTTCAGAAGAGCTAGCCAGATTGCTTAATGACAGAGATGCATACGATGCGTTTCTCCACTCTCTTGATGAAGTGAAACGCCTGGATACGGTATGTACTTCAAACCATGTCTAAGTTTTCTTGGATAAGGTTGTAAGAGTCATTTGTGCCTCAGTTTGTTTCACATATCATTGGATGAGCGTGGAAGCTTGTATTGCATATTTGTAAGAACCTGCATGGACGGAATCTTGCTTTTGAGTGTCTTGTCAAAGGGTTCCTTTGATGAAAGTTTTGAATCTTCGATCGGTGAATCATCTGGAATCTCGTCCTGGCGGCGACAATTTTAAATTCTATATCTTGTTTTAGGATTGGGTTAGCAGGCTCTGTCGTAAGCAGCTGAGTTGGTTTGCATGATTACATCCTCTCATTATATTGTCCTACTTCCTCTCCTGTGGCAATTTGCAGATCAACGCTGAACTGAAGAAGTCCATTGTAGATGAATCAAGTGAGTTTATATTATGAGTTTGGCTGTCGTACTCTAGGATCTTGAAACATTATTTGTCATTTCATAAGCGAACTTGACTTCGATGAACAGAAACGATTTTCATGAAAAGCTGCTTCACTCATGTGCTACTTTTTCGAGCAGAGAACAATTTGGTTAAGGAATCAGAAATTGCTGAACTTCGAACTCAGGTATGATTGTTATGGGGCGCATCATTGCATTACTCGAGCATAATTAGGTGTGTTCTGAATCTGAAATTTCAGACATCATTTGAGCTGGCGGGCTCTGTTTTCTCCTGTCTCCAAAACAGGGTGCTCTTTGTCTGAAATTTTGCATGTGTTTACTTGTGTACCACAGTGCATGATCATAAGGAATACAGAGCTTGCTGCTAGTCGAGAAAGGTTTGAGGAACTTGATAACCGGTATAAGGAGGTGCAAGCCAATTGCTCGCCTTCTGCACTGCTGCACAAACTTAAAGGTATGATTCAAGTCTAAATCTGTCTTTATGCAGTGCAATTTCTTTGTGTCCTCTTTCGAGCGAATGTCCTCTTTTCCCACCGAAGTCTAACCTATGGCTTCGGATGTGCAGATGCTGTAAGTAAAGTTGATGAAGATTCTGAGAATTTGCATTATAAATTTCTGGCCGGAGAAATTGAACTTGTTGAGTTTATTCAAAAGTATCGTCAGCATCGTCTTCTCTATCATAGACGCTCATTGATCCGCCTGGCAGCACTCTCCTCCTCGACTACTCCTGGGTAGTGCCAGCTATAGCGAAATTTTAGTCTACCCATTTATGTATTAGTTGTACAGTGGATTTATGAGTCCCACATTAGGTGAATGATGTTGATTCAGGTTTTCTTTTCACAATGATTGTCGATCGGTTCCCAACGGATACTAGAAGACAACGACATTGCTAATGTTTGGGACGTGTGGCAAACGATTTCAGAATAATATATCTGCTTCTTCTTACCTAAATGAACTTCATTTCAGGTTCAGTTAACCTGGCGGAATTTCAGTATACTATTGCACGTTCAGTCTAAACCTGGCACTGCTGCAGAGCTGGAGGATGAATTTTGAAGAATGCATCAAATAAGGAGTATATGCCGATTCAAAAATCTTTGGAAAAAATATTTAAGGGGTGGAGGAAGATGATTATTTGAATCCTCTACCCAATAAATTCATTTAGCAGAAAGTCTCCTATCATTTTGATGTCACGCTACATTTTGATATTGTCTAATGCACCTAACTTGTCATGGAATCAAATATATGTTAAAATTAAGTTTAAAACTACTATACAATATAATTATATGACCTCAATGTTAACATGGAACTGTATAATTTTCTCTTTTTCTTTAGTTGTAATGCAATAATTATAATGACATTAAAGAAAAAATACATATTGCACAAAATAAAGAGGTTGTTTCTCAAATCAATTTATAAATTTGTTTGTATGTTATTGAAGAAATTCAATCCTATGTATAAAGATCAATAAAAAAAAGTTAACTATATAATTATATATACATGAAACAAAAACAATCTCTCTCAATTATATAAAAAATATACATTTGTCACATATTTTTGTTAATAAATTTCTAAAAAATACACAATTTTTTTCCTACAATTATGCTTTCGACGATAATTGAAAAAAACATCCATCAAATGTAACACTCAAAACAATTTCAATTTCTATGCAAATGACAGAAAAAAGAAAAAAAAGAAGTTTATTTATCACATTCAAATCTTGTTAGTACTATCAATTATTAAACATGTTGTAATGAATAGTACTAACAATACTAATAGTGGAAAATTTTAAAACGTGTTGTGAAATATTGTGAGTACCATTATTTATTATTCTCTTTCTTGCACTATACATTAATCTAATAACATCACTCTTGATCAAAAGATTTATAAGTCAAAACTAATTCAAAGTTCTTCCAATTTTTGCTAAATTTATATGGTTTTCAAATACTTACTTTACATTCCATTCCAAGGGGCTAGGAAAATGATGAAGCACACAGTAAACAACAACAACAATCAACTACATTCCCATTCACCCCGTCACTCCCAGCACAATAATAACATCCATTGAAACGTAAAAGTAATGGGGCCGAAGAAGTGCACGAAGAGTTGCAAAAGTAAAAGGAGAACCTAGAGAAGAATAGAGTAGTTAGAAAATGCACGAGGGACGCGAGGGAAGCGGGGCTTCGATTGAGATCGAGAGAGAAAGAGAAGCCACTGAATGTTGCGAGAGAGAGAGCCCGAATACGGAGCCCCTCCCCCCCGAGCTAGATGAATTCGTAGCAGCAGCAGTAGGGCTCATGCCATTGCATTGCAATGGAACTGGGACGGAGGGAGGGAGGGACGCCATAGCTTCTTCTTCTGCCTTGTGAGCCCGGGTGCACAAGCAAGCTGCGCGTTTATACATGGACTCTGCAGAGCATGCGGGTTTACGATAGCAGCAGCAGCATTGTTGCAAAGGGCGGTGCTGCTTATTCGCACAATGGTGGTTCTGAACCTGTTCTTCATGCTGTTGGAGGAATTGACACTGCAAACTTTCAATGTGCCCGATTGTTCAGTCTATGTACATGTGAGGTGGATTGAAGACTCGTTCGCCGGGAGTTATTCACATAGGATTGTATTTACGGGGCACAGAGGTTCTTGTAGCTGCGCCATTCAGCAACAGGCTGAGTTTAGTGGGGAGAGAGAGAGAGAGAGAGAGAGAGGGGGGGGGGGGGGGGGGTGCTAAAGAAGAAGAAGAAGGTTTGCGCGATACCCACTAGTTGCAATTGTTGTATGTGTGATAGCACAACCTGGTTACGGGAGCGTAGAGAAGAAGTAGGAATATGGTTGTTGACGTAAAGCAAGGTCTGTTGAAGTTGATGACACTCACAGATCAGGGAGCTCGAAGAGTAGTTGAGGACGCTTGAAGCCGCGATCATCGCTGCGAGTGCATGTCCCGCTGAACCCATGCGCTGGATTCGAAGTCTGCCGAGATTTGCACGCGCAATACTTCGTGTAGAGTGCCTCTGTCGAGAATTTGGAACAAGGGGACACTCTCTGGCTCGGTGAGATTAGCAATGGAGGCCATGCGGATTTGCATCTCGTCCCGGCGACGAAAACCATTGGCCCACCCTCCCATGCTCCACCACCTCAAACACACCTTCCTTTCTCCCACTTTACTTCGTGCCAGAAACTCCTTCAATTCCTTGAGCTCTGCGCCCTGTTGCCAAGATAGCATTCGAGTTTACCAGAAAGCAGCGATGACTTCACCTACAGATTGGTTAGGGGGAGAACAAAATTCACTATAGGGTATGTATGAACCCAGGTATGAATTAGGGTTGGGGTAATATACCTGAGCGCCGAGATGGAAGAGACAGTAGTGTAATCCGATTAGGTTCACGAGAACACTCTGCGCAGATGTAAAGAGAAACAAAAACACATCGTAGAGGGCCAGGCCTGTGGTAGACAGCATCATGAGCCCCTTCTGATAGTCGGCCACCTCCACGGATTCGTGTCGTGTCCGGGCCTTGATCAGTTCCACCACCGCTCTTGCTCTCTTCCTCATCTCCACGTGACTGTTTCGGTACGCTGCCTGCCATCCCTGCAAAAATCGTTGCCCGTACAGGCCGCTTAAACGAAACGCTGCGAATTAGTGTTCATTGAACGGCAACGACTTGAGATGAAGGTTTTTAAAAATGGTGGTGGAGTTTGCTAGGACACCAAAAATTGCTACCTCTCCGTGCTGCTTGAACAAGTTGTGTACACTGCAGGGCTTGATGAGCATGCAATCGCAGAGCCGACGCTTGGGACTATCTTTTCCTCGCAGGTGGCGGGATGAGAATATGGCGGTAGCTGTAGAGGTCGACGCCCAACGCTTGTGGAAGAGATGGAACCACACGACGTCCGAAGAGCAGATGGCGTGCCAGTAGCGAGAGCATCTTCCCAGGGAGCAAGTGTCTCGCTCCGACAGGATTGTTACGATTTGGTGAACGACGTCAATTGGAAGGTGGCTCTCTTCATGCCACGACCCCGGATCGTCGAACTCTACTTCCTTGCTATCACCTAATTTCGCGACTGTCTTTGCCATCAACCCACCCCTAACGCACACCCAACTCCTATTCTCACAAGTTTCACTCATCCGTTGCAATCATCTTAACTTATGAAGCTCCGGCCATTCAATCCCCACCATTGGCATAATCAAATTGACTTAACAGTCACAGTCTGCTTCACAGGGAGCTCAAAAGCATCGGTTTTTGCCATAGAATCGCCAACCCTCCAGCCTTTCGCCCCGTGTCACACCTCTACGAATCTCCCTAAGTGGGTTCACCACCTACGCGATCCTCTCTTCTTCCACTCAAATCAACTGCTCACGACGACAATCCAGCCGGCGAGAGAGAGAAGCCAAGTAGCACCTCCACCATGTGCTGCAATGTGGAGTAACTTTTTATCTTGCTGGTTTTGCCAATCGAACAACTGATGAGTGTGCAAGTTCCACCTAGAAGAGTACGATGGCTGCCGACTACACAAACTCCAAACCATTTCTCGTCTTTCACATAATTGATCGCCCAAAGGTCTCTAATAATAGAGAGGGTGTCAAGAGCCGGCCGGCCCAAGTCACCGGTGGGGTCATACTTGTTTCTTATATGCCGCCACTCAAAGCTCACCATCCCATCCGTTTGCGTTCAATAGTGCTAAATGTACAGTAATTTGCAATAGACTTTGTTGGATAACTAACGACTACTTTCTCAGAAGAGTGAAGTATTCTTCAAATTGTGGCGGAAACATTTCAGCTCATTAAGGTGGGCTTAGAGAATATATTAGACCACACAACCCCCTCAGATCAGCAACATCAAGGAGTTTCACAAACAAATAACTTAGGGGATTGCTTTCAAAGAATTCCTCGGCAAACTATCGCCCGAAAATAAGCTTCATTATGAATTCAAGAGGGTGGATAGAATAGAATGGCAGACTAATTCTACAACATCGTTCAAGTATCAACTGATTTTGAGCATAAATGTCTGTCGCCCTGATAATTCACTGGTCCAAGCAGCCACACATTAAAGTTGCAGTAACAGATGGAGCTTCATCCGCGCGACTGCTGAACAACAATATAAGCTCTCTTTCAGTGTGTACGTCTCGGGTCGACAAGTCGAAATGCTCCACAACTGGTGCGACACTACCTAATCTTGATGATTGCCAAGAGGCTGTACCAAGTTCATATCATGGGATCTACAAGTGGATTGGTAGCTTCATACCGTCGAAGCTTAACTGGACATCCAAACCTTCACTCTCCAGCAGTTTTGCAAGGAACGTATTGATTTTGTGGTGGTCCATCGTGTGCATCATCCCTACGATTTCAATACAAACAGTATATCTATCATTTTACACCACATTTAAGCCATAGTAATATCTCTGAGCACTTCATGCCTCTTTCATTTTCCTTAATTAGCATACCTATCTTCAAGTCTCGCCAAAAATATATGTAGATATATACATAAATGTCAGACATTGATATATACCTGTAAAGAGCGTTCGCTTCGGGCGAATTTTCCTTACTTCTTCTAGTGCCTGCCAAGTCATGTGTAGAAAAAAAAAAAGAAAAGAAAAAAAGAAGGTTTTAAGATTAAGAGAAATCTAGAGCTCTTCCTGAAGGTTAACTATAGAAATAACATCAAAGCTTCAGTATGCTTACCGCAGGCATTCCAAAATGTGTCGAACTTGATCGATCCGGTCTCAAGGCATCCTGCAAAGTACTAATCTTTGAGAAGGGTAACCCAACTACATACATGCTTGCTTCCAACTTAGAATTGAATCACAGTCTCGTTTGGAAACATAACACACATATCCCGGATTTTGATGTTTTTTTATACATGTCCACATTCTGCACGCATACATAACTAGGTTCGGGCCAGCAAAGGACACGAACGCTACCAGAATGAGAAGATCGCAGTTTTCCAGAAGTGGATACGTCTCGGCAGGGATCTCGCTTGCATCACTGCACGATGAGGTTACCCCTTTTAGCATCAATTTACATGAAGGTTGTATATTACATCAAAATACTACTGATTGAAAATTTGGTTGAAAAGGGCGAGGCATGCACCTGATGTAACAAACATCACCAATTCGAAATCCAAGAGACCGATAGCCTGGCCCATGCCAGACGGGCAACGGAGTCACCTGGTCGAAACCCAGACACACACTCATAAGCCTGAGCACATCCTTACCAAAGCAGGAGAAAAACAAATAAAAAAATAAAAACCAATAATTGTTTTGAGGGTCTCGAGCAACGAAAGAATCTCACAGAAAAATCATACCTTGAGGCCATGCACTTGGAAGGGCTCTTCACTCATGGGAATAAATTGTAGCTTTGTTACGGCTGTCCCTTTCATGATGACGGTTGTGTCCACCAAGTAGTAGTGAGATTTGGCCATTACCTTCATACAACATAGTAAGTCTTAAGTGAGAACATGCTGAACAATTCTAGCCTACGGGGAGTCGTCACCAGAATCTCACAAATGCAAATACGAAGTAAACAAACCACGGTTGCAGAAATAAATGGAATGTGGTTATATACAGTAATATAGGGTTTAGGTTGATGAACATACCGTTAAATCACGAAGACCCACATATATCGGTATATGAGGTTGTACATTATTGGTCCAATCCCGCAAATCGTCCAATCCTGCAGCGTCAAATCACCGAATCTATTGCAATAGTATAAAACGTCATGCTAATTTTACAGGACTCATCCGCGCTTCCCAACTGTGCTGATGCTTGCAATAGTCACTAGCGACCAGGTGAGATGCTCAGAGACAGAGATATCACAATAGCAAGTTCTGTCCCTTAACTGCATATGCTCAATCCACAGAGTGACTACAAGAGAGCTTCACGTTACTTACCACCGTTGGCGTCAGCATGTGCATGGGTAATAATTACCGAATCTATCTTCCTTATTCTGCACCGAATTACAGTGATGCCCACTTTAGATTGGATTCACCACCTCCATATACGAATTTGAACGACAAAAACGGTAAATGAATAAGCTTGACAAACACTGAAGATTCAACAGCTAGTCGAAATGTGTTTGCATGTATAGATGTTTTGTAGACTCTTACCCATAGTACGGAAACCATTGTAGTGCGCTGTGATAGAAGAATCTGGTAGGTACAAGAACGCTAACATGTTATGGGATGCCATAGAGACTTACAAAAAACCCTTAAAGCAAAGAGCCCTCGCAAACTGAGTCTGCATGTCAAACCAGGTCAATAAGGAAATTCCTAATATGATATGACCGACTGGCAGGTACCGACTAGGGCAAGGCTATGAGGGCAACGGAGGGAAAGGGTACAAAGGAAGGGAGAGTCGTACTTGCCAGCATCAATGAGAATATTATACAAACTTCCGTCAGGAGCCAAATACCGCACTAACAAACTGGTATTGCGGCGCCTGTTTTTGTTGCCTAACTGTGCTGCGGCCAGGCACACCTGTTTGGAGGAACCCGGCAACGCAATCAAGTATCATGAGCTCCAAGCGCTAAATTCAGTCTTCCTTGAAGAAATATTTCACCACTTATCTCTACTTCGTATACTCAACCAAGCATATAAAAGACTACCAATTCCAAATTTCCAACCACAAATTACTCAAGGGTCTGCATATGATGCACACCAACGTAAGCAAGTTTCAACACAAAATGCTCGCTGATCATGCTACCCAAAAACTCGGCTTCATTTCGCGATGTGATCCCCCTCCTACTACAACAACGGTAGTCTCAGAGTACAAGAACCCGAGCGGACTTACAGGGCAAGATTTGTCCGGGTTCGTCAAACAGCTAACTCTAGGTATGCCTTCACTAGTTCCTGTTCCCAAAAATATGATTTCCGAAGTAGTCAGCTCCCTTCCAGCCTCCTCGCTCTGAACCCCTAAGAACCCATCCACAAAGGCTCCCGACTGAAACTCTTTCTGTGCAAATAAACCAGAAAGATAAAGTCAACGTTTTCCAATAGTGAGAAAATGAAAGTAAACACACTAACAATCCCGCAAAGGAAACACCCTCACGAATGTTTGATTGTTCGTCGCAGTCCCACACATTCCACTACTATAAATTGAATCCCACCCAACAAATGCTCCAAATCTCAATTGCCAACCATTCTGCCAGGTCCCCGCCCTACCTCAGATGCGTCCGAAACCACAACTCCCGCGTCAGCCCGTATCCGTGAGCACCATGTTGCATGATGAAATAATTTAGGCCAGCACCCAGCACCCAGCAATCGATTACCACTGCGCGTGCCATTGAAACCCTGCAAGAATGGAAGCAGACACGGAGACGGAGGGACCAAACGACGAGTGCCACTGGACACCGTGTGCAGCACTGACATGGTTTTGAGAGCCGCCATGGCTTGCCCGCTACTCCCTCCTCTCCTAAAATGTAAAATGCGAGCTCCGAAGCTACCCACCTCTGCGACAATACGCATTGCCACAAAGTACCTGCCTGTCCATGTATTGGGTTGGATTGGCCTGTTCTATGCAGCGCCGGGTGGGAACAAGACCGATGCAGAAGGTATATGTTCTCGTCAGATGCTCATCTTAAGATTCATCTTGTGCATTCGTTGCTTTTCCCTCGATCTTTCAACGTGTTTCATCACCTCCACCCGATTCCCACAAAGTGATGCGTGGACGACAGCACTGTGTTGGCTCCCCACAAAACTCGGTGTCTCGTTCAAGGTTATTACAAGACATTAACAGGAAATACGTCTGGACGTTGAAAAGTGGGCATACAATGTTTTATAGTAAAAAAGAATCTTCAGCAAGGCATGGTTCTCACTCAACCATGGCGCTCGCTGCATGTGTCCAAAATGGAAGTGTAATTTTGGAGTCTTCATCTTCTGAAACACTTCCTGAGCATTTCAGACAAGATGAATCCACATGTTCAGTTATTAATGACAATAAAAGGTTGAGTCAGACCAATATTCAAATCCGCTGAGATTCTCGGGGCTTTTCGCGACTATTAAGGTTATGATGTTGTGCACTGCTCACGTAAAATGAATTTACTGGGTTGTACGACAGAACAAATGATCTCTTCTTGATCATCGCCACACAACCGAGGTGAGCAAACGAGCTCAGAGTACCAAAAAGCGCCTTGGCGCAATGTTCGATCATCGCACTTAAAGAAAACAAGTAGTCAATTCCTAGGCGACAACAAACGCTACCACATCGTTTCGAAAAATCTCGAGTCTAAGTCGGACCTACTGCTTAAACGTAAACCAGGCATGCCCAGTCTGCAGGTAAAATCTGCACACCACAATAAATCCAAACTGAGACCCCAGCTCGACATTCACTCCATGCCATTCACAATCTGAAGCCTTCACAGTTAGACGTCACCATCACAATTAGTGTACTATAGAAGTAATCTGCAAGGTCGCTCCTGGACAGGTTTGTGGGACAGCAAATTTATGTAAATGCATCGAAGACCCCAATACACTCATATTTCAAGCGCTAACCGCTTCCGTCCTACAAACTAGGACAGAAAATGCGTCCAACACGAACCCTATTGAGGCTCACAAAATGAGCCTCTCTAAGTCCGAACCCCACTGGAGGCTTTCAAGTCTGCACATCAAGAATAGCCAAGGGCACATGGTCGTGGGATAATAGAGTTCAAAATCTTCATAGCAGAATAGGACATCATGATGGTCAAGAACCATGATACAAGTTTTTACACCGAAAGCTCTGTTGAGTAACTAACTCATTTTGCAAATCTTCTTTAACAAGGGCCAGAGTTCATGAATTTAGAGACTAATGAGCATTCTGAACATTACTTAGTGCAGGCTAGAATTCTTGAGACCAAAAATTCCAATCAAAGCCACAGATGACACCCCACTATTCTAAGATGACGGAAGCAAAGATTAGGTAGTTGGCGTTTCAGCGAAGCTCCTGGTATGGAACTCCTTGTGAGGAGAGGATCTGGCACAAGCTAGAAAACATTTGGGGAGAAAACCTCCAACCATCTCTCATCTACATCGTCATTGGAAACGAGAGTCTCGTGCTGAAATGAATGGTAAATTGTATAAGGCCAGCGTTTTTGCTGCTGTTGTGTACACTTTTGCTGGCTGTGTGTGTGTAAGGCCCCTTGAAAGGGGATGAAGTGACTCCTGTCGTAGAGGGCCGTATCTTGACATTTGATCTGGACTTTCACGTAGTTAGTCATCCATGTAAAATAGTCCGCGAGGACTCCATCACAATTGGGTGTGTTCAATACTCCTGTACAAATCTTCTCGGCGTGACGCAGGGTGTAATACCCCCTTATATCATATCACGCAAGAATGCTCGAATACAATTTCAGTGTGGAAGTCGAGAGTCAAGGTCTTGCAGCAGACCGGTCATTTTTCGACGACGACGGCCCTGACCTCTTCCGCCTGAATAAGAAGTGAGGGAAGTGCTTTCCAGCCCATTCCAAATTTTCTGAGCTCTCCAGGTCCCGACACTGTGAACCACTTTCCAAGCCCACGGGCTGCCTGTCTGTAAAACACGAATAATTCTCAGGTTCAGTGTGAAAATGACCAAGTGAGACATCGCCCTCCTTCGACAGCGGCGTCCAGAGCTGGCGTCGGAACTCTCTGAGTGTTCGTCTTCGCTGCCTCAATTCATTCCGCCGCATAAGTTGCAAGACTTTTAAGTAGTTGCGACAATCATGATCCCTAGAAATGGTTCCTTCCGAGCCGTAAGCGTTGCGGTCGCTCAAAATTTCAAGAGGATGAGGAACGTTGAGGAACGCTCTCTCTGCAGACTGCAATTCCCTCGCTGGTTGTAAGGGTTTCTCATTCTTTGCCCCTGAAATTCCAACCTGGCTCGGATATCTCAAGCTGTACAAACCACTGCCTTCTGGAAGCAAGGGATGCTCAGGAGCCTGGTCCTCCTCAGGCTGCATTATCACCATCTCGCCCATGGGAGCATAGATTAACCTCTGTCATTCAGCACAATTAGGTGATTAGGAAGTCATTGCGGTGGCGCGTGTGTAAGACGAATGTCACAATTTGCATCGACGTGCACAATCAGCTGACCTCTGACTCAGACTGAGCAATCGGCTGCTCCAATGTATGAAACGACCACACAAGTAACGTACCTTAGAGTTCGCTAGTACTGCAAATCCAAAGTGGAACCGAGTTAGGCACGTTACCTGTTGAAGAAGGCACGTGTGATTACGAAATGTGCCACTGACACGCTTTAGGACAACCGTGACGTGGTCAGGATAATCACAAGCAAATGTTCGAGGAACAATATCCATGTGCATGATGATTGACCGGATATGGCTGTGCGGCAAGCCCAGATGAGCAAGCAAGTGATTTCCTCCGCACATGACACAAGGAGAGCCGAACGTGTAGACAGGTAGCATCGCAGAAACTGGTGCTGTGCTCCGAACCACAACCATGAGCGAGAGAAGCATGGCTAAACTACCTCCGAGAGAATGGCCTGTGAACTGAAGCCGGCCATTATCCCCATGCTTCTCCATATGAGCACTAATGCATGGAAGCACCTCCTCATAGAGTCTCTTCGCAGCCTCGTAAATCCCTCGATGCACCATGACTCCTGTGTTTGCCTCCTACATGACGAATCAAGGGGCAGAAAATCATACGATCGAAATCTTGATACTGGACGTAGCCCTAATCATTGAGAGTGCAATACGTAATCTGCCGTCTTCAGCATAGCCATCCAAGAGGTGACAATTTGTGAAGTGCACTTACAGGTTCAAATTGAGTTGGTTCAAATTGCAGGTTAGCTTGCCATGCCGCCAGCGTCTCCGTACCCTGATGAGAGCTAAATTATGGTGGGTGTGAGAAAAGATCTCACCACTCAATTTTCAGACTAAAGTACACTGTGGAAGCACATCTCGAAATCCGGCCACGTCCATAGGTTTCAATCGAATTTCAAACTCTTTTGAGTGAAAGAGAGGCGCTAAGTCATTCGAGATGGCCATACCTGGATACTGATGACGAGTGTGCTTGTGGCGTCATTTTCACACGCAAACCATTCGCACGGACAACCCTGCGGGAGATGCTCTGTTTCTGGTTCTTCTGCGGGAACCCTTGGCGCGGCTCTCAGGATTGAAGCTGCAGTTCTCATGTACCATGGATTCTTAGGTGAGGTATTGGACGCTCCCATGTCCTTGTCAAGAATCCCAGAATCGCCGTCACAATTCTGAGGGGCACCCACATCATCACGAAAGTCACCTTCAATTTCGTCTCCAAATGCTGATGCGTCGCTCTCTGCTTTGGAGAGAAGTAGGTCACAAGCTTGCGCATTACAGGACGCTGCTGTGGCGGCCATGGCGTAACCAGCAGCCGGGTTCAGCGACGCCATGGCCCCTTCATCTATCCTCTCTGTCCTTGCGTGAGCTTCTGTCTGATCATGCTTTCTTCCTCCAGTGTTAGATTTCATCTTTAAGTCCTGCGTGGTGGAGTCCTTGCCATTGCCCGAAGCTGGAGCAGATGCCTTCAACCCGAAGGATGACGTAACCATTCGGAAGTGGTGATGTCTGAGCAGCTTACTTGCCTGTTTCAAATCACACAAAATATCCATCAAGACATGCGAATAGCTCACGTTATTCCGATGCGATTAAACAAGATGCACATGAACAAGCAGGGAGGGTCATGAACTCTTCATCACTATGATTTCAAGATCGAACAAAAAAATTTAAAAAGGAAAGCCGTATTGGGATTCAAGCCATGTCCACTTTGGTTTGGCGATATTTCATATCATGCCAGTACATTCAGAAATGCACAGCTCGAAGTAATTGCGAGGAACAGCGAGAGTTGTGTTTTGGCCACGAAATTCTTACCTCAATGGTAGGTATTCTATACGCTAAATTGCTGATGTGTGCCATTTGCGTGATTCGCTTTCTTTCTGCAGACGGAACACGGTATAAAAACTTGGCGAAGTACTCTTTGTTGCGAGCTATTTCAGTGTGCGGCGTCACTGCTACGTTCCCAGGATCTATCGCTGACTCACTACAACAAGCTCCACAGCGTTGGCATCCACAATTCGATGGAATAAATTGGCAACTCTCGATTTGGGTCGCTGTCGTACTGGTTTCAGCGCTTTTCAGCGCCTCACGATCGAAGTTCTCCCTCTTCCAGAATGACCTCAACTTCACAAAATTCTGTATCAAGGGTCTTGACATGTGTTCAACAGGTTTTACCATCTCCATGCAAGTGTCAGCACCCTCTCCACTAGCTTCAGCTGCTAAGTCCATGAGGTTAGCCATATTGTCGACTGATTGTAAAGGCTCCGAACCATTCACGAGATACTCAAACTCTCCGTCAACATTTTCGGCTGAACCTTGCGTATCTTCGAGAAAGATCTTCGTTGCATCTACATGCTCTTGGAAGTCTATTGATCGTAGAACCTGAGAAGGCTCTCTAGACTCCTCGTCTCCTCCGAATCGGAAAAACTTAAGAGACGACGAAAAGGCTACAACAGGTTGAAATGACAACGATAGTCGGAGTCGATTTTGTGACGATGCACTAGGCGCAATTTTCTGTGCGTGATTATCAAGAAAGTTGCTGTGCAACTTATTGCCAGATGGAGGAACAGATTTAGCACCAGACTGCAATCCGGCTCTTGATCTACACGGAATCTGTGATGGTGAATGCCCCGCAATCACCTTCAAATGTCCACATCCCAAGTCTCGGCAGGACTGCGGATTGTGGAGTGTCTTACATTGTGCAAGATTCATCTCTATCTCTAACCGAACTAACTACGCCAGTCCGATGAATATTCAGCATGCATGCTCCTCCACCAGCGATTGCAATCGTGTCAAACTGCAACACCGATTCAACAAAAACACAGAACGGTTCCAATGTGAAGCTGTACAAATCGAAAAACGATTGCTAAGTTTTGGACAAATTCTGCATGATCCAACCTTATTCCAGTGGAGGGCAGGAACAAAGTGTGTGAGGCAAGTACATAAGACCTAATGAGCCTACTCAACAGTCAACATGTGGCAGCAGAAAACAAGCTTGCCCGGTGGAGATCTGCTTTTGCATCATGTGCGAAGGAATCGACTGGAAAAGCCGAGAAATCTCGTCAGAAACATACGCAAACGGGAACGTATAAACGTAGGAAAATTGTTGTTGCCATTGCTGAGAGGAGGGAGGCGTGCACGCAAGCGATGGAGCATTCTTAGTTGCCACGACTGGCCACGTCCTGCATTCAATCGACGCCATCCGTTCCCCCGTGACGCTCCTGCCCTGTATGGTCGGATGATGGGATGCTTTGGAACTGACGACAAAAGCAACAACGGAGGAGTCACAGTTCCAAATGGTTCATTCTAATCCAGCTGCCATAAGCTTTGTTCTAGACTTCTACTCTAGACCTACAGCCTAATTTCGACCCCCTTCCGTGCTGATCATCGCTTAACCGCAGCGCCGATCCATGCGGCTTATTACCGCCCAGTAAGACCCCCATCTTGTTGAAACCAGTGCTTAAGGAAAACTTGAGAGGGCAGTGCAAGTGAGAGAGAGAGCGAGAGAGAGCGAGAGCCGCACAGATGATGATGATTTTGTGCGATGCTCTACATAGGGTGCAGCTGCAGGTCACGATCCAGCAACTGTAGTGTGGAATTTGCTTAGCGGATTCTTCTCTTCCTCCCGAGCCTGTGAAACGTCGCGTTGTGGCAACACGGTCCTCCACTAGACACTTCTCCCATACTCATTGAGAGATTATTCACAATTCGTCCGTGTACCACCGCTCTGTAATCTTATTGAAAATCCACGATGACGTCACATTCTTACTCTAAGTCAAACAGTGACGGAAAACCCAAAGACAAGACGGAAGTGTGGGTTAGACAGATCAGCATCTACCACAAAATAATTCACATCCAAATATAGTAAAATGTCACAATTTCACTTTTACCGTTCCCTAAGAAGACAAATTTTCACAGACATTATATACCAGTATGCCTACTCTAAGGAATAAGAAGTGTAGAAATCAAACATGCTGTTTTGACGTTCATGCTCACATCCCATCCTTTGGAGGGAAAATCAAAAGCAAGCATCCTCAACACTGAAAAAATGTGCACTACTGTCCGCAGCTGTAACATTATAATATCTGTCTTAAGAGACAAGAATGGCTGTAGGAAGTAAATGATCAAAATCGGTCAAGTCTGACTTAAGAATCATAATGTTCAACCCATCTCGCTGGATTGTCGAATAAACCCTGAGACCATCTACAAGCAACAGATACTATCACACATCCTCCAATATTTCTGTTCTCTGGATTCACAGTTTGAATTGAATTGGACCATAATGCCTACATCTTAGCAGCAATTTCCACCAACTTTCTGAGGGTTAAATATACTAATGCTTTGGTTTCTAGTTACATGTAGAGCTGAACAGAAATCCTAATAATCTGTACCAGATTTTGGCTGGTCGGAAGTTCACCCAACTTCACATAAGACGGTGGGTCGCGACAACATCTTCTTTGATAGATGCAGCGTCTTAGTAACCAATTTCTACAACATTTGAAGTTTTCCCAGCCGGCACTTTCTCTTTCATTCCCATCAGCTCCATTATCCGAGAATCTGGAAGACCATAAAGCCTGTTCACAGATTCAGCAAATTCAACAGCAACTTCCTCTGTTATACGAGTTCCTAATTGGCCCACCACAATGGCCGCAACTCGAGCTGCCAAATACCCTATTCCTTTTAGTTCAGGGACTCCTCGAAGTAATCCATACAGTACACCTGCAGCATAAGCATCTCCAGCACCACAAGTATCTACAGGGACACAGGGTGCAGGTGGAATAAAAACTACTTCTCCTCTCAATCCAATGTATGAACCACGAGCTCCATCAGTGACAGAGACTAGTGGACAAAAATGGTTAAGGTACTTGGTGACCTGCTCCAGTGTTATATCCTCCCCAGAAGCACAAAGAGCTCGAGCTTCATCGGCATTAGCAAACAAGATGTCGGAGCTATGGCGCATAACACTCCTGAAACAAATGCTCCAACCACCATCATTAGACGACCAAACAAATACGTGAAAGACGGGCATATCCAGTCAAGAATTACAGATTTCAAGGTCCTCGTCGAAGTTCTTCAAACCACATTCCAATTTAGTATGAAGCAGTTCCGACACATAATCTCAACACGAGACTACTGCAAATAATGATGATACCGCAAAGGTCATTACCTACTTCTGCATATTACCTGAGCGCCCACTTGAATATACATACTTAAATATACATTATGAATATACTGATAATGCTGGCTCACCAAAATTGTGGTCGGTGTCGGGTTACGCAGGAGACGTCGCTGGCAGTCAATGCTACTAATACACCTTGCCGGCGTGCAGCATCGCAAGCTTGAGCAATCGCCTCAATAGTCTGACTAATTTCCCACAAATAGCCTTCCACTATCAACACTCTAGATTTAGCAATAGCACCTGCCAGTACCGGATCGAAACTCACAGTGGAAGACATTCCCTGCTCACATGATGAAGCACGTTCAAAGCTTCATCAAATGTATTAAATACACGCGACAGATACATCAACTAAGTAAATTATATTCAACCACCAAAGCCCTGAGCGAAAAGGGCTGAAGTTTTTGTACCTGGTAAGACAGCATAGTACGCTGTGCATCAGGTGAGGTCAACACAATGACTGTGCCTGTCGTGCCATTTGCGACAGGCTGAGACAAGAAACATACATTTGCCCGCTGCAGTTTGGCTCTGAACAAGCACGCCGCAAATATAGAATCAAGTTCCTGCATACATTGCTAGAATCTCACCGCTCACAATAAATATCACTCTCCCGGTAGTGCATACTTCGAGTCTGAGAGCTCATTCCTAACCCGCTATCCAATTCCATGATTCGCGACTACAAAGCAGAGATGCAGGGAACAACAGCGATCACGGACAGATTCTTACCTGTAAAAATCCCCCAAAGGGTCGCTGCCCACACTGCCAGTCATTGCAACATTCAGCGCAGGGTTCTGACTGCTGGCCATACCCAACCTAGCGAACACGACCAGGGTGTTAGAAAGAGATCCCCCTGCAGAAAGCTTGTAGTCGGAACCATCTAAAGCGCGCACCACTTTCCCTCTTTCCTCATGATTCACTACCTTCCGAGTGCCTTTCACTAATTTAAATCCTTCCAGGAATTCATCATCTACAGTGCCCGAGAAGTCGACCTGAATACAACAAAGAAACACATTCAGGCAAGGCTTGCTTGGCATCCTGTGCAATCGTCCACACTTAGTTAACAACACAGTTCGTCCGCAAAGAAAGTATTCAAGGAACGAGAGTGATCAAAAAACCAGAAATGGGAGTGAAAGTAGTAGCTACCATAGCTTGGCCGAGCCCAACCACGTCCCAACGCTCCAGAACTCTTTTAGTAGAAATGCCATGGGGTTGCTCATTTCCATTATGAGAACCGCCATTCATCTGCAAAACATGCACGAGCACATTTGAGTACCTTAGGTCGGTAAATTGAAGCTCATCATACACCAGCCAAGTGACACAGAACCGTTCCTGGAACATTATCAAAGGCACCCCTGTAGGTCCTGATAAGCTATACTCGTGGCACACTTGTACAGTGGCTATCTCGCAAGAATTAGCTAACACATAAACAGGATAGGGTGAAAGGTAGCCCGTAGGGAGACCAAAAGCTGCAAGTCACCTTCACTAACGACCAGAAATTATTCTTGGGCACATTCTACGATAGTGCAACCTAAATTATAAGATTGTAGCCAATTCTTTTACGGTATCCGACAATTCAAGAGTCAAATTTCGAGGTTGACTAGAGCGTGGAGATCGGAAGACACAAATTCATCCAATTTCTGCGTTGAGGGTATCGTCCTAACAACTAACACTGCGAGCAGAGCAACGTAGGTTCCAACATTACGGCCAAGACGCTTCTTCTTCATGCTCATGACTACGCAAGTGAAGAAGACATCAAAACAAAGAGCCCGTGGCCCGAAACCTTCATGAAGTTTTCATGACTGCTCACAATTAAGCAGAGAAAAAAAAAACGCTGACCTTCTCAAAGGTTTCAAAAATCCTGGCAGCCCACCTGACAGACAGCATTTTCCAAGCCCTTGTCAACGGCACTGCATATCGTCTTCTGACGTTGCTTGTCGCCGTTGCACGCACACGCCAGCCTCTGAATCATGAACAGAGACGGGTTGCCACCTCGAAGAAAACTTTTCCTACCCCGGGACGCGGGTCGGCTAGACCGTCTGGCACCGAACCTGGAAGACGATGAGGATGATGGAGATTTACACGAAGAGGAGGGCGAAAAGGATGATGAAGCAGCGAGACTAGAGCGCGCCAATGATCCGATGGCACCACTACTACTTTCACGTACTCTAAACGACAACACCAGTCCGAAACAAGAATTGGGTTCTAGTTCGTCAAGAGCGGCAACGCGCGTCTCTCTCGTGATGCAGCTTGAGGAGCAGCGCAACAGCACCCCTGTTGATGATAATGAAGGCAGAATGGCTGTGGCGGCCATCGGGGCCGCCGCCCTTCGCACTTCCCCTGGCGCCCACCCACTTTCACCTGCCAAATCCCCACCCCCCCCCCCTTGTCCACCCTCTCCCTCAAATTGTTCTTTCTCGACTCAAATTTCTCATTGAATACACCGGAATTCATGCACGTGGCATAAAAAAGGAGTGCTTCAGCGTAGTGGAACGGGATGAGCAAGGATCAATGCATGGCGGTGACAATGCGAAGGGGAAGCAGGGCAAAGGGGCAAAGAGGAGGAAGTGGAGGCTGGGAGGAGGAGGGAATGCTCCCGTGAGAGTAGAGGAGAACGATATGAGTGCTCTTACCTCAGGTCTCTGTTTAAAGCACTACTCCCACCCTGCCTCGGTTGATACCCTCTCATACACAGGTGTCGAAGACACTACTCAAGACTTCGCCGCAATTGAAAACGGGAGTGTTTGTGGGTCTAGGGAGGGGGTGGACGACATGTTTGCATGGGTTGCATAAAGGGGGACGGGCAGGGAAGAGGGCGGAAAGAGCGGGCGAAAGGAGCATCCCGGATTTGGGCATCGCTTCACGTGAGGACGATGCCCCCGGTCTGGACCTGGCAAAACCCCCCCCCCCCCCCCCCCCAGCCCTGATTCCCATTGCGTGGTGGGGGTTCCTAGAGTGCCCCCCCCCGTCCCCGTCCCATCTGGAGATGGCCTATGTGCCTCCTTCGGAATCTATGTTTGGATGGATGTTAGGGTGGATGAATTGATAGATGAATGTATTTTGGTCGCTGGATGGGTAGATGGATGATAGTTTCCTTCGCACCGGTGGGGGGTGCCATCTGGCGGTAGCCCAACACGGACTGTTCATTCCGAGTTCACTTCCAACCTCGAATACATCCTCCTCCTCTTTTTCTGTTTTAAAATTTTTAAAACTAAGATATTAGCACATCGTGTGTTTGACCAATAAATTTCGGTTATGAAATGTATTTTCCTCTTATATTTATCTGTGTGATTTTATGTGTGTGTTTGTGTGTAAACAGCACTGAGAATCATGAAACAACAGTAGATTTTAATTGTTGATGACTTTGAAATGACAGTGTAAATCTAGATTCACAAATTATTTGTAATTGTTACGCATTTAACATGATTTTTTACTTTATTTAGAGTAAAATAATAACTCTATAAGCATATATTAGAAAAAATTCACTATGTATTCAGACTTTAGAAAATAATATTGTATTTTATTTTAGAAGTAAAATCAAATTGTAAAAAAGAAATATTCTGAATTAGAAATACTATAAGATTTTTATAATAATTTAATTATAAATGAATTATTAAATTAGATTGAAAAAATTAAAAACTTATAAGATTAGTAAAAAGAATTAATTTTAAAAAAAATTCTATAAATTTTTTTATAAGATTCTAAGGACTTTAATTTTCAATGAAGTAATTAAAATATATGCATCAATTTACAAATTCTTTATAGACATTAATATTAAATTTTATCTTTAAATAATTAGAAATAATAAACATAATAATATAACAATAATATTTTAAGGGACATTATAGAGGGATATCACCCACATGTTAATTGGACATTACTTACTAATATTGATATCTCTTCTATACAAAAATACTAAAATTATTTATTTTCTTATCAAATATAATTTTCACCTACTAAATCTATTACTCTTACTTATATTGCTCTCACTCTTAATTATCATTGCTAGTAACATCTACTAATGTTAAAATTTGGATACTAATATTATCTAATAGATTTTCTATTTTAATATCATCTATTAGATTCTATACAGTATTATCATATTTTAAAGTTGGAATTTGTACACCAATATCATTCACTTGAGATTACACACTAATATCATTTAATGGATGTTGTAGATTAATATTATATGTTACAAATATCTTATCTATATCCTGTTATAATTAATCTACTTCCACTTATAGAAAACATCATCATTTTGCTCTCAATGGTATCTCCAAATTGTTTCTTGACAATAGGTGAGCTTTTGTGTAGGTTCCCACATTGTATTGTGGATAGAACAATCTTTCCAGATGACTTTGTATTGAAGTTGTGGATGTTGTTGTGTTGTAACACAACTATACGATGAAAATATAATTAAAAATAAATCTCTAATTAATATTTAATCATCTTGATTCAATAGTAATTCAAGACATTTTAACATGGTTTTTATAAAAGCTTCTTAGTTTATTTTCTTGTCTTAATAGTAAGTAGATTAAAGGTTGTTTGATAATTTTATCTTCTAGATTATAGAATTTCTTTTACTACCTTAAAAAGACCATAAATTAGTAAAAATAGGATAGAAGATATAAATAATTAATATGGTTGACACTAGGCTCAAGTTGAAGGTAGGATTAGGCTAAAAAAATCCTAGGATAGATTGGATTGATATTCAAGGGTTGACTATTTGTGGAACATGATTGAAATCAGACCTCCAACAACTAAAATAGCTACTTAGAGTAAAATAGGAGATTATTTGAAGATTAATAATTGAGATTTGTGAGCCTAATATTAGAAATATAAGCCATGTTTTTATAGGATTTGGAATGACTTTACAATTCTTGTTCAAAATTAGGATTTGTATTAGTAACTTGGGATTTACATAATATAATTAAAGCTAATACTCTTAACTAGTTTGTGCAATTGGTGTCACATCTATAGTTCAAAATTTAATAGTGCTTAGTTAATTGAATGTGCTAAATTTTTGTAAAATTTTGTGTTAATCTAATGGTGCAATTGAGAGATATATGGGTTTTGGTACAAGAAGATATTGGAAGTTGGTAGTTTGAGGTTGGGTAGAATTTCTATAATATCTTGAGATGTAATAATTGGATTAAAGTGAAATTTGGCATGGTATTAGAAGATTTCAAGATCAAGCTACACACCAATTTTTAATTGAAGTTAATGTGTAAAGAAAGAAAAATCAGTACTAGGACATTTGTATTAACTTTCAAGTTGGTCGCCATGTAATATTAGTGTGGTTTTTGGGTTTTTTTTTCACAATTTGTAAGTTGGATTAGGCTGAATTTTTTAAGTATAGAGAAGACTTATAGTGGCATTTATATGCAAAATTTTGCACCAAGTGGATGGTCAAATTAGGAGTTATAGTTCGCCAAACTCACTAATTAGAATTAAGGCTTGCAAAGAGAAATCAAAATTACCTAATTATAAAAGTAATAAGATAATTAGAGTTTATGCATAATTGAGGTCATTAAGAAGATTATTTTTGAGCACTTTGTAATGGCTTTAAGCACTTTTGAATTAAAATTCGAATTACATTCTTTTCATATAGGTGTCACGGACATACATATAATTACCTATATGAATAGATAAAAGTATGTAAAAGTAGATAAAAGTAGGTTAATTGTGTAATATCTTCTAGAGAAGCTTCTTAGAAGCTTCATTAGACGCTGTTTTGACTTTATAGGAGTCTATAGTTGACTTTTAGGCTAGAAACTTGGTCAACAAGTTAGCCATGTGCCACACATGTTGGAAGCTTAAAGAACAAGCTAACTACGTGGTCCATCCATAGAAAAACTTGCCTTGTAAGCAAAGGCATGTGGCCTAGAAAGTCAACATATATTGGAGGTCTTATAGAACATCGCCATGTGGCTTCTAGTTAGATAGTATATATAGAGGCAAGAGTGAAGCCCTCTTCACTCTTGTCAACTCCTTTCTTGCTTCTAGTCTAGTTTCAAGGGTCTCTAGTTTTCTTGTATTTTGGCAATAGCCATTCCAGTTTCTTTCTTAATATACATATTTCTATTTTGTCCTATTTCTTTTTGAGAAAAGTCTCACTTACTCTTTAGCTTTCATCGAGTTCTTGTCCTTGACAGATTGACAAGAGTACACTTACAATATCAGAGCTTTGTCTTTTCTTGATTAAGAGTGGATTACCCCTTTTTCTTGATAAGACATAAGCGCATTAGAAGTTGCGGATTACCCTCTTTTAAACTGATATTGTTCTTAGTATTTTCTTTGTTATCAATTCCTCTCTTCTATTTGTTTTGAGCGTTATTAGACATCTTCTCTTTTCTAAGTGCTACTATGGCAGAGCTTGTTGAAATGAAGAGTGCTATGGCACAGATGCAAGAACAATTGAGGGAGTTAATGCTTGTGATGCATCAACTCAATTTACCACCACAAGGAGCAACAAGAATGGTAGGAAGTGAAGATATAGAGATGATTGGGGCTGCTTCAACATCTGCACTAAACCATGTCCCTTCTCCCAGAATGGAACACCCTTCGAGTGTTAGAAAACCGAGAGTTGCCTTGCGCGAGAAGTTTGATGGTACCAGATCCAAGTTTCGAGGATTCATCAATCAGGTCCAACTAGTGATTGAACTTCAACCCCAGAGCTATCCAACTCCAGGGTCACAAGTTAGATTCATTGGTACACTTCTTTCAGGTTCAGCATTGTCATGGTTTTCATCTTTTCTTGAACGACGAGATCCAATATTGGATAATCTAGAGGCTTTTTTGGCGGAGTTTCGATCCATGTTTGGAGAACATGATGCAATTCGTGTTGCAACCAACAAGATCCGTATTTTGCGACAAGGCAATCGATCAGTAACATTATATGCTTCGCAATTTCGACAACTTGCAACTGATATCAAGTGGGATGATGCCGCACTTGTGAGTCAATTTCTCTACAGTTACAATATGAGGTAAAGAAATTGATGCTTAATTTACCTGATCCTCAAACATTGAGTCAAGCAATTGACTTTGCTGTGAACTACGACAATTGATTTTTTGAATTTCGATCCGAGAGTCGCACAAGTAGGCCTCAACATTACTACAATTCAATGGCAACACCGACGTCTCCTCAACACATACCTTCAGAAGTAGAGGATATGCAAATTGATGCGGTACGTTTCAAACCTCTTACTGAGCAAGAAAAGTCTCGTCGTCGACAAGAAGGATTGTACTTATATTGTGGAGAACCTAAGCACACTGCTCAACATTGTCCAAAGAAGCGACGTAACTACAAAATGAGGAGTACGGCTGTCAAAGAAGACAGTATGTCGGAAAACGACTACGTCCAGCTACAATAGGGACCGTGCGGCTGGAATCTTGTACAACTTCTAATGAAGGTCCTATCCTCTCCTCAGAACCATCTCCTTGTTTTATAATAGATGTGCGTTTAGGACCTAATAATTACAAAGCCTCTGCCTTGATAGATTCAGGAGCCTCAGCTTGTTTTTTAGATGAAGAATTTGCTAGATGTCATAGAATATCATTAATACAAAAAACTAAACCTGTACACGTAGAAGTCATAGATGGTCGTCCGTTGTCTTCTGGAGATGTAACTCACGAAACACTTCCTGTAGATGTAGTAATAAATGGTCATAGTAGTTGCGTAATTTTTAATATAATTAGATCTCCCTCTAATCCAGTAATTTTAGGGTTATCATGGTTAGAAAAGTATAATCCTCGAATAGATTGGATTTCTCGTAAACTTGATTTTCCTCGGAGCATTAGTAACAGTTCTATTAATCAAGTAAAAAACCATGAGTCTAATATAGTAAAACCCGCACTTATAGGTGCAAAAGCATTTATACACGCAGCAAAAGAAGGATCAACTTTTGCTATTTATGCTGCACCTATTTCTGAAAGCGTAAAGACTTCAAGTGGCATTCCAAGTCAATATCAGGATTATCAAGACGTTTTTGAGAAAAAGAATGCAGATATTCTTCCTGAGCATCGCCCATACGATTGTTCAATCGATCTCAAGGAAGGAACTCAGCCACCATTTGGACCAATTTACAGTTTATCGCAAGATGAGTTGGCTGAACTCAAGACATATATTGACGAGAATTTAGCGAAGAATTTCATACGCCATTCAAAATCTCCAGCAGGAGCTCCAATTTTATTCGTAAAGAAAAAAGATGGAACTTTACGAATGTGTCTTGATTATCAACGACTCAACAAGATCACAATCAAGAACAGGTATCCATTACCTTTGATATCAGGACTCCTTGACCAGTTAAATCAAGCTAAGATCTATACAAAAATAGATCTAAGAGGAGCATATAATCTAGTACGGATCAAAGAAGGAGATGAATGGAAGACTGCATTTCGAACCAGGTACGGACACTTTGAATACAATGTCATGCCTTTTGGACTCACGAATGCACCAGCTGCTTTTCAACATCTCATGAATGATGTATTTCGTGAATTCTTAGACAATTTTGTCGTCTGCTACCTAGACGATATCCTGATTTATTCTAAGAATGTTGAAGAACATGAAATACATGTTCGTCAAGTATTACAAAAACTTAGAGATGCAGGATTGTACGCCAAGATAGAAAAGTGTGTATTTCACACTACTCAAGTTGACTTTTTAGGATACATCATTTCAAATGATGGTCTTATGATGGATTCTAAGAAAGTCCAAACAATCATGGATTGGAAGATTCCAAAGACTGTAAGAGATGTCCAATGTTTCTTGGGATTTGCCAATTACTATCGGATCTTCATCAAAGACTTCTCACGAGTTGCAGCTCCACTTACACGCTTGACTAGTAAAGATAAATTCCAATGGAATCAAGAAGCGGAAGCAGCATTTGAAGCCTTGAAGACATCGTTTGTCTCTGCACCAGTCTTATATCGTGTTGACTTTTCCAAGGCATTTTTTATGGAAACAGACGCATCGGATTTTGCCTTGGGTGCAGTTTTATCACAAATGGGAACAGATGACAAACTTCATCCGATAGCTTTTCATTCAAGAAAATTCTCAACAGCCGAGATCAATTATGAGATCCACGATAAAGAACTTCTTGCAATCGTGGATTCTTTTCAAGAATGGCGTCATTATCTAGAAGGTGCTTCTAGTCCAATCACTGTGTATACAGATCACAAGAACCTCGAGTATTTCATGTCAGCACAGGTGTTGAATCGTCGGCAAGCTCGTTGGAGTATGTCTTTGTCAAGATTCGACTTCATTATCACTTATCGGCCAGGAAAACAACAAGGTTTGTCCGATGCTCTGTCTAGACGTTCTTATTTTGCACCAAAAGAAGGAGATGTAGCTTTTGAGCAACAAAGAACGGTCCTCTTGAAACCGGAGCAATTTCATCTCCGAGCAGTGAAATCAACACTGACTGTTGATTCAACTTTTCTCAAGCAAATCCAGTCCAGTATGTCCTCAGACCCTCTTGTTCATGATATCGAGAATAATTCTTCCAAGTCTCATGATTCTTCTAAGTTCGAGTTCAAGAATAATCTATTATATTTTGAAGGACGCCTATATGTTCCAGAAGGAAAAGCACGTTTGCGTGTTCTTCAAGCACGTCATGACTTTCCAGTAGCAGGTCACTTTGGATATAATAAGACTCTGGAACTCATATCAAGAGATTTTTGGTGGCCACAAATGTGGAAGTCAGTCAAAGACTTTGTACAATCATGTGATATTTGTTCAAGATCAAAAATTCCTCGACATCGACCTTACGGACTTCTTCAGCCATTACCTATACCAGAACAACCATGGTCTTCTGTTTCTATGGATTTCATCACAGATCTTCCAAACTCAAGATCTTATGATTCTATATTTGTGATAGTAGATCGTTTCACCAAGATGGCACATTTTATGCCATGTACAAAATCTATCACAGGTGAAGAAACAGCTAAGCTTTTCATTGATAATATCTATCGCTATCATGGATTACCTAAAGATATCATATCGGATAGGGGAACTCAATTTGTGTCGAGATTCTGGAGGACTCTTTTCAAGATTTTAAAAGTGGACATAAAGCTATCTTCAGCTTTCCATCCTCAAACTGATGGACAAACAGAGCACGTAAACCAAGTCTTGGAACAGTATTTAAGGTGTACCATCAACTACCAACAAGATGATTGGACAATCCTTCTGCCATTGGCAGAGTTTGCTTATAATAATACAGTACATTCTTCCACGCAACAAACACCTTTCTTTGCCAATTATGGCTATCATCCACGACTTGATACTTTTGATTTTTCAAAAGTTGATAATCCTGCAGCAGAAGATATGGCAAATCGGTTGTCAGAGTTACATGCAATAATGAAGGTGCAGTTGAAGAAAGCTCAAGAACGACAAAAGATAAATGCAGATGTGTATCGTAAAGAGCAACCACAACTCAACGTGGGTGATAAGGTATGGCTACTTCGTCGCAATATCAAGACCACTCGACCTTGTGACAAATTGGACTATCGTAGGCTTGGCCCCTTTTCTGTTTCTGAACAGATCAACCCAGTTGCATATCGGTTACATCTACCGGAGTCAATGAAGATCCATCCTGTATTCCACGTGTCTCTTCTTGAACCATATAAGACAGTGGATATACAAGGAAGAAGACAAATGCCACCGCCTCCTATAGAAGTAGATAATAATGAAGAATTTGAGGTGGAAGAGATATTAGACTCAAGGCGGCGCCGAAATAAGCTGGAATATCTTGTTCATTGGCGCGGATATGATATTAGTGAGCGCACATGGGAGCCATCCAGGAATCTAGCAAATGCATCAGCTAAAGTCAAAGTTTTTCATCAACGACATCCATCAAAACCAAGATGAAAACCTCTCTTATAAAAGAGACAAGATTGAGGCAAGATAACATTCAATTTTCTATCCTTGTTTGTAACTTCTTTGCATTTGTGACGCTAATTAGATGGAGAGCCAACAACCAGCGGATTCAACTCAAGAACCTTCGTTTGCTGACTTACCGGATGAGACATTGCGATTGTCACAACCTTCAAGACGACGCAACCGAGATGAAGACCCTCAAGAACGACATGTTCTTCCTCGAATAGATGTTATGAAGGCCTCAACAGTGATCAAATAACAGGGTGGTCTTCTCGCCCTGGAATGGGACACTATCGATGGCTAAGAGGACCCATCAACTATCTTCGAAGAGAACAAAGATCAGAGTATGTAGCAAATACAATTCGCCGCATATTAGACTTTCTCAATATATAATCACTGCTCCTCGTGGAACTCGTCCCTAGAAGGGGGGGTAATGTCACAGACATACATATAATTACCTATATGAATAGATAAAAGTATGTAAAAGTAGATAAAAGTAGGTTAATTGTGTAATATCTTCTAGAGAAGCTTCTTAGAAGCTTCATTAGACGCTGTTTTGACTTTATAGGAGTCTATAGTTGACTTTTAGGCTAGAAACTTGGTCAACAAGTTAGCCATGTGCCACACATGTTGGAAGCTTAAAGAACAAGCTAACTACGTGGTCCATCCATAGAAAAACTTGCCTTGTAAGCAAAGGCATGTGGCCTAGAAAGTCAACATATATTGGAGGTCTTATAGAACATCGCCATGTGGCTTCTAGTTAGATAGTATATATAGAGGCAAGAGTGAAGCCCTCTTCACTCTTGTCAACTCCTTTCTTGCTTCTAGTCTAGTTTCAAGGGTCTCTAGTTTTCTTGTATTTTGGCAATAGCCATTCCAGTTTCTTTCTTAATATACATATTTCTATTTTGTCCTATTTCTTTTTGAGAAAAGTCTCACTTACTCTTTAGCTTTCATCGAGTTCTTGTCCTTGACAATAGGTGAAACTTATTAGGATTTCTTGAATACTTGTAAAATACAACTTCACCTTTCACAACCAAGTGCTTGGTGCATTTCCAAATAAGACAACACATATTAAGATGTAAGTGGTGGATCCAATGCAAAAATTTGCAATGGAAGGTGTTGGATTGTATTTGTAATTATTTAGAATTGATGGTGCAAAAAGACAAGAAGATTGAATTTAAAGTTCTTTTTATAGAGCTTTGGATGGAGCTTCAAGTAGATCTTCAAGTGAAGCTTCAAGTAGATTTTTTATTTGTAGATAAGGTATGTACTTTGATCCAAACATTGGAAATATATTTCAAGCATTTACATTATTTATGCAACAATAAGAGGGCAATGATTGCAAAGAGGCTTTGGCAACAAAAGCATTTCAAGCTACGGTTAACAAAATTGATCAATTTGATAGAAGGAATATTTCAAAGTATTTGAGATGTTATGTACCGGAAATGGAATTGAATTGGGTTTCCAAAAAGAAGATGGTTGATTTATTTGAATTTGCTATAATATTGGAGATAAGAAAATATATTAAATCAATTATAAATCATTTTGGAGATTGATAGGAGATAATTTTGCATGCATTAAAGGAAAAATATTTTTTAGAAGATATTGATCGGATTATCAAAAATCACTTTTGAAATGGTTTGAATAGCTTAATAAGAATTTGTAAGATGTGGAGCTTTTAAAGGAGTTTGAGAGGCAATATTTTTAATTATCAAAGATGGAAAAATTAACTATAGAGCGAAATAAGATTGAATTGTTTCTTTGAGCAACTAATAGAGAATTGTAAGAGAAGTTGAAAATTCCTCTTGAAGATAAAGAAGAAGATGAAGGATAGACAACAAAATGGAAAGAAGTTGAAGATTTTGTGGAATTATTTGCAAAGAAAAAAAGAAGAAAAAATAGAGTTGGAATTCAAGGAGTTAGATAAGTACCTAAAACTCAAGTATCTACTTTACAATTGACAGTACCTATTGTCCAACCTCCAAGGACTACATCACAGAAAGAAGATATGGAACTTGATGAGATTATACATGGAATACGAGATCTTCAAATCAAACTTGCAAGGCTTGAAGAGAAGACTTCTACAAAAAGTTCAAAGGCTATTCCTAAGTAATGACACATGCATAGATGTATTTGATGTAATAATGATTTTCATTCTCAAAAAGATTGTATTGAATTCAATGAAATGGTGCAACAAAGTGTTATTTTTTAGAAAGATGGAAAGATAGTGTTGATGGATACTAGTAATTCTCTTCAAACCAACTTTGGTAAGAGAGGTATGAAAACATTGGTTAAAGATTACTTGGCTATATATGGAATTGTAGCAATAGAAACTACAAGTTAAATTACTTGTTGTATTTTTTAATTATTGTTCTCTCACTACAAGCTTCTTGCTATATACACAAACAAAGTCCACTCTTTTAAAATCTCCATCTCACTAATTATCCTTCTTCATAGATCTTCTCTTCTAAATCATGTATCCTTCTTCTTTTGCAAAGTCTTCAATTGTAGTTTGAGCTTCTTTGAAGTTTGTATAAGAAGCAAGAGAAAGAGTGTTAGTAGCATCATATTGCAAAAATGTATGATCTCATCTTATAACTTTTAAGAAAATTGATAATAATAATTAGAAGACCATTTTTTTAAAAAAATTCCATTAAAGAAAGACAATTAGGAAAATGAATATTAAACTAAAAGTTAATCTAAAGTATGTATAAAATCTTTAATTTGGCAGTTATAGATAATCCTTCAAAATAAATTGATAAATTAATAAATTAATAAATAAAAACTTGAATTACAAAAATTATGGAGATTGTAAGTAGTTGATGATATTAGCTTACAACATTCAACAGATGATACTAATGTACAACATATATTAGATGATATTGGTATACAATATCCAATGCTAATAGATGATACTAATATATAACATCCTATGCCAATAGATAATATTGATGTGCAATATCCAATGCTAATAGCTTAAATCAATATACAACCTCCAATGCCAATGGATGATATTGGTGTGCAATATCAAGTGCCAAAAGATGATATTGGTATACAATATCTGATGCCAATAAATTAAATTGGTGTGTAATATTAAATACTAACAAATGATATTTGAATAAAAAATCTAGCACCAAGAGAAAATATTAGCAATGACAATTAGAAGTGAAAGTAGTTTAGATTAAAATAAGAGATTTAGTGAATTGTAGTTGACAAGAAAAAAAAACTCTTTTTGCACTTTTATATATAATTATTGTTAGTATTAAGGAATGATGTTATCTTAATACAAGAATGATATCTTGCTACTACATTTCTATTTTGAATCAACATTTTATTATTATCTAAAATTAGAATAAAAGATAAATCATGAATTATTTAAATTATAAATATATAAATAGTATAAATGTAAAATGAAATTTTAAACCATGTTCTAAAAATCATGATCAGGGATTAAAGATTTTGGAATGAAAATGCATTTAAATTAGACTTTTTTGGAAAAGGGAAAATTTATAACAATGTTGATTTTAATTAGCATATTAAAGTTCTTTACATAAAAGCTTTATTAAAATTGAAACAAATTGAATTGAGTAGTTTTCAAACAAACCAGCACATGAAAAATGTTTATAGGCTGCTTAATAGATTATTTGAATTTCACACCTTTCAAATTAAAACATTGTGTTGGTTTCAAGTAATTCAACTAAAGAGATTGTTCACCAAATTGTTCACCAAATTTGTTCAACAAATTGAGGCTCAATGAGATTGTCAAGCCATTCTGTTGCATCTTCTAAGACTTAGTTTAGCCCAAGAGTGGCAGGATTACGTCTCCTAGGACTCATATTACTCTTGCAGTAACAAACTCATTGGGTTGAAACACTGCCTGATTCCAAAACTAATCATAAAAACAAAGAAAAATTAGAGAAGAGAAGCAGCAGCAGCAGCAGCAGAAGATGTCGAAGTGTGTATATGATTATTGCTCACAAGTTGCCTAGTAGATCTCGCAGCAAACGCAGACCTTGTGAAGCATCGAATTGCAAAACAAGAGTCGGGCAACAACGTGGAATATATTTGCAAGGATGCCTTGATGACTCTCAGCTTGATTAGTCTCACTTACAAAGAAACAGAATTAGCAGAAGAAAAGAGTATTGCAAAGTGTATTGTGTCATCTCCGGTCATGTAACGGAAGCCTGATGGACTCTGTTGGGTTGGGTGGGGGGGGAGATTTGGCATTCATTTCATGGCGGTGCCCATAATGCAGCACAGTCATCACACGATCAACGCAGGAAAGATGCTGCGCCGATGGCTTGCTGCTGTACGATTCGCAGGAGCACGGTCCTGTGCAAATGGCGGTGGCGGCAACCGCCACTCCGGAAGGGGCTACTATGGTTTCTTTCTTCCTTCCCTCCTTCCTTCCTTCCTTTCCTACGCTCTTCACTTCTTTCTTCCTTTCTTTCTTCCCCAATTTGCGTTGTTTGCAGAAAAGAGAGATCTTGCGGCGGAAATGGGGTCAGGCCGGGGCGCCCATCCCGGCAACCACATGCCGTTGAGATTTTGTTGGATTCGCCGAGACTTGCGCTCCCTCCCCCAGTTCCACGAAGCAGGCTTGTGCAAATATTCTGGGGGACCACTGTGCAAAAATGGAGTGCACGAAGGGATCTGATGTTGCAGGACCGCTGCCTCCGTGGCACTGCTCCCCATCACGATCCCACCCCCCCTTCACTCTTGCCCCGTAAGGCTTGACTCTTGGTATCCCAAGGGCAATGGCGGGCGTCGACAAGCTCTCTCTCTCTCTCTCTCTCTCTCTCTCTCTTCCCCGAGGTGTTGCTTCTCCCGCTAGATTGCCCCGTTGCGAGATCCTGCGGCGACCACACCCGTCCGCGACTTGACGATGAGTTCCTGCTGGCCAGCTGCCTGATTTTGATTGGATGGCGTGCGCACGAACTCATCCAATCAAAATCAGGCGCATGAACAGCAATGGCGTGCATGCACTGCTTCGTATTGCATTCTTCGAGATCAGTTCTGTCGACAACTAGCTAGTGACTGATGAGGACTTCAAGAGGATTGGCCGCTAGGGCAGAAACAGACGAGGGAATTTGCCAGCATTCAGGCCGCTCAATTGCCACTAGGTCTCTGTCGACGCATCGAGTTGCTCGTAGGATTCGAATAATGCTTGCCATTGTGTTGAGATTGGATTGACGTCTTGCTTCACCAGTGGATCCCCACCCAATTTCCCTTCCAAGTGCCGCTCTGGCTTCTCACCCTCGCTTTTTCACGAGCGATGCGTGCCGTGGTTGTCCAACCTGACTGGCCACGTTTCTGTACTTGGAAGCCTGGGCGATGCATATACGCTTCTGTGCAGTGGCAATTTTTCTCGGTCGCGTCTGAAAATGCCGATCGCTGATGAGCTTCTAAACCTACGGGGGCTCTCGTGGCAACCGATCTAGCTGTGGGTTGCGCATTCTGGAGGCAATTTTGACGAGGATATAATTGATTTTCAGAACAGTTGTCGAGATGGGGCTTTGGTTTGATAGATGATGAAGGGGATTCAACGAGTTAATCTGTCATGCAATGACGTTACCGGCGAATAAACGCTGCGTGACGATGGAGCTGGACCATCGCCGCTCTAAGCTCCCGCAACACGAAACACAAGGTCACGCGAATGCCAGTTGGTAGATGTGCAAACCCATTATCTTTGTTTTTGGAAGATTAACTTTCCTTCATCCTCATTCAATCTGAGTAAACTACCACAATTTATTTTATTTTTTGTTATTTATTGCCTACTCAAAGTTTTTAACCTATTTTTTGTTACAAATGTGGCTGAAAATCTAGTTTATGTATATTTTTATAATATTTCTTATGATAAAACCTTCATGTTTATGGACATTATATTAATTTTGGAAGTCTTCATGGTCATCACAAAAGTTTAAAAGGTGCACTAGATAAGCTATTTATAGATAACTCCGTTTTGCAATGTTCAATGAGTATCCTGATTTTAATAGAATTAATGTATTTCTAAAATTTTTTATTGGGAATCAAGTTAATTTTTATTTCAAAATAATTATACATGTAAGAAAATCTTGCGTGATTGATGCAAATAATTCAGCTCCAAGTAATTCTTAATATCATCTTATTTATTTATTTATTTATTTATTTATTTATCTAGTTATCTATATATAAACATATTATATAACCCTTAATTTCCTTCACTTCGACATGTATTTAAATAAATAAGCTTTATTAAAAAATTGGGTAAAACTGTAAGGATTTCAATGATTACTTCAATGATTGCATCATTTTTAGGAACCACAGCCTTTTCACAAAATAGACCAAGTAAGAAGTGAACTATAAACTCATTGTTTCCCACTCATGTTTTAGATGTTACACACCACTTTTGTTAACAATTTAAACCTTGGCTTCTGACTTTCTACTATGATTTTCATTTTTAAAATTTTAGTTTATTATTATTATTTCTATTATTAGTATTTCCATGCTAAGACAAACAACTAAAGCAAGCACCACTTCAATCTATTCATTGATAATCCAAGATTGCATTTGAAATTTTAATCTGTATATCTGATGTGATGAACCGACACAATTGTATATATATAAATATATTTATATATATGTATACATACATTGAAACCTTGGTTTTCTCAAAATTACTTTTTTCTTATGTTTTTGCTAAGCATGTTAATCAGTGTCATGAAAATTTTAAAATGTTAGCTTCATACTTAACATCCTAAAAGTTTGAGACTAAAAAATTTCTGATTTATATCTGCAACACTTGAGTAAAAACAGATTTATTGGTCGTTCTTTCAAAGCCTTTCAGATTTTTTTTTTAAAAAAAAAAAAAAAAAAAAAAAAAAAATTAAACCATTCACCACAAAATTATCCAAACACTTTAAACAGCATACAAAACCTAAAAACCTACATGAAGGATTTGAAAAACTTGATATTTTATGTACGCAAGCGTTACCTTGATTGTTTCAAGAATAGTCTCCAAGAATCCACTGGTGAAAGGGCATTCCATGCTCTGACGATCGAAGCTTCCGTCATTAGCTGCCCAATATCATGAAATAACGTCCTTGTATCAACAAGAGCACCCATTCCATATCAGTTGTGACGAAGACTGAAAACTGCACACACACACACACATATATATATATATATATATATATATTGATATGTATACACACACACATATACAGATTGATGAAAGAACGGAGAGGTTGCTTGTGAGTTCTAAGCTGCACTGTTTTCCGCCTGGAAACAGTTGATTTCCACTTTCATCAATTGCACAATTCTCCTTCCGTGACGCAGATGAATTTTTGAAGACTCCAGATGTTGATGAGAGTTGTGTAGTCTAAATTGTGTCGCAATGAAATATGGAGAAGATAGAATTCTCGAATTTCCCTCCATACCAGCTGTAACCACTTCATGCACAACAGGTCTAATGATGCGCACGATAGTCTTCCATATTGATGGAGATTGAACACAAGACTTCATCTAAGATGAATCCTCCGCCACAGCTATCAAATTCAGACTCGAACATATTAAGATTCATCCATCACGAGCTCTTCTGAATCCACCTTAACCATCAGACCTCCAGTTAATTGTCTACTGCAATCACAACACTACGAGGTGCGGTGCCTTCATTTGACAATTATGACGGAGAACTAATATGTACCAATTGCCTCATCGATCGCTCTGGCTTCAGAGTACATGCATCAGACTCATCTTGATTTCGACCCATATCCAACGTACACGCTTCGCCCTAATATCGTTTGAGATCATTTGGTATCTTCAAACGCGACCCTTCTCGTCCGGCACAAGCAACATCGTCCTGTACATTTTCTCTCTTCCTCCGCCAAGACCCCTCTGCAAACAATATGTTTGCCTTCACACTGCATTCTTCAAACACATTGTGCTCTCCTAGAGTGGGGTCTCCACCGTGAGCCAGCTCAACTGATTGACCACAGAAAAGGCGTTGAGCTGCAAGACGCCGGAATTCATTGTTGCTTTCATGCCTGTCATCAGCTATCACCTTCAAACGCACTGGTGAACCTCCTGACATCAGCTCTTCAAAGACCTCATCACCTCATGTGTACCCTTCGAAAGCCGTTAACCTCTTTAATAATTTTCCGGTAATGTAAATAATTGTTTTCTGTTCCCTTGCTCCTGCTTGCGAGCGGAAGGGTACTCTGTGCAAGCAAGGTCAGCTTGTGGATGTCCTTTATCCCCTAGAATCCTTTATAATTAGAGATGCGACTTGCTTTTGTGCTGATCATACACCTAGTAATCATCAATGATGTTCACGTCATTCACCAGAATTTCTTCAACGCGAGAGTCAGTACTGACACTTTGGTCTTCAGGTTCTGAATGTGGAAAATCAGACAATTCTTGTGAAGCCCAATGCGGTGATGACTTCTTAGGACTGATTTTTTTCATTAACACCTAAATCGCTCTACGAATTTTTCTGTATGAATCATAGTTCAGATTCTAGGACTTGGGAATGAGAGTTTAATAAAAGAAAAACTTGTTCATTCACTAAATCTACATCCGACGGCACGCTCACGTTGACTTACTAGATGCCATTATCTGCACCCTTAGGTTCTGTGTTGGCAATCTGTCCTGAGCTACAGCCATAAAAGACGACACAGGATAGCCTCGCTTGAGCTGAAAATTTGTTACCTCCCATAGAAGATTCCACTTGTGTGTGGGGAAGTACCAGAGCTGCGACATCGCCCTAGTGAAAGTCTAATGACTAGCTAGGCACCTCGGAAAACGGAGATTGCTCATATGTGCCAGATTCGTGTTCCACCGCACTTTCAATCTTGCGGATCTGGGATTGGGCAAGTCGTTGCACAGCTTGAGGCATAGCTGTTCCAATGGCTGCGGATTCTTGTTTCGCCCTCTCTCTTCGAATAGGCGCTTTGGTCAAGTCGTCAGACTCAGCCGCCTTCGCAGCTGCTGGAGAGGCAGTGGAATTACCTCAAGCACATAACTTCCGATGAGGCCCCTTGCTAATAATCTCAGGCTCAATCTCAGCTTCCACATCACATGCATCCTCACCAGTACTTTCCATCTCTTCTTTCACTTCAACCGCATCTTCTTCAACTTTTCCACCCATTCGCGCACTTTTACGATTAATTTTGTTTTCGGAAACAACCAACATTGCAATATGATCTGCTCAATTTCTGGCTTCCTCGCGAGCATTCTGAATCTCTGCAGACGTGCTCCACAGAGCAGGATTTTTAATTTCCCTGCCTAGTGATCTCATCTTGCTTTCGACTTCAGAGGTTCGGGGTAGGGCATAAGTATCTCGAACATCACCTCCTCCTTCAATCTTAAACAACGGAAATTTTTTTACTGGAGTGGTGCACTTGACGCCCTCTACAGTTCTTGCGTTCAGCTGCAGATGTTTAGCGTCCTAACATTTTGGAAGTGGCGATCGATAGATGGATGGCACACTTGGTTTAGAGCCCATACAACCCACGGTTTAGACAAATTTAAACAGAACTTTGTGTTCTGATCTCGTTTGGCAAGTCACGTAAGGTATAGAGACTTCATCATTGGGGCCTCCAAAGAATGAATGTTGCAATGAAGCCTCTGAAATCCAAGCAAATTCTGCTAATCAAACATTGAAGCTGTCTCAGGCGGCAGACGAGGATCTTCTACCCTGAAGTGCTTCTTTCTGTGGTTGCATAAGTGGCACGTCAATCAGAGACGACATATTGATATGAAAGAGTTGCTCGTGCTGCTCGAACTCTGAACCCTATAGCATTGCCATTTGCTCTTGCCGAAGCAAAACAGCATGCAGAGTTGCCTCCATCTTGATGGGATTACGATGCAATGATATGTCCTGTGCTTCAACTAACATCAAGACCTCAACGTTTCGACTGAAATTGAATGAACCGACTTCACATCCAACCATGTACAACTGCTATCATTAACCCTCAACGCCTCTTAAACCTAAAATTTTCATGGCTGTTCACGGTGTTGAAGACTGCAAGGACACGAAGAGACGAATAATGGTGACTAGTTACGCACAATTAAGATTTCTTTGAAATCTAGAAACTACATATCGGTATGTTTTGTAATGTGCCACAGCCAGTCAGCCCATTACTCCCCTGTGCATAATCTACCCATTCGTGTCCACCTTTTTCGATCACTTACCCTGGGGATTTCACAAAAAAAATTGCTAAACATGGGAGCTCTCCTCGTACCATTGACTTGTAAACTATTTCCATCAATGCTCCTCGGACCCTCCACGCACTATGGATATGCTACAGAAACGATTTCCAAAAAACACAAAAAAACAAAAAACACGAAGAGCGTCGATCAAGAGCTACTCAAGACCTCTGCAGCAAAATAGCTCCACGCAAACCAAAATAACTACCAGGATCGGCGACAAACATTGTGATTCTAGTCGGATCATCGAGGCTCCACTCGATCACTTGTTCCCAGATTACAGCACCGGCTCCTACTGACTAGCTCCAGGAAATGTGGCATCCTTCATTTGAGCTGCCAATTTCATTTGATGGCAAGTCGAAACGCGTTGGGGGAAATTTGGGGGGGGAGGGGTCTGTCCTCGTCGCCGTTGACACCTCCCCACCTCGCCCCAATTTCATTTGTTCATCCATCCATTTTCACAAGTCGGATGTTCATCCACTATTGGAACTGTTCTCGGGTTGGCTTCAGAATGGCGGAGAGGGCAACCGGAATGACGCATGCCAGGGAGACATCAGGTTCGCCCTTCAGTTTTAACTTCGCATAGGGGAAAGCTTGACAGCCTCCTTTCTCGCTCCGTTGATGGTGTTCGATGCTGCTGCTTTTCGCTATGGTTCTCAGAAGCCTCTTGATCTGCATTTAGCATGAACCATCGTCTAATCTTGACTTCGGGTTTTGGTAAACTGGCCTACACACAGAGACAGAATTGATGTGTTCTCTAGCAGATTCTCTCTTCCAACTGGCCATTCCATCGTTTCCAATCCTCTCAACATTTCCACGGTGGACTTAATTGCACCTTGCCTTCGGTTTTCTGACAGGAGTGTAACCGCATCTAGGTCCAATAATTTGTCTCATTACAATGAAGATTCACGAGTTACCGAGCCAGGATGTTGAAACTCCTACAGATGAGATACTCCACACAGCTGAAGAAGTTATGCATGACATCGAAGCAGCGTCTCCATCATCGTTAAGCTCTGAGAATGTGCAAAAGCTACGGAAATGTCTCGAGAATCTTTCAGCTGAATTTTCGGAGGAACAGAGGATCCTGGCTTGGCGACTGAGTTACCGTTTGTGGAATTGTAGCGTCGACATAGTGAACAATCTTGAGGGTGATCAGGAACTTAGCGAAGACCTAGCAGAACTTCGTCAGGTTGCATGTGACCTGTTAGCTACTGCAGGTGCCGTAGGAAACGCTCACTCCAGTTTCGTGAGGATTGCAATGTTCTTTTCCAAGACTGGATGTGCATGGCACAGAATTAGGAAGTTCTTAAGAGCATCGGTGTGTTTTGAGAAGGCTTTTGAGCTATGCTTCAAGCAAGAGGAGAGAAACTCGTCCCAATCTTCTGACACGAGAGAACAGATTAATTTCTTCTTTGAATTGTTTTTATCACGAGCAAAGACCGTTTGGGAGCTTGGTGGACACACACTTGCTTGTAGTCTGCTGGGAAGAGCCCGAGGTTTACTTCCCACGATTCCTGTCAACCGCCATGCAGAATTGGCTGAGCAATATTTACAGTTCGGGAAGTCTCTTCTGCTGAAGGATGACACCGATTCACAGTCCGAGTCCATTCGGTACATGGAGGCCGGTTTAGACATATGCTCGGAGGCTCTTTCGGACTGCCATGAATACCATGATGCTGATAAGACAAACTTGGAGAGGCTGAAACAACGAATCCTGCGTAACCTGGCAGCTGGCCAGTTGCAGAACGAGAACTATGAGAGTGCACTGCGATGTGTTGATGCTCTGAGGCAAACATCGGATCATTCGAGTACATCGTATTTCGCAATTAGAGCTTTAGCAAAATTAGGAAGACAAGATGAGGTTGAGCGTGAGCTCTTCACGCTCGTTGGTCATGCCAGGGACCGGGTTGATGTCTGTGTCTCAGCACTCGACATAGTCATTGAAGAGTGTGATAAATTTGAAGCTGTTGAGAAGGCATTTTTCATTCTCTTGGAGCACTTTGGTCCAAACAGAGGGCAGCTCCCAGCAAAAGTACTTGAGAAACTTCTGAGGCAGGATCCAGCTGCAGACACGAGTTGCATTAAGCGAGTGGAACTGGCTTTGAAAATCGCCTGTGAACAGAAGATTCTGACGGCTGTCGTGGCAGAAATTGAAGGTCTAGAATTGAAAGATAGACGAAGGCAAATCGCACAAAAGCAGCAACAATTCATTCACGCGCTTCTGTGGACCAGGTAAGATCCATCACTGTGCTAGATTAAACTTCTCATTTTTCTCCCATGTGGTGTAGGATCCAATATCTCAGAAGGTGAGTGCTAAAATATAGGACAGTTGAAATGTTTCAGCAAGTGTGTTCAATTTCCGTGATGTGTGGGGTGAAATGCTTGGAACAACCAGTTGCGTCTAATAGGGCTAGGTACCTACCTCGCCAAGAACATATGCTCGTTGTGATCTCTGGCTCGATTAGACGACGTCCCACTCACAGACGGTCTGGCAGTGGCTCAGAACATTTTAAAGCAAAGATGTACAAAACAAGCATTCGACTTTTTGAGGCTTCCATGCTGTATATTGTCCGCGACGGCGAAGGTTCAATGCTCGAGGCCAAGTCACTCCGCGTTCTCTGTCTTTGCCACATGGCTCTATCTCAATTCGAACGAGCTGCAGAGGTTATTGATAAGGCAGAGAAGGTATGCAATCCAGTGTTAAAAACACAGCCTACATGCAACAAATAATTTCGAAGTATCCTAGGTAATTTTCAACCTTGACATTTTCATCAGTGTCAATACCACCTGAAGGTTTGAAGAAGTTTAAGAGGCATTACCAGTACAGCTACTTCTTCATGGTTGTAGCCCGACACAGTAATAATATGCCCCCGAATGTATCTATCGCTTTTTACTGACTTTCTTACTTTCGATGAGCTTCACTCACAGATCGATCCAAGTATTGCCAGCATATTTCTCAAGGTGATCAAACCCTAAATTTCGAAACTGATCGGGAAAAGTTGCTCACAAAATAATGTAATTTGATGATTCTGCTGTCTGACCCAATCCAAACGACTTAAGAAGTTCATTTATCACACAGTATCTTATGTAATTGCAGTTAAAAATAGGATTGCAAACGAGAAATGAAGCAGAGGCTTGCAAGGAAGTGGAGAGGATGCTGAAATGCACCGACTTTGAACCCGAGTTCTTGAATCTTGCTTGCCACGAGGCCATAGCTTGCAAAACAATCACAGTTGCAGTTGCTGCACTAAGCAACATGCTGAGCTTATACTCTTCGGACAGGGTCATGGTCACGGAAGAGGTTGTTGTGCTCAGAAACCTAATCCTGCTTCTGATCCAGGGAAAAACCAAGCGCTCTGACATACTATGGCACTTCAAGTACGCCAATAAACGGCTGCAAGAACTAGGATATGAAAAGTTCTTTGGTACTGGGAGCAGCGGGGAACGAGAAGCAAAATGGTATTCAGGAGCATCTTGGAATCAGGCTATGGAATGTGGAAAAGAACAGGATTGGAAGTCTTGTTTCGAATTTTACGCAATATCCTCAAACTTTTACTGTGTACTACCCCCGACCCCCGGTAGTCTCCGGTCCGTCCAAACAGCTTTGCTTCTCTGCGTATCGGCTCTGTTAACAACGGATGACGTGAACGAGACCGAAGTTATACACATTGCAACAACCTACTTGGATAAATGTCAGGAGGTATGTTTTATCACGCATCGAAAGCTACTCCTTTACTGAAAGAATATGGATTCGTGACATCAGTGTCATTCCACGTCCACTGCTGCAGGTGCACAAGAAACTTGTGGCCATCGACGACTCTGGGAGCAAAACCGACGGAAGCTTTGGTATATACCTGCATCTACTACAATTCGAACTCAAAGGAAGGGCAAAAGAAGATGCAGAACAACTGAAAATTTTAAAACAATGCAGCAACATGCCAGGGTTCACAGCTGAACATTTTTTCAAAATGGGCCTTGAGGCTTCAAGGAGAAAAGAACCTAGTATGGAGGTTGCGTCGGCCGCATTTCGCATGTGCCTGACCTTAACACTTAGCGCTCCTAATGCAGATTACAAAATTGTTGCTGCGTTAGTGAGAAAGATGATCAACCTCGCAAATGCTCGCTGCAAAGATGGCCCAGAGGTTAGCCCAATCTCACCAGGTTTCCAAGCATGCAGCATTAACTAGACTGCACGCCTTCCTTTAAATTGCGTTGCTCATTTTTTGCAACTGCCTCTCATGAGCCATGTCGTATGTACTTGAGGCAGGTACTGGACCTCTACAAACAAGCACAACAAATCCTTTTAGGATTGGGTAACAATTTGTACCCACAAGACGAAGCTCAGTGGTTGGTATCTACTGCCTGGAATAGAGCAGCCCTTTATCTTAAGTTGCTGAAATACGACAAGGCTGAAATATGGATGGGAGTAGCTCTAGAGCTGCTTAAGCACGTGCCTACTATGGAGATTCACAGACCTTCTATGATGGAGAGCTTAACCGAGCTCTTGCAGCAAAAAGCTTCCACACAGAAGGCAATGTAGGTCTTCATGATCTATTCCTATGATTCAGTTTGCCCTCACAACTTTGTGCCAGAGTTTCGTCAAGCGTTATTTCTTAACAGGATAAGTCTAGGCTAAGCTTACAACGCTGCTACGACTATTCGTTTAAAGCAAAGGCGTTCTGACCTCCTAGATCAGTGATATAGGCAGCAGACTTACGTACCAAGACAATTGTAGTGCTTGATGATCGTCCATGGCACCAAAACTACAACTAGCAAAACTTGCAACATTCGTTGCCAATAAAATTTCACGGTATTATCCCACTACCCGTAATGTTTGCTCCTCAGCTGCTATAAAACAAGGCCTCAGCACTCTCCTCGTTCGATTCCACCACAAAAAGTACAGATCAAAGGTCAGAGACTTCAACTAGAAAGACTATTACTTGCTTCAGTTATATCATTCCTGAGCCCTCGAAAAAAAATCTTCCTGCATCAAAGGTGCTGCTGGTTCAATTGTGCCACCGTACACCTGTGCGAATTACCCAAAGCGAAATACTAAAAGAATTCCAAATCGTGTTCTCGAAAATGAGTGCTGCTCTCCAAGACAGAGCCAGACACTCACTTGGACAAATCAGATTCGTCTACTTTATCCGCCCGCAAAGTTATCTTCTCCACATAACCTGCAAAATCAGCACAAAGTTTCTTTCAGGTACTGCACCCTGCCCTTGTCTTCCTCACTCATTGTAGAAACAGAAAAGGAAAATAAAACTTCAGAGTATGCAGGGTATTCTTTTCAAAGTTATTCTTTTCATACACGTAAGGATCGACTAGTCTGAACAATGCTTGCATCAGTAAGCAAGAGACTCAATCCTTCCTGATGCTGCTTGCAGTACTGCACGCAAAGGAGTTTAGGGCTAAGGCTAGTTCTACTAATCCACAACTCTCGGTTCGCAGACAAGAGACAGAGAAGTGAGCAGCAGCACAATTGGAATCACCCCAGCATGGATTGATGACGCACAGGAGAAGGAGGAGAATGGTGAGAATGAGATACCTATGCCTAAACAAGCAATGCACTTGCTTATTACTTCTTTGCCCCGTTTCCTGTAAAAGCTCACCTCCCCTGTGCCTTGGCATCTTGAACACTTCGCCGTCCATTGGTACACGGGATTCTTACAATCCTGAAATCTCAACACAAGTTCGGCTTCAATCGAAGTTGACCAGCAAGAAACCTAAATGCCAAAATCTGAGGAAGCCTTGCGAATTGTCCGTCGGGGGACAAAGACATGCTAATGCATGTGGGGGTGCATCGAAACTGGTCGATGATTGTGAGAGGAAACGTAAAGTTGCAGACAGCAGGGAACCGGAGAGCAAAAGAGAGGAAACCAACCTGTACTTCGGGGTTACAATTCACCATTGCATCTCTCTCTTTCTGGGTGGCGGGTTCGGTCCCTGGATAAGCCAAGGGCAGAGACAGCGGTGAGTCACTACTCAAAGCACTTTCATTGTGTTTGGGCCACTTCTCCTTGGCCCCGGCCTTCACTTGTCTCTCTGGTTCTCCTTGCGATCCTACCCGCAATGCCGATGTCGAGGGCCACTGAAATGCAGACAAATCTGGCTGATTCGGGAAGGCAGGACTCAAAGCCGCAATCAATCGGTGCGTCCTCGTTTGCTTTGTCCCTCTACCTCTAGCTAACTGCGATGTCACACGCTCGTACAGAGGCGTCCCTGTACGACCCAGCGGCAACGCTTGCCTGGTTCCCAACACATGATGATTTGAAGCAACGCCATACATCTGTTTATCTGCTGCCAAAACTCACCCCGAATCCTGCACACACCACCTCCACACTCACTCTCTCTCTCCACTTTCGGTGCTCAACTTCGTCACCGTCCGGCACAGAGATTGCATCGGCATGGGATGTCCGCTAGTATCGCAGCAGAAGTCAGTGGTGTCTCCGATGGAGGCAGGAGAGACAGGTGTGGTACTTGACGGGAGCTACACGAGGGACAGCACAGGAAGACGCTTGCTGAGGCGCCCCTACGTGGACACCAACAACTTGTAAGCAGCTGTGACGGAAGGGGGAGTCTGTGCGCGGAGGATGGGGCCATGAAAAGAAGCATCGGCAGCAAAGCAGACAGACAGCCCCCGTGGCCCTCGTAGAATCGTGTCGCAGAAACCTCCTTATTCAATCGACTGGCTCCGCCATCGTGGGCCGTCAGATCGCAGCTGCAGTCAGATGCGATATCGACCGTAGATTGGATTACTGGGAACGAATGGAGGGAACGGAGGGGAACCACGGAGGCCGGGCAGTTTGAAGGGCGGTAAGTTGGGAACTCAGAACCCATTCCTCGTCGAGCCCGCACTGATCCACATTCATACATGGGTGCCGAATGTTGTTCAGGGGCTGCCTCTCAATCCCACTTTTCAACCATCACTCTTGCTTCAAACAATTTTTTTTCTTTTTTTTTTCCTTTTCTGTTATCATACACAACAGCACTCAATGTGCATGATACTCTTGTTTCCAGGAAGAATTCTTGCAACTCATTAAATATATTATAAAAAATATATATTGCATAGAACCAAATTAAAAAAAATTAGAAATACTTTTAAGAATTTTACATTATATTCATATACAAAATAATGATAAAAATATATATATATATATATATATAATTATATAAAATATTTATATCAATAAAAAAATAGTTTAAATTAATGGGATTTTATTTTTATGACAAAAAAATAGTTCAACTTTAATATGATAGTCTTAAAACTTTAGTAATGCACAAAATATTTTGGTTTTGAGTTTTTTATATATAGAGAGAGATCAATCAAATTCTATTATTTTTTTTCTATGAAAAATAATTATATTATTAAATCAAATTTATATAAAAGTATATAAAAAAGGTATATCAAAGAGAGATATATCTTATACATAGTAAACTTGAATTATTTGATGTTGTAAATTTTTATTTAATCTTATCATTAATATTTTTAATTTTTTTAGAAGTATAAGCTCTAATTAAAATAGAACTAGAAATATTTGCAATAGAACTCTTGATAAAAAAATATAAGATAAAATTTGTATTAAACAGTGGAAATTGGAAAAATAATTTAAGTTACAAACTTATTGTTGAAAATTAGTAAGATCTTATATAGTTGCCACTATATAGAGTTAAAACTATAATAAGTTTCTAATAGTCAAAAGATAACAAAAGATTAAAAGATGTTACTATGATGGCGGCTGAGATAAGAGGAATCTAGGATTTAATTGGATATAAGAAAGAAAGATGAAAATGATTAAGTTCATCTACAATCAATGTAAACTCTAGCTATAAATAAAGAGTGTTGGAAGTGAGAGTCATCTTATTCCTCACTTCATTTTGTGTACAATCTTGTTGATGCTAAGTGTTGTAGCCTCTAAATTCTCTCTCTTCAATAGATTATGGGTCCACTCACATTCCTTTGTGAGTTTCTTTGAAGTTTTATGAAGTCTTTGTTGTTGTTTAGAGTAGATAATATTATTATTGTTGATGTTATAATTTTGAAACTCCTAACTTTTAGATTCAAATCTAGATTTAGATCTTTATTTGCTCTTACCTGTTGTTAAGTATATCTTTGATTCAAAGTTTGATTTGCACCTTATGGTGTTGTTAAAGAACATTAGAATTATTTTTTCTTATTGATTAAGATCCTTAATAGACTAACTTTATAGTTTCATGTATTAAAAGACTTTAAGGTACTTAAAAGATCTCTTATGGTGTCTAGACATGATTTGTGAGCATAAAAGTAATAGAAGATTGGCAAATCTAATTTGATATGTTTATATTGATCATTGAACTTGTAAGGGGTCCTAAAAGTGAAGTTTAAAGTGTTTTGAGAGTAAAAATACTAGTTTATTCACAAAGAGGCATTCTAAGATTTTAATATAGTAACTCCTTCTTGCTGATTTTGAGAGCTTTAGGACTATTTCACTTGATCTTTTTTTATACATCTCTTCTTTAAACATAGCTTCAAATAAGGATGAAGGCTTGAGAGCAATTGAAAAGTTTAGAGGTGAGAATTTTTACCATTGGAAGGTAAAAATGGAGCTTTTATTGGCTTCTTTGGACCTATGGAATATTGTAGATGAAAGTGAAGAGCTTCCAAGCATGCATGTTGATACAAAGGAAAAAAAAAGACTACAAATATTGTAGAAAGAAGGTCTTTGGATTGATTACATATAATATGGATAAAACCAACTTCTCTCATATTATCTCTTGTAAAGGACTAGGAGAAGCATGGAAGACTCTTTATAATATCTATAAGAGCAAGAACTTAGCTAACATCATCTACACAAGGAGGAAGTTCTTCACATTTAAGATAGAAGAAGGTGAAGACCTCATGGTTTACATCAACAAGGTGAAGGCACTTGTAAATCAGCTTGCAATTGTTAACAAGACCTGGAAAAAAATAGATGTTGTCATGATTCTATTCATGAGCTTGCCAGAATTCTATAACTACTTCATTGTAGCTTTGGAATCCATCAAGATGAAAGAACTTATAATGGACTATGTGACAACAAGACTTAGCCATGAAGTAACCAAGAATAAAAAAAAAAAAATCTCAAAGTGAAGATTCAACACTCTATTCACTACAAGGTAAGGGCAACTATTCAAATTAATGAAGTAATATCAAAACTTGCTTCATTTGTGGCAAAGAAAGATATTTTACTCGAAATTGCTACACAGGCAAAAAAATAGAAAAAAGATAATGCAAATAGTGTATAAGATGAATTTGAAGGAGAAGATTATGTATTCATGGCAACAAACAAAATCTCTATGGCTATCATATCAAAATGGATTATAGATTCATGTTGTTCCAAGCATATGACACCTAATAAGTATTCATTTGACACTTATAAGGCTATTTTAGCATCAAATATAATTTTGGCAAATAATGGCACATATGAAGCCATTGAAATTGATTCTATTATAGTAGAGGTTATTGTGTACGGAAAAATCAAAAGGATCATATTCAAAAATATTTGACTTGATTTAAAACTAAGACAAATTGAATATATGGCATTTTTGCCTTGGCCATTTGAACATGAAGAGGATGGCAAAGCTTAAGTCTATGATAAGTAGTTTAGATCTTAGCAAAACAAGCCAAAATGCAATACAACTTGCATGTGAAGGATGCATATAAGGCAAACAACAAAGGATCTCATTTCCAAGTGGCATAGCAATACTTACTACAAAGTTATTGGAGATTGTCCATTCTAATATATAAGGACATATAAAGAATACAAGTATTAAACAAATAAGGTATTTCTTCATTTTTATTAATGATTTCTTAAGAAAAATTTGGATTTATATTCTTAAAGCAAAGAATGAGTGCTTTTCAAAGTTTAAAGAATTTAATGCACTTGTTGAAAAACAAAGTGAGTACAAGATAAAAGTATTATGTAGGGACAATGGGGGTGAGTACATGTCTAAGCAATTTGATGTTTATTTGAAGAATGAAGGAATTGCTAAACAAACAACAACTCCATATATTCTACAACAAAATGGTGTTGCTAAAAGGGCAAATTGAACCATTATAAAGATGGCAAGAAGCATGTTTTATGCTCAAAATCTTAATTATGAATTTTAAGCAAAAATTGTGGTAAATACAATATATATAAAGAATAGGTTTCAAATAAGTGTTCTTACATCAATGACACGACAAGAAGCTTGGAATGGAAGACAACCTTGCATTTCACATATTAAGACCTTTGGATGCATTGCATATGCAAAGTTACTAGATTGTATGATGTCCAAATTTGATGCAAAAGGTATAAAGTTTTTTTTTTTTAGGATATTGTGAAGGTACCAAGACATATAGGTTAATGTGTTTAGACACCAAAAAGATCATCAAAAAATCATAAGATTGAATTTTTAGAATATAAAAGTGCTTGTGAGTACTTGAAAATGTGTCTAAGTGGGAATAATAATGTGTTTGTGGATAAATCTCCAATTTCAGCAACAAAAGAAGAAGATGAAGAAGATGAAGATGATAAAAACGTGAATGAAAATAAAGAGGCAAAGAAGATGAAAAAAAGGCCTTGCAAATTCCAATGACCAACAATGAAGATGTTAAAGATTATGATGATAATGATGATGATGAAGAGTATCAACCTTTAAATAAAAATAGTCAAGCTTTAAGAAAAAAGAAGCTTAAAAGTGAATTTGGAGTGCAACAAGTTGAATCTTCTTCAAATGAAAGAAGATATCCCTTGAGAAAAAAAAGACCTTGTGGCAAATGGTGGAAGAACCATATCTTTCTTGAAGTAAGTGAAGAATATACAAATGTTGCTTTTTTTGTTGATCCATTGTCTTTGTGTGATGCTTTAAAGTTCTAAGATACAATGAAGTAGAAAAAGGCTATGAAAAAAGAGTACCAATCTCATATGAACAATGGTGCATAGGAATTGGCACCTCTTCAAGCAAATCGATCTAGCATTAGTTGTAAGTGGGTATTTAAGACTAAAAGAGATGCAATGGCTATAGTGGTGAGGCACAAAACAAGATTAGTTGCCAAAAGATATTTACAAGTTACTGGAATTGACTTCAATGAGACTTATGCACACATTGCCAAATTCATTATTATTAGGACCATTGTAGCAATTAAGGCAATAATAGATTTGGAAATACACCAAATGGATGTGATGACGGCCTTTTTGAATCAAAAATTATAAAAAGACATCTACATAGATCAACCTCAAGGATTTGCACAATAAGGCAAAGAACACCTTATATGCAAGTTGAAGAAATCCTTATATGGATTGAAACAATCACCAAGAGTATGGTACCAATGTATTTATACATTTTTTTGTTAATAAGAGATTTGTAAGGAGTGAGGCTAAGTCTGTTGATATTGAGTTCTTATCAAAGAAATAAATCTAGAAATTATCATAGGATAAAATATATTCATGCTTGATTTCAAATACATTGATACTAGACTATGAAGAAAGCTTATTAACTTACCTTCAAGCTCTAGAATTCAAGGTATTGCTACTGAAAGAATAGATATTAATTGGAACAATTCAGTTTATAACTTTAATGACTATATAATGATTGATCTACTAGGACATATTATTATAGACATCTACCAATACATTATGAAGGAATATAAGCTGCAAAGCTATAGCTTGTCTTCTGTATCAGAGAAGTTCACTAGAAATAAGAATGTAGAGTTATCATATAAAGAAGTATTCAACTTGTATAAGAAAGGTGATAAGGAATATATCGAGACTATTGCAAGATATTGTATAGTAGATTTATTACTAATAATTATATTATTTGATAATATGAATATATGGGTTAGTGTAACAGAGATGTTGACTATTACAAGTACAAGAATTAGAGATCTCTACACCAGAGGCCAGTAAATAAGAGTGAAGTCTTAGTTGTACAAAAAGTGTTATGATAAGAATATTGTATTTGATAGAACAAAATCTCTACTTAAAGAGTTTAAATATGAAGGAGCTATACTATCAAATACTACTCATGGACTTTACAAATGGTGTTTTTTACTTGACTTTTCAAGTTTATGTCTTTCTATTGTAATAAAACATAATATATGCTATTCAACATTTATTAAGAAGAATTCTAATCAACGTTGTTTTACTGTGTAAGTATCTTATAGAAAGTCTTATATATTTGCTAAGAAGCCTTTAGGATTGGTATCGTCTCTAGTAAAGGTATTAATACTAAAAAGAAAAGAAGTTAAGATACAATCTAGTATGGCTATAGGAATAGAAAATATAGTTCTTGAAAGGAGACAACTTGCTCTAAAGATATTAGCTAATTCTGTGTATGATTCATATGGAACTCGTAACTCTTCATACTTACAATTTATAGAAGGTGCAAAGTACACAACAACAATAGGTAGATCAATGCTTATGCATGCATCAAGCATTATATCATCTAGATATCTAGTACAGTTGGTGTATGGTGATATCGACTCGTGTATGTTTACATCTGATACTGCTCAAGACTATGAATCTTGCAAAGCATTAGCTGTGCATATATCTAATGAGGTATCAAAAGAATTTCCTACACTTATAAAGCTTGAGTTTGAAACTATGTTTGAAACATTTCTTTTAATTATAAAAAAGAGATACATAGGACTTATAGCTGGCAAACATAAGATGACATACAAGGTAGTTGTTGTATCAAGAAGAGATAGTTGCATATTCTTGAAGCATATGTATTTGTCATTAGTAGAGATGAGAATGAATTCAGCACCATACGAACATATAATGGAGTTTATTAGAACTAAGTTGTTATCTTTAGTAAGAAATCACATTCCTTTTGAAAGCTTAATAATTACAAAGACATTTGGGAAAGGATATTCTAGTACTACTATACCTTTGCTAGTATATAGCAATAGACTAAAGGACCTAAGTATTGAAGCTAAGCCAGGTGATAAACTTGATTTTGTATTTGTAAAGACCAAAGAAAGATTTAAGCTGCAGAGGTACAAAATATGTCCATCTTACTTAGTATTGCCTCATAATCTTGAAATAGATTATTTATATTATATTAAAATTTGTATATCTAATCCTATTCATCAAATCCTACAGTTGTTAGGATAGAAGTCTTCAATAAAGGAGTTTGCTAGTGCTATTAAAGGCTTGGTCATGGGAGGAATTAACTCTTATTAAATTATTATTTTTTAATACAAGAATTATAATATCTTAATTGAATCTTCCAATATATCAAGATCTTCTTTAGCTTTAATGGAGAACCATTTTACTTTCTACTTTGAATATGTACAATTGTATATCTGTCTTAGTCTATTGATGTTGAGTTCTTCTTTGTTTGGATTTATTTCTTTGAAGATCATTTACTATATGTGATGCAATCTAAAGAGTTCTTACTGATTGTAATCATCTATGTTGATGATTTGATCATCTTAGCTAACGATATGGAAAATATGGATTGGAAGAAGGCCATATTAGATAAAGAGTATGAGATAAGTGATTTGGAATAGCTCTGCTATTGCTTAGGAGTGGAGTTTGTAAGAGATTGTAGCATCAAGACCATTACAATGAGCCAAATCAAGTACATTGAAGAAGTATTGAAATGATTCAACATGGAGGAGTATAAGCCCATTCAAATATCTTTAGAAGCCAATTTGAAGTTGATGAAGCTCATAAATGAAGACTATGCACAAGTTGAAGGTGAGATGCAAAGTATTCTACACAATGCAGCAAAAGGCTCACTTATGTATGTAATCATAATTATAAGGCTGGATCTTGCATTTAATGAGAGTGTTGTGAGCCAACACATGTTTAAGGTAGGATCTTTGTATTGGGCAATGGTAAAAAGAATATTGAGGTACTTAAAAAATATAAAGAACTTCAAATTGTGCTTTGGTAGTAACAACATTGATTTATAAGGATATTGTGATGTGGATTTGGTTGGAGATGCAAATAATAGAAGATCCACAACCAGATATGTATTCTTTATTGGAGTGGGAGTCATTCTATGGAATTGCAATAGACAACCTATCATTGTAAGATCAACCATAGAGGTTGAGTACATAGCAGCAAGTCATTATGCAACAGAAGCTTTTTGGATAATACAACTCTTAGAAGATATTGGACTAATGCAATTGGAAGGAACTCCAATAATGTGTGACAATCAAAGACATCTTGCATTTTCTAAGAATCTAAAGCACCATTTAAGAATCAAGCACATTGATGTTTAACATCATTTCATACAAGAAAAAATTGAAGAAGAAGTAATTGGTATGAAATATTGTGCGAAAAAAGACATGCTTGTTGATGTGCTTACAAAAGCATTGATAAAAGATAAATACCACCAGCTGATAAAAGCATTAGACTTAAAAGCCTTTTGATAATTAGCAAAGTGAGAGTGTTGAAGATTACTAAGATCTTGTATAGTTGCCACCACATAGAATTAAAACCATAGTAAGTTGTTAATAGTCAAAAAATTACAAAAGGTTAAAAGATGTTATTATGGTAGTGGCTAAGATTTTTAGATGGCAGTTGAGATAAGAAGAATCTAGAGTTTAATTGGATGTAAGAAAAAATAAAGAAAATGATTAAGTTCATCTACAATCGATATAAACTCTAGCTATAAGTAAAGAGTACCAAAAGTAAGAATCATCTTACTCCTCACTTCATTTTATGTGTAATCTTGCTGATGTTAAGTGTTGTAGCTTCTAACTTCTCTTTCTTTCATACTTACTTTGTTCCATTACAAGACATTTGTATAATATTAAAGTTAATAAAATTAAATATATATAAGATTATAAGATTTTTTATAATATTAGTATAAGATTATAAGATTTTTTATAATATTAGTATTATATATATATATACAAATAAAAAAATTAGATTAAATGAATTTTTTATACAATTTTTGTATTGAAATTAAAATACTAAAATATATTTATAATAGTAAAATAGATGAAAAAAATAAAAAAATTAAAAATTAAAACATCATTAGTTTAGTGATATATGTTGATTAAAATAATACTATCAAGAGAAACTATATTCTAGATAAATAAATAATTAAAATAATTAAAAATAATATAAAAACCTTTATGGTATCTTTATGTTATTTTTTTTGTATTTTTTAAAAATATATGCATTTTCTTCTACACATATTCAATTGTATTAGAAAAGATAACATAGTTGAAGTTGTGAGGTATATTTAAATTATTTTTTAATTTTATTTAGATAATAATTTATAAATTTTATTTTATTATAAGTTTAAAATTTAAAATACCATATTTACTAATTTAATCATATATATATATATATATTTATCTTTATTTACATAATATTAGTCTTTTTAAGTATTTTAGATTTTATAACTTATAATTTCAATACAATTAATTTTTTCAAATAATCAATTGGAAAAATATTGAAGAAAAAAAGCATAATGAAAATTATTTTATTTTTATAACTCTAATAAAGCTAGAAGCACCTTTATACATTTAAAAGAATATTGTGTTCATTAAGACAATGCACAAAATATACTAATTCAAACTTATATTTTCTAAAAAGTTATTCACAAATACATTCAAGTAAAAATACGTATTTGAAAATCTCCTTTATAAATAAATTATATATATATATATATATATATATATATTTTTAAAATTTTATATTATACAAAATTTGTATTTTTATATTATACAGAATTCAGCACCCATGTATGTCAGTGTGGATCAGTGCGGGGCCGACGAGGAATGGGTTCTGAGTTATAAAAATACCGCCCTTCAAACTGCCCGGCCTCCAACCTACCGCCCCCTTTTGTTCCCTACGTTCCCTTCTTCCGTTCCCCGTAATAAAATCGACGGTTGACATCGCATCTGAGCGCCAGCTGCGATCCGAAGGCCCACGATGGCGGAGCCAGGAGGTTTGTGCGACATGTAGTGACGAGGCCCCGTGGCCCATACCCCCATTCCAATGCCATGGAGCACCCTGGCTGTTGATTTCACAAGATGGTATTAAGAATTTATCTTTAAATTTTAGCATATTTTGAAGTATCAAAGTATGTTAGGTTAATTTTTAAAAAGCTTAATTAGTATATATATATATATATATATATATATGTGTGTGTGTGTGTGTACACACATGAATATTTTAATTTGTGTTCATGAAACAATAAGAATGGTACATCTACAACGTAATTTTGTGAAGCACATTGTTATGATATGTATTTTAATGATTGAAAATCTGATCATTCGACTAACAAAAAAAAATATTATATTTTTGAAGTGTTTGCTTGTTTACATATTAATTATTAAATAGAATAAAAGCAAATGCTTCAGTCAAGATTTTTTTACTATCTAGGAATCAAATTGTTGCAAGCATGATTAGGTGATAGATTGATACTATTATTATTATTATTATTTGGTGTGAGAACTACATATTGATTATCCACACAGTATGGAACACGTGTGAAAATAATGTACTTTAATTGATACATTCACTTAGAAACATAGATTTCGCATTAAGCCACTGAGGTTTACAAATTCACATGTTAATATTGTTTTAAAATGTCGAATGCAATTCTCCATATCAATACCAAAGCTAGATGTGACCATGCCAAGGGTTCTTCAATCTCCAAGGGAGTGAGCACAACTGATACAAGTCTAACATGACACCATGGCACTGGTCTACTTGACAGTGTTTGGTGCATTCACGCATCAAATCAAGACACCACATAGACAAACTTGGTGCAACAACTCCACAGAGATTCACTGTGATAGATTTCATTTAAAGAAGTGTTGAGTAGAAACCAACCTGATATAGTAAATTTTCGTTTGGGTTTATTGCTCAAGAGTGCAGATGATTTCCCTTGTGTATCAGCTCCAGTTTCCACCACAACAGGAGCTGGGTATACAAACGGCCTGAATGCTTATTTACTTGCATTACAGCTCGTTCGATTTGTGTAGATAAGAAAAAACTTCACTAATGAGGTATGAGAAGATGTCACATATCATTGGTATCCTTCTTAATCTTCTCAACTTCTCCTAAGGACGGAGACACCTAACCTCTTGGCCTCCTTCAACACCACATTCTCTTCTACCCATCTATGACCAGTAATAACCAGGTTTATGGGCAAGACCTCTCATGTTCTCTGCGAGGCCACATTCAACGCGTAACTGAGAACACATGAGTTGCATGAAGACAAAGTCACGGCCCTCATGCTTCTAAAATGCAGCGGCTACATACTTATATCCAGAACTTCAACTTTACAGTGTCTGACCTAAAACATTGACCATGGAGAAGTTATCTAGCAACAGCAGGAAAAACAAGGCACCAACTACTACAGGGAAGATATAGCTGCGCTGTGTCATACAAATACAGAGAATCCGATGTAAGATGATTTCAGTTGTTAAAATCCTCAAACGTAAGCCCCCACTCAGCTAGAGAAATTCTAGCAGGAAATAAGTCAACAAAAATTAGGGAGTAACAGCTAAAGTACCACCCCGTGTGTGTAATGCTTACACAAGTACAGAACGTTGTACTGTAATTTCATCATGTCGACGAGACCATATTTGACCAAACTGACTTCCAGTGAGTATTCGGCACATATCACCTTATTAGAAAACATTCTGGTAGATCATATCATAAGCCAAGCGTCCCACCCTTGACTTCAGAAGCCGCAAACTGTGCTGGAAAATATAAAGCCATACTCAGAGGAGGACGGACTATGCCTGATCCTTAAGCTTCCAGACTTGCAATCTCCTTCACGACTTGAGCTTTGTCCTGGTCAAATTGCGGATCTTCTTTCTCACTCTTGAAGTCGCTAAAGAATCGAAGGAACTTACTACGATTAGCCACCAGTATGTTTACAATTTCAGGTGGTTTATTTTCGTTGGCCACAAATACCTTGAAAACATGAAAGGCTTCTATCTGAATGCTCTTGCTGGGGTCCTTGAGGAGATTCATGAGGATACACATGTTTTCTTTAGAGCTAACGTACCGCATCATCACGTTGACATTGGAACGATCCAACAGTATGTCTCCGAGCAGCTTCACCATTTGCCTTCTCGTGATGTAATTAGGAGATGCTAAAAGCTTAGTATTATATTCAGAGAAAAACCAGTCGTAATTCTTGTTCAGGTAGTCCGCAACAGTAGACTTATGCCTCGTCAATAGCTCCTTGAAAGTGGCAACAGCATCGGACGCAACTTCAAAATTAGGGAACTCTATGTACTTGAAGAACTTGCATAAGTTCTGCTGCGAGTCCAACACATACCGAGCAATACTCTGGTGTCGAATACACTCCCGAAGCATGGCACCATAGTGCAATGCCAAATCTGGCTTGTCATACCCCGCAACAAGGAGATCGAGAAGGTCCTTATTCCTGTCCAAATAATCAGCAGCAATCAGCCGCGACTGCACCTGTTGCCGCTGCAGATTAGCCACCACTTGCGTGACATCCTTCCGCACCTCTAACTCCAGTTTCGGCAAACATTGTATTAACAAACGCATTGCATCCTCCCTAAACATCTCCTGCGTTAGCTGCGCGCACGCTTCGGGCACGGGCTCCGCCTCGCTATTCCCATACAACACGATTTTCATATCCCGAATATTCTTCGCCAAATCCACCATCTTCTCCTCGCGTTTCGGATCGCGCGATGCATTCAACGAGAGCAGTAACTCCCTGGTCACACGCACCAGCTCCGCCGCCGTCCGCTTCCGATCCTTAAACAACCCCTTCATCTTGCCCCTCGAACCTCACCACGCCGCGCTTCTCCAGAAAAAAAAGTAGATCCTTCCCGCGTCGCTGCTATGGATAGAATCGACACTTACCGCACCTCCTCAAATCTAAACCATCTGCCGCACAATCGCAGCCCTACCTTCGGACTCCAATAACGAAGCACAAATCCTGGACCTGCTGGGTAACACCTCAACCTCCACGCGCACATCCCATGTCGAAAAGAGGAACGCAGAGAAGCGGAGGAAAAAAGCCAAAAGGACGGAGAAGGAGGAGGGGGAGGGAGAGGCGGTAGCGATGGCGAGGAAGAGAGGCCGGCATGGATGTCCGACCCACAGCTTGCGCACAGCATCATCGCCGGGATGGGCAGGGAGGGCAGCAGCGCAGGGGCAGTGCGGGGCCGCGGCAGCATGGACGAAGCTCTTCAAACACCCCGTTCGCGTTCACACACCCCCCCCTCTTTGTTCCCTCCATTCCGGATTCCTTTCTATCCCTTCGCTTCCCTTTGCTTGGGTCACCCCATCATCCCATTTCGCACAGGTTACAGAGGGTTTGTGCCTCGTCAGCCTCCTTCTCCATTTCCTATTGGTCGAGATTGCGGGGGACCGTCCACGTCGTCTCTGGTTGCTGTGTCATCCAACAGAAATGACTTCCATTATTCCCATGTTCTGTATGGCAGAAGACTCCCCCCCCCCCCCCCCTTTGAGGAGGAGTATCGTTGTCCTCTCCTACCCCGCATACATGAATCTGCCATATTTGGATGAATGAGCGGCACGCATACTTTGTCAACTTGGATGTATATATTTCTCTTTAGTTAGACATTTCCATCCACTCTGACACACTCACACATTCATTTAAATTAACATACAGCTTCTAGTGTGATGCTACTTCCATGCCATTCCAGGACGAAGCTAAAGTTTTAGTCGAAATAGGTAAACATTCTGAAAAAAAACTCTCGAAAATATTTCTTACTTGCTTGGTGGGCAAATGGACTTCGAGACAATGTAAAGGAGGAGAATTCTATGTCTTCTGTTGTTGGAATGTTTTTTAATCCAATTATCAGCCATTCATCCATTGATCGATTTCACTCATACATCCGTGGGGGACAGAAAAGGAAGGCGGGAGGCGAATGTGGGAGGCCAGAATGCACCCGCACAAGGCAGAGAATGAGGTCGCCAGCTGCCAAGGCAAAGCCAAAGCCAAAGGCAGCGCCGTAGCGTCTTCACGTCTGTGCAGCCCCCCCATGGTAGCGAGCTCATTCGCATTGATGAACCCTGAGCAATGCTGTACCTGCACCTTCCGTATGGTGCCTTCAATGCCCTCTTCTTCATCACTTCGCCATTACCACCACCATCGCCTCACCACCACATGGCTTTCAACATGAGTTGCTCCTGCTTCTCTCTCTTGCCCATGTCGTCCCCCTTTGTCAGCACTGACTTGCCATCTGTTAATGCGCGGCCTCTCCTCCTCTCCCTCCCATCTATTCTTTGCTCACATTGCTATGTCTCTGCCTGTCCATTCTCGACCTTAGTCTCTCAAGCTTCAGTATGGCGTGAACCTTATCTGGAGAAGCGAAACGAGAGGACGAGGGGCTTGTGCATATTGGAGTCCAGCCATGGATCTCTCTTTGATGGATAAAGAGAAAGCTGACAAAGCGGTATCGCGCAAACGTAGGCAGCAGAGCGTGGCAGCTGGCTTTTCCCGCTTCGCAGAGTTGGAGCAAGCCGTGCAAGAGATTCGCTCCAATGCTCTGCAGGTAGTTCTACGCGCTTCATTTTGTTTGTCTCTGCTTTCGAACTACATGTTTGCCTTTCAGACTTTTCAGCACACATTCCATGCATCCGCTTTAGGTCTTGAGGATACCGTTTGTCAATTCTTCTCCGTAGCAAGTTCATTCTTGTGATTGGTGTCGTTTCTTTTTAGGTGCTCAAGACTCCTTACTACCGGAACTGCAAAGCTGCACGCAACATACGGCGAGGTATGCACTCGTAAACTGTTTGATATTCTCCGGACCACTGCTAAAATCAAATTAAATTCGCATGAAGTTAATTTAATGACATCTGATATGAAGGCTTGAAAAGGAGGGTCATGGTATAGTAGTCCACAACACTGATGTGTTTTTGAACTTTTGATATGAACGCAGTAGGCATGCGAGTCATAAGAGAATTGTGCAAGCAGATGCGCTCTGAGACTGTGACAATTGGAAAGGAGAGGAAAAAGAGGCGCGATGGCAGCATCGCAGCATCAATGCGTAGGAAGCTAGGGGGACCAGCGGAGCCAGCTGTTGTGCACCCTCTTATACCCAGTGCATCTGTATCAGGAATTGACCTAGCGGTTGGAAGTTCTCCCTCTGGCGTGAATTTTTTCTGCTTTATGGACAACAACAATCCACCTGCTGTAACAGAGCTCACTGATACTCCTTAAAGCATGCAAATTCATAGCGACTTTAAGTAGAAGGACGTGCCAGTTGGAGACTGGTGCTGTTTATCCCACAATGCTCTTCACACAGGCAGTTTTATTTTATTTTATTTATCTTCGAGTACATGTTACCAGTAAGGAATCTGGAATATTGGAACCATCAGCGTTAGCCCCGGCTCATGAACGTCATCAAGGTGTATGGTTCAATGTTTTGATGCCTTTGGGGGTAGAGTGCAATTGTGATCCACAGCAATGTAGAGGTCCTCGAAGAATGTGGAACTTGAAGACATGCATCCGCAGTGACAAACGACTTAGTGTTGCCGATTGCTGTTTTTGTTTTTTAAAAACTTTGATGTTATATTTATGTCAGTCCGAACAGTCGTTCCGTCGAGGTTATTCTTGTTGTACTTGCCAAGAATTCGAGGATTGTTTAGTGTCTGACACTTCTCTCGTCATTCCAAGTAGGATATGATTATCTGCAATACATAAGTGGTGGCATTAGCTGGGTGCTGTGTTGCTTTAATTTCTAAATGTCCTGGGGACAATTTCAAGTCTCAAATGGAATCCCCAGTCATGGTTGAAGTCATATATGAAAGATTTCACTAATGTGTGCTGGCGGTGCTGCTTAGTTAACTATGAGTGACATAATGTAGAGGTTTTGCTAAAATTTATTCCTGGTAGTGAACCGTGTCACTGATATTGGTTCTGTGACGAAATCGCGTACTCCGCTTTCATTTGAGATTCCGCGCGACTAATAGTTTGCAGAGCAATTTAGCCCAAGGCAGTCATTCCGGATATCCAGCCGTAGGTGGACATGAAGTGCTTGGTCCCTTGCGACCGGGATCAGTATGGAATAAGCGGTTCCAGAAGAATTGGCCAACGACTCTTGGGACTTCGAAGTAAATGGTTGTCGTTGACAAGCGAAGATCTAATTATGGTAATGAACAAGCAATTCATGTTTTCAATCCCAAGACGATTTGTCGAATCGCCAGTCTGAACTCCTGGACCTTGTGAAGTTACAACTTCTCCTTTCTCTTAAAAATAGAAACCCAGATTAGTAAACCTATTTTTGTAACACAACAATGCCTGGGTTCCGTTTAGTTTCTTGTAATTGTCTTTGGGTCAGCGACTGTGCGTTCACGTACAGAGTAGAGATATGACATAATTTTTTCCTCAACGTTTTAGTTATCATCACCGCCCGAGCACATGATTGGCAGAAATATATTTTACGATAAAGCTCTTTACTTTTACACTCTTAGTCCGATATTCTACTTGTCTGCAGGTCTATTATAACTTTCACTTCTAAGGTGCAGGATAACTCTATCTGTGATCATACATTCCTCTTCACAGTTTTCCCAGTTGCCCGATTATCCACAGCTTTAACGTTGTGTCAAGTAGCGTATTGCTGGAACTTGGCAGTCATGATAAGGTGATCGGCTTGCATTTCTGATGTCACATTTGTCTTGATTTATTTGATGTTTTGCAATCTTTTTTGCTATGACGCTTTGGTTTATTTTTTGAAGCTCCACTTCGCTAAACTCTCAAACTATCTGTCAGTGCTCCATTCTTTTTGGTGATAGGTTGCAAATGGAGGACAAAAGCTTTTAGAGTTATCATGTATTAGGGTTCAGTTTGAGATTAGAGAAGCTTGTCATCTCCCCTACCTTTCTATCAACTTCCGTGGACGTTAACTTCATTCCAAGTTTGCCATTGCAATTGCCGAATCACACGTTGCAGATTTTGATAAAATAAGTGTAAAGTGACTCAATTTGCAGAACAAGGACAAACACAGACTAGGGTGCATTGTTTGCAGTTGGAGGTCCTACACATTCTTGGCTACGTCATTCGACACAAAATAAGTTTCAGCCATGGCAGAGACAAGTGTGGCCGAAAAGATTGCGCTTTTAACGGGGAAAAAGAAAGAGGAAAAACCACCTACACCCCCACCCCGAGGTTCGTTTTTATTTGTATGTTTTCTCTGCTTTAGTTCTTTCTAGCTACTCATTTTTTGAATTATAATTTTCAGCGTGAACGTGTCATAATGGTATTCACGTACCCTATTTGTCACTTAACTACTTCGATATGACGGGCATGACTAAGATGGCAATGCGATTCACACGATTGCGCATAACGCTTCGTCGATGTCACCACAGAGACTACATCTGCTATCATGTTCATAGAGTATCTTCTAGTGGTTGAGGGGATCTTGCCGGTTTCTAATGTTGGAATCTTCTGATGGATTATGATTGAATGCACCACAGTGCCTGAGGAGCATCCCTACGGCGTGGTATCACTGCATCTTCTCGATGCTACGTGTGAAAGATTAAACATTGAGAAGAAAATAGACACAGAGAACAATATGCTTTTCAAGGCGGACACGAAACAGATTAAAGAGGACATTAAGGTTTCTGGAGCCGTGTCCGATTTCTATTCTATTAAGGACTCGCTGATGGTATGTACACTCGCCATTACTTGAAGATTTGACTCGGTGGTAGCATGATCGGAATATTCAGGTTGAAACTCTTGTAGCAGATCCACTGTGATGCAATTCAGCTGGGGTTGCTCAAGCTGTCAAATGCTAGTCCACGCCGCAAGTTCATGTAAGCAGTTATATGACATGACAATCTGAACCTTGCATCGCTTCGCAGAATTATCACGAGCCTTATTTTCTTCTTCGTTACATTTCTGATGATCGCTACGTATGTGATCATAATTTTGAGCTCGTGGTTTTACCAGAAGTGCGAGATGCCATTGAGAAGGTTAGTGCTGAAGTTGAATCAGTTTCTACGAAATAGAATCCTTTGAACTAATTTTCACCTGTACAATGATTAGACGATTAGTTGGAGAGAGTTTATTCACTGACACTGTGCTTTGGTAAGAATATTTACAGGCTGTACAAGATGAAATTGATGCAGTGACAGCAGGCGAAGGACCCAGGGTTTGGTTAAATTTGGGCAGCGACGCGGAAGTTGATGCAGAGATTGTTAGGAATAGCCGTGATCCGGTGCACATCAGTAGCAACCTTTTCTACTGTTTTACCGGGATTGAATTTTGAGACTGATCTTTATTGTTTCCGTAGCTACTCTAGAATATTTCTCATTTCAAAATTATGCAGAGATCGTCAGTCTGTGATCACTTAGGAATTTCATATGCCATGGGGATTGGATGGCATGGGGATTGATTCTTTCTATGCGTACTGTAATTCATACAGGTTGTTATCAAAGCAACTAAAAAGCGCAAGGAGTATTATCAAAAGTCGATACTTGTTGATAAGGAATCCTTTGTACGCAATTCTCCTGTCTCCTTCAGAGTCTTCAGTCCTTAATCGCAACCAAGTATCAGGAAACAGCCACATACATTTAGGTCTATGGGCCATAAACTTAGCGATCTCGTGAATGTGGATGAAGTCATATTATCCATGAACCCTAGGTAACTTGCTTCAGGATTTGGGCTGTGGAATTCTCTGATAACATCAGTCGATGAGGATGCTAATTCCAGTTGGAATTAAGCGACGAAGTATGAATTAGCCCCTCCAAAGAACTTCTTTCGTTAAAACTTAGACCTGCTCACTCTTCAGATAATACGAGGGGTTTGATGCGATAAGTGTTAGAAGTTTTGTATACCCTGAAGTTGATAATGGAAGGATATCAGTAATTTACAATCATTTGAAATAATAGAAGGATGTGGTGCTCACAGGAAAATTGGACTAGTAGTCAGATGGAGTGCCGTCCCTTTAAGGACCCTTCTTTTGACCAGTTTATGGTTGAGCGAGAAACTGCAACGCAGGCGATTCCAATTACTAAAGACAATAGTGCCCAAACCGTTCAGTTATGAGCTTAACCTTACGATTTGTTATCTACTTCCCCATCAGCTCTGAGGAACATCTGACCACACAATAAATTGTAAGCTCGTACAAGGTTAGGTCTAGTTTTTGAATAAATCATTTAAGCTTTTCTAGCTTCGTATTTTTGTTTGATGGGGATGAAAACCTTACTTGTTTATATGACACTTGGATTTATCAGAAAGGTGCACCGGAATAACCAAATGCAGTATCAGCCTATTTCCAAGGAAGCTGCTGAGACAAGAGAAATCTTGAGCAGTAAGGAAATGGGCGACTTTCTTTCGAAGGCCAAATATAAGTAAGAGCTAATATTATTCTTAACTAGCGAGCTTTGTTTAAATAATTGCCAACGTTAAACTGAACGACATATAAACCAACTCTCTAATCTTATCACATGACAAAGGTGCATTTTAGACATGTCGTCACTAGGACTAGGATGCATTTCTAACCTTGGAGAGATGTGTGCATGAACTAGGTACGTGGACGCCCTCCAACAGAATGAAGTTTTCGATCTGTTCGAGGATGAGTTTGCACAGTTTATCGACGATGAATATCAACATGGAGATCGAGCTGTTACTTCTGTTTCAGTAAGTTCTAGGCAATCCTTACGTTGAGGCCGCCTTGTCTTCAACCAAAATTTTGCTGTGGCAAAAAAGGAATGAGTCCTCATCATGTAGTATCTCAAGTGCTTTGGATATATGAGCGGAGCCAGGTTTGAATTTTTACGGCGACAGGTATTTGACTGGGATGCTCTTAGTGTGGTGTCAGAGTGATTGAGTTCATTTGAGTAACAGTTATGAAGCAGCGGGTGGTGAGTTGGAATGCAGGAGTACCAATCCTTCATGGATCTAAACTATGGAAAGAATAAGATGGTGTCAGCTATTGATTGGATGCCGGGAAAACGAGGCATTGTTGCAGTTGCTATTACAGCATCACATTCGTTTGATGAAAGGATTCAAGTGGCGAACAGGCCAGCCAGTTCTTATGTCTTGCTGTGGACTTTTGCTGATCCTATCCATCCTTGGGTACATAGTTTGACTCAACATGATAAGTTTTTATTTGATTTGAATAATAATGTTAGATATCGATTGACAACATTCCTTATGCATCTCACGAAATCACGACTCTTTGGAACTAACAAAGTATGAAATTGTGCAGGCAGTGTTAGAGAGCTCGTCCGATGTCTTCAGTCTCCGCTTCAACCCTTCAAAGCCGACGATTATTGCTGGTGGTTGCTTCAATGGCCAGGTGCAAATCGTCTCCCATCTGCGAAATACGCGAAACGCAGTGGTTTATTAATATGATGATTTCAAGAAAAGAAATCTTGGATTGGCCATGAGATTTGTGCTGGGAAATCGAGTAGACCACTTTAAAAGCTTTGGATGAAAACATCGTTGAATTCATGTTCTGGTGAACTGTTTTGTACATGTATCATGCAAATAATAAAATAACCAGCCTCTAAACTGCCGTATTATTGAAATATGCGTTGTGAAGGTCATAGTTTGGGACATCGTAAAAGCTCAGGATTATCAAGATAGGAGAGATAGAAAGGAGCCCGAAGTGCCACCTAATTACCTGGCCAAGGAGAAGAAAGGGGAAAAGAAAGTAATAGAACCTCCAGTTGTTGCTTTTCTCCTGCTCAGCACAATGAGTACTTCTCAAACGTCCATTGTATCTGACATACATTGGCTTCCCAAGGACTTCGAGGTAAATATTCCTGTTGAGCCAGTTGAGTTCATCAACATAAACGCGTCTTCAGGAATACACATTTTAACAGTCAATGACACAAAATATAACCCTCATGCAGTAGTGATTGCTATGGCATTCTCGGTTTCAATAGTTTATTACTTTAGGGTCATGATCTAGCTTTGTGGAAATCACTTTGATTCTAAAGCTACGAGTCATCTGGAATAGTTCTGCTACTTCTCTTGTATACACTAGCTGTCATAGGTATACCAACGTCTTTAAATCTATTTTGCTTAAATCTATCTAAAACGTGTCGTCTGTAATACTCTGCTTGCGTGCATTGTGCTTTGCTATCACAGATTAGTGTTACCGGAGTTGCGAATAATGGTGAAGCCAACCTCGTTGCCTCTGTTTCTGCGGATGGAACGGTACACGTCAGAAGCGAAACTGTGGAACATTATCTACGCTTTTTCTGTGGTTAGGTTTGTTGTAATCTCTACTTTGCTTTAAGAACGATTCTATTGAATCATTTACACGGCTGGTTACAGATTATGTTCTGGGACATCACAAAGATAAACGAACCACAATTGGACCCAGCTTGGTCCGACGAGAGAAAGTGGGCAGCCTACGAGGAGCAGAAGTACAATTGGATGCCCCTCCATAAATTAGAGCTGAATTCTGAAAGTAGGCGTCTGGGACCTCTAAAATTATCCCGTGGGTTCAGAGGCTTAACCTATTTTTTCAGTACAGAGGTGAGCCATTTATTTTATTTATTTTATTTATTTTATTTTTTTATGTTTCACGAAACAATGGTTGAGTATGTGTTCTAAATCATCGTTTTTCAATTTAGATCTTCTTGATTTTTATGACTTCACGAATCCTCCCCCTCCTAACCCCACTCAGCTGTTTTGTTGTTCAGTGTAGGATTCATTGTTTTGTTTGAATGCTGCAGTTTGGAGAGGTGGCGGAGGTGGATTTGAGCATTGCTGCTGGCAGTCCTAATGTTCCGAAAGTTACAGGGGTCCATCAGGGACCTGTGCGAGCACTTCTTCGGTCACCCTTCTTTGACGATGTGCTTTTATCTGTAGGCATTTGGACATTTGCCTTGTGGAGGGGTGGCATTGAGGTGCACCTTGTTCCATTCAGCAACTTATCTCTCAACTTTGTTTGCCTGAGGTATATATTGTTTGCAAAGCTAGGAGTCGTAAGGAGGCAGTAAATTACATGCCCCCTTTTTACTGTTGCCACCTACTAGCATCAATTAAAGGATCTTTTTCATATGGTGATCCTCTTACCTAGTTAACTGTTTCCTATGCTCAAAGCCGTTGTCACAAAAAGAGGAAATTCTGAAGCCCTTTGTGTTTGCATCGAGACATTAGAGCTCGAGTCTCGTGTTTCTTGTCCAAACACCTCGTTCATTCTTCACGTAGTTCATTATGGCGTTTCTAGGGACACTTATGAAAGCAATCTCTGATTATGTTGTCGGTTGCAGAAACCTATCTATGTTTCGAGGTCCTCAGATAGCTATCTCACAACTGGTTGTTGGAGTCCCTCCCGGCCTGCGGTTATATACATAGGATTAATCGATGGAACTGTTGAAATTTGGGACTTGCTTGAGTTTACTCATCAACCATCCATGGTAGTACATGCCAGCGCATGCCAAGTGACGGTTTTGGAGTTTTGGAAAATGAAGAGTAAGCTTATTCTGTCTGTCAGGGTATATTAATCTTATGAGCATAGACAGTTGTCTTTATCAGTGGAGTTGATGTTAGTACTGCTGTCCTCATGTCCACCCATTTACGATTTTGCAAGAGCCATGGGTTTAAAGCATAGACGATTGTTTAAATTGCTTGTAATGTTTTCATGTATGGATCTAGAACCAATTCACGAACTCAACGATGTTTCGTACATATCTCACAAATGTGTGGTGTGATATGCCAGCACCCCAATTTCTTGCGGTTGGAGATGTACAGGGTATCGTGCATATCATGGAGATTCCTCGAAGCCTTCGCCGTGCTACTTACAAAGAGGTTCTTACGCTAGAATGGTTTTCCCAAGGCTTATCAGCAATTTGAAATTTGTATCGAAATAGTTTCTGACCTCTCGGTTATAAAATAGAGAAGGGTTCAAACGTTGAAATTGAAGATTTGATGTTGCTCATGTTTTAGAAGCCTGCTTTGAAGAATTTCATGATCAGGCAACAAGCCTGGGTGGTTGACGTCGAAGCTAGAGCAGAAGGTCGTGGTGCTGAGATTGCAAAACGACAGGCTATACGAGCAGTAGAGGAGGTGATTCAGAATGTTCTTTCATGTTAAACTAGATGGATGATTAGGATCGAAGACAGGCTATTCTCCAAGTTTGTGTGATCATTTGATCTACTTGCAAACAACCAAATTTATGAAAATCTCCTCGGAAGCATATGTGGCAATGTCTATGGTTAATGAAGTCGATAATCCCAGTTTTTAATGGGTTAGATGATGTAGATAAGTTACTAGGACAGTATTGGAAGTAAACCAATAGCTCGATTTTAATCAAGTGTAATTAGAACTAGTTATTATGCTTGGTTATGATTTGTATGGTGTACAATGCGGGCAGCAAAGACAGGAGGAATTTTTTAAGACTTGCACCTGGGACGAGCAAGCGGAGGAAGAGTATCTGAAGTTTGAGGAGGAATGTAGACAGCGATTTAAGAGTAGAAAATTCAAGCCAGCTCCGTTAAGTCCACCAGATTCCCCATAATCCTACTCCTCAAAGGTACATCAATCTCTGTTACTCATCATCCGATTCGCGTTACATTATTCAGCAACTAGCTCTCTCAACTTTTTGACTTTTTCTCAACCAAGTATGAACACACACCAACGCCCCATGTCACATGCGTGCTCTTTACCTTCGCAATTTTCCCAAATATCATTCAACGTGCCGATTGTAAACGAACTAACCAACTAGCTTTAGTCTTCGTTAGGGTACGCCCTTCTTCACAACAGCGCCCTTTAACTTGCTAAATGGTACTGGGTAGCAAGAATCTATCTGATGAATGTGCCTAGTAGAGTATGCTAGATGCTAGCTAAGTTGACCCAAAACTGAAAGTCCATCTGAGAAAATCCTGTTGAAACTGATGATGCAGGCCATTATAATACAAGGCACCTTGAACAAGTCAAAGCACACAACAGATGAGCCTCTGTCCATATGGCTCGCTTCTATACTTGTACATTCATAAACGGTATCGACGATCTCGGAAACATCTTCTTTGGGTTTACTGGCTTTGAAAAGCGTCAAGCAGCAATTGATTAGACCTGGTCAAATGCAAAAACAATAGTGTCATGAAGTGCGGCTAGGACCAGCTCTTCTGAAACTGTTCATGACAAGTTCAATAGTGTCGTTCCTAACCAAGTCAAATCTTCCTCTTCGTGCATAAACCTAAGCTAGGACCGGCTCTTCTGCAGTTGGCTACTCATTCCGGCAATGCATTGCAGATGTCGACACTGATATCCACAGCAGCATTACAAACTAACTGTTGAAATATGTTCGAGCTGATTTTGCAATACCATATCCATGGTTAGCAAATGTAAGTAAAAACATGAGCCGAACTGGTACAAGAGCATCCGTTGCAAACACATTAATCACTAATAGGAGCTCTTTTCGAAGCAAGTCAGTTGGGGTAATCGACTCTTTCAAAGAAGAATTGGGCACACGATCTCTTACAAATGCGCCACTAACTACTCCAATCCTAAAACAGCTGTTGGCCACGCGTATCCAGCTGTTCAAGGAATTGCATCAAGTCGTAACTCAATGATGAATCTGGACAAGAGTCCGGGTTCTATACTGTGATCGGTCACGTCAGTCCATATTTTGGTGCGCAAGTCCAACATCAGCATCAGCTTGTCGTTCACCTGATCTGCAACAAAGCCTTCAGCGTTCCCAGAGTCTACTAGTTTATGCTCCTCTGAATCCAACTCAAAAGGTTCATTATAAAAGAGTTCTCTCTTTTTCCCAAGCAGGAGAATGACATCCCTCCAGAGATACACGCAGAAGATGTATTCCTCCAACTCGTCTGCCTTGGGAATGCAACAAAATTCCTCCCATTTCATCCCCACATCCTGACTCCAAACCCTGTCTCCTTGGTCCTTGCTGCTATACGATTTCAGCAGAAAGACATGGCCTTCTTCCGCTTGTAAGAAAAAAGATATTTCCAGTTGCGCAACACTGTCCTGAAAATCCGGCGGAAACAGGATCCCGCTTGACGTCCCTGGGTGTATGTCGCAGGTGTGAATAATACCATGATTCACATCGATCAAGAAGTAGCGTCCCATTACATCGGTTTGTCTGCTATAACTGATTTTCTCCCAACTGTTTATCTCCGAACTATAAATATAGAAAGCCTCTTGTTCATTAAAACCTGCAGTATTACATGTCGTTTTTAGGCAAATTCGATTAGCTGACATTCCAAAAGTTGTCAAGGAGTCAGAATCACCGCCAGATTGGCTGGCTAAACAAATCATATACCAAGTAGTGGTGGGAGGGAGAGTACGGACCTAAAAATTTGATGGTGTAATGCCTGGACTGCGTATCCACTTTCATATGAAATATTACAGGACACATCCGCACCCCAACAACTGATGGGAGCACCCTCCACGCACTAGTGAGAGGATTACACACAACGAACTGAAGACATTGTTCAAGTTTGGTAAATTTTACACAGCAAAGCAAGCCTCCATCCGCTGCCATTACAGAATGGAAGGGCAAGTAGTGCAAAGGAATGGCGTGCCATCTCCTAACTTTAGCATCATAAGCCCAAGCTCTTTTAAAATCCACAACTGCCAAATCTTTAGGTTGTCCGTCGCTGAATGCATGCTGAAAGGCAGGCGAGCTCAAGTGCGAATACCACTGCTTTGACAGAAGCCGAAGCCGAACCAGAGATTGTAGAGGCAAGCGAGCAAATATCAACTCCAACACATTCAGCGACAAGTTGCTCCAGATGTTTGAATCCATCCTGGCGAATCCACAGTTTGCAAACCCTCAAAGATCGTGAAAGAAAACTCAAATTCAGCCAAATCCACAAAATGAAAATCACAGTAAAATTGAGACCGAAAAAGGAAATGGGTGAGTGGGGACGGGACCAAGCGCAACACAACTGCAAAACCCTAAGTGGGAGAGAAAGCCAGCCCATTGCGCACCTGAATGCAACATAGCATGAGGAACTCCAGCACAGGAATTCGTAGGCCGCATTATGGTGGGGTGGACACCGACACAACCAGTGTCCACGCCTCCAACCCTCAGCTTCTGCTGACCTGGATACTCTCACAAAGATCGCGGGCTGCCTGTCGCCCTACGGGCTGGGAAACACGGGAGAGTGCTGATCACGCAATGCTACGTCGCCACGATACGCTCTCGCCGCCGCCGCCGCTTGCCCGTCTTTGCCATCAGCCGCGTGAGCGCAGCGGAAGGCCTACGACGGGCGACGGCGACGAATGTCCACGTCAGCTACTCATCCGGCGAGGATATATGACCTGCCCAATCAAGCCCCAAAAATAATAAATTTCATCTCTGTTTTGGTGGGGCAACGACGGAGACGGCACCCTTACGTGTGCTCCACTCAGTGAAAGGTTTAGGGTCGGAAGCAGTCAAGATTGGCAAAGCTGCAGCACTACATCCGGCACCCAAATTCGTTCATGGCAAGGTCTTCGATCCCGAGGGAAGGAATTTGCGATTCGGAACTGCTGCACCTTTGTCTCGTCATGAAGTTGAGCGACCCATTCCAACCTTCTCTCGTTTGGGGAATCTATCCCAGAATGCGTTTCTGAGGATTTGCACATCAGGTTGGACTTTTGATGCTGAGTGTTGGGTGAGAACAATAATATGCATCGATCGCTGAGGGAAGAGACGAATTCCAGTAGTGATGCAAGTTTGGGGCTTGCTTCATGCCGAATGTTTCAGTTCACACGTGCGGCTTGCGGATTTAGGGGATGTAATTGGGCCCCGCGCTCTTGGTCAGCTCCAAGGTCGACATTGTTGAATATAATGGATAGATGCCCTGTCTGCTAGATACTACTAGAACATTTACATCAACATTGTAGATGTCATCATCATAGATAAGGTATCATCGAGACATAGCTCTGGACACCCATCAATACATCAAATAGATATCCATCGGAATAGAGTAGCTTATTCTGTATAAGAACAACGCGTGCGATGAAATTTATAGTTCACTTTTCTCAGTACACGTAGTGGTGTCACTGTTGATTCTTGGGTAATTGTTTGCACTTGTTATTCTGTGTGTTTTTACTTTGATCTACAATGGCTCATAGGCGCAGGAGACTGGTCTGCAGTTTCTATTATCAAGTATTGAGGATTGATAGAATGCGATTCAATATGGTATCAGAGCGAGCGATGTAAAAGAGAGAGAACTAGTATTACGAGAAAAAGTAATGGGATTGATGGATTCTATCATCGCACATTTGAAAATGCGTGCAAGTCCAGACAACTACAAGGTATAGAGCAGTACCATGCAAAGCGTGTTGGAGCGAGAAGATTTGTGGGATGTGGTAGTCCTAACCAAGACTTCATGAGAGAACCATCGGACAGTAGCACCTCGTTGAGTACATCTACGATGGAGCAAGAAGCAGAAGTAACGTTGAGTGAAGCCAACGACACTGTTTCAGAGATAACCTTAACACAGCAGGAAAAGGAGATTCTCCACAAACAAAGAACAAGGGCAATGGGCTTTCTTTGCCTTTCATTGACAGAAATGGTAAAACCCTACATCCTGAATACCTTTGATCCTGCAGTTGCTTGGGAAATCCTTGCAAATGTATATTTCACAAAAACAATTGTAGGTGTGATGAAAATTTTAGACAAGAGGAAAAATCTCAAGATGACAGAAGATATGTCGGTATCTATTTTATACGACATATATATGATTTTCTGAATGATCTAAACGAGATCAACGAACTGCCAATAGACACTATTATTGTACACAAGATTCTCAAAAACTTGCCAGAGAAATATGAAACATTTGTGAAAATGCTGCGAGTAGAAAGGGTAACACCTTCTCTCTCAAGTCTAGCTAGCAGATTGCACATGGAGGAATTAGAAATGAAGTTAAGGTCAAGTTTGAATGAAGAAGCTCTTATGCTCAGAACAAGAAACAATCCACGAAGGGAATTCACGGGTTCCAGAAATTTGAATTACTCAAGCAACAACTTTCGAAATAGACTATCACAATGTTGATCAAATGCTAGAGAACGTAAAGAATAGTCTATTACAGCAGTGTCACCGGTGTGGCAAACCAGGACATAGTGCAAGGTATTTTCTTGCATAAGAACCTATAAGCTTGAATCGGTACTAATTTAAAGCCAACCATGTATCAGTAAAAGGATTTCCCACTCCCAGCGAGATTCAGAAAGCATTACAGATTCTATTTGTTGCATTGCAAGAGAAAGAATGGATAATAGACAACGGAGCTTCGCTACACTTCTGGGAAAACCATGGAGTTTTCACCCATCTGAAATTTTTATTGGAATAGCAAACAGTAGCAACAGCGGATGGTAGGACACACTCCATGATAGGCAAAGGAGATGTAAATTTTTTGGAAACAAATGATGAAATAATGCTGAAAAACGTTTTTTACGTCCTTGGCTTAACACAGAATCTACTGTTGGTTGATCAGTTTGTGCGCAATAGTGATCAACTATTGATATTTGAGAAGGAAAGATATATTGCCATCACAAATTCTCACCTCTAAAAAAATATATACATTGGGGCATTGAAATGTAGAGTCTCACTTTTATAAATTGAGTATTAATGGTGGGACTGCCTCATCTCAAAGTACATTACAATGAATTGATCTTACTGATAATTCAAAGATATGGAATATGTCGACCTTGGTACATGGAAATGGAAAACTAGAATCAAATATGGATAAAAAAAATTCATCACAATTGTTGTTGTGTTGTAACATGACTATATGGTGAAAATATAATCAAAAATGAAATTCTAATTAATATCTAATCATTTTGGTTCAATAATAATTCAAGACATTTAAACATGCTTTTATAAAAGCCTCTTAGTTTATTTTCTTGTCTTAATAGCTAGTAGATTAAAGGGTAGTCAATAATTTTACTTTCTAAATTATAGAAATTCTTTTACTACTTTAAAAAGATAAAAAATAGGTAATAAGAAGGTAAATAATATAAACAAGATAAATAATTAATATTGTTGATACTAAGGTTAAGTTAAGAATAGGATCAAGTTAATAATTCCTTAGAATAGGTTGGATTGATATCCAAGGGTTAACCATTTGTGGAACAAGATTGAAATTAAACTTTTAGCTACTAAAATAACTACCTAAGGTAAAATGTGGGAGCATTTAGAAATTGGCAATTGGGATTGGAGAGCTAGCTTTAAGTTTGTTCTAGAGACATAAGGCTTATTTTCATAGGATTTGAGATGACTTTGCAATTGTTGTTCAAAGCCAGGATTTGTATTTATGACTTTGAATTTATGCAATACAATTAGAGCTAGTACTCTCATCTAGTTTCTACAATTGGTATCACATTTATAATTTAAAATTTAATAATATTTGGTTGATTAAAAGTACTAAGTTTGTATAAAATTTTGTATGAATTTAATGGTGCAGTTGAAAGATATGCTATTTTTGATATAAGAGGGTATCAAAAGTTGGCACTTTGAGATTGAGTAGGATTTCTATGATACCTAAAGATCTAGTTAGAACAAGATGAAATTTTGAGTTGAAGTTAATAGTCAAAGAAAAATAAATCTTTAGTAGAATATTTGTATCAACTTTTGAGTCAATAGCCAAATAACATTAGTTCAATGTTTTGGATGTTTTTTCACAATCTATAAGTTGGATTAGGTTGAATTTTTCTATACATGTAAAAGACTTATAGTGGTATTTGTGTGCAAAACTTTGTACTAAATAAATGGTCAAATTAAGAATTATAACTTATTGAAGCTCATTAAGTAGGATTAGGGCTGGCAAAGAAAAATCAAAATTATCTAATTATGAAAGTAATAAGGCAATTGGAGTTTGTGTATGATTGAGGTTACTAAGAAGAGTGTTTTTGAGCACTTTGTATTGACTTTAAGTACTTTTGAATTGAAATTCGAATTGCGTTCTTCTTATATAGGTGAAATCTATTAAAGTTTCTTAGATACTTATAAAACATAACTTCACCTTCCATATCTAGATGCTGGGTGTCATATTACATGGTATTTGGCTTGAAAGTACACCAAGCTCCTGGCTGTGGAAGATAAAAGGAAAATTGCAACAACAAATTCTAACAGATCTAATAAATTTTTAATTAAATTATAATTAAAGATTATAAAATATAATCAAGCATCAATTAAATTCAATTAAAATTTCAAAGAAATTATACAAGAAATACAAAGAATTTTTAGAAATTCCTTTAAAAAATCATAAATAAATAATATAGAATTTTAAAAAATATATATTAAAATAGAAATCTCAATAAAAAATTAAAATAAAAAACTTAATTAAATCCTAATCAAAACCTAGTCAAACCTTGGAAAAATCCTAGTTAAACCTTAATCAAACCTTAATCAAACCTTATTCAAACCCTAAATAGCCCTAACCAAATCTTAGAAAAATCTTAACTAAATTCCAAATAAATTCTAACCAAAACCTGATCAAATCCTAACCAAATCCTGCACAAATTCTAATAAAATTCCAAACAAATCTTAATCAAATCCTAATGAAATCCTAAATAAATCCTAATGAAATCCTAAATAAGTTCTAACCAAATCTTAGTCAAATCCTAGTCAAATCCTAAAAAAATCCTAAATAAGTCCTAATCAAATCCTAAACAAATCCTAGATAAATCCTAATAAAACGAAATCCTAAACAAATCCTAAATAAGTCCTAACCAAACCTTAAACAAATCTTAGATAAACCATAATTAAATCCTAATCAAATCCTAAATAAATCCTAATCAAATTCTAATCTAAACCAAATCCTAAATCAAACTCTAAATCCTAATTAAATCCTAATAAAATTTTAATAAAATCCTAAATAAATCCTAAATAAATCCTAAATATGCCCTAATCAAATCTCAGATAAATCCTAGTCAATTCCTAGATAAATCCTAAATAAGACCTATCCAAATCTTAGACAAATCATAGATAAATCATAATCAAATCCTAATCAAATTCTAAAAAAATCCTAATCAAATCCTAATTTAAACCAAATCCTAAACCAAAGTCTAATCCCTAATCAAATCCTTACCAAACCCTAATCAATTCCAAGTAATTCCTATAGCAAATTTAGACCTCAATAACTAATGAATGAACTATTGATTTTAACTCAAAATTTGCACACCTCGTAATAATTAAGTTGAAAACAAAGACAAAAAAATGAAGAAGTTCAAACTCACCAAAAGGAAGATCAATCCTAAAATTTACTCAAGTATCAGCTGCTCTTCTATTCTAATCTGAATGATGAAACTCTAGCGCCAAAATCTCCTTTTCAAACTTTTTGATCATTTATAAATTTCATATGTGTGTAAAAAATCAAGTCTACTACTTATAGACATAAATTTTACTCCAATCAAACTAAGAAATTGCAAGAAATCGTAGAAATCCTCACTGAATCTAAAATTCTACTTTCTAGGATTTTAATGTACTTAAACCTCAATAACCCTCAATTCAACCCTTTGATCAAGTTCAAACTTATAATATACATTGAACACATATGTATCCATAAGTCTTTAAAATTTTATTCATAGATCTATTGCCAAACTTATGAAATTCTCCAAAAAGTATTACCTATTTTATTTCACAAATCTAGAGTCATCCAAAACAAACCTTGACTTAGTAAAGCTCTTATAGAGTCAATACATATTCAAATTACTCTAAATTAATGTTCAAAGAAATCTCATTAAGTCAGCTCTTGGATTCTACTTTCCAATCTCCAAAAAAGCCCGAGAATTATCGTCAAGGCTTAGTTTTGTGCCTTTGGGTCTGATTTCAACCCTAGTTGGTAACCTATCCTCTTTGGGTATCAATTCTTGGGTTTCTAAGATAATTTTTACTACAAACTATTTTTAACTTCTTTTCAAAGGTGCTTATATTGTTTATTTTTCTAATCTACCTTATTTTGCTCTATTTGTGGTCCTACAAAGTGAGTAGAAGCCTATTTTGTAAAAAGGCAGTATTAGCACCTTTAATTTTTCTATCCCTTGACTATTATCTATTTTTCTAAGATAATTTGTTATAATATATTTGAAATAAGATCTTCAAAAATATGATGTTTTCATCACCTTTTCACCTATTAGCTGTTTTACATCTCAACATTGGTGCATTTCCAAACAAGACAACACGTAATACAATACCGCAAACTCAAAAATATTAGCAGTAATTAGAAGCGTTGACAATGCAACCATCATATACTTTTAAACCTCTCTGCCTAAAAATGCCACCATTTATAAAAAATAAATAAAATTTTATATAGGCATATAATATAATCTATTAATATAATAATAATATATAATAAAAGATTGATATATTAATATAAGACTATTATAAGAATAATATATCAATATAATAATAATATATAATAAAAGATTGATATATTAATATAAGACTATTATAAGAATAATATATCAATATAAGATTAATTTAAAAATAGCATTTAATACAAGATTAATATAAAAATAATATACTAATATTAGACTAATATAAGAATAGTATTCAATATAAGATAAATATATTAATATAAAATTAGTATATTATATATTCTATCAAATACAAAGAAAAATTATAATTCCATATAATATAATAAAATATGACAAGAGTGGAATACAATATAAAGATATGTCAACAAAAATTATTAATAAATTTTCATGGAAGATTTTTTTGAATCAATAGCTAAGATTTTTTATAAATATATCAAAAAAAACTATTAATTAAAATTTCTATTTATGGCATTTCAATTTTAGTTATATAGGATTAAAAAAAATATATTATTAGACATTAAAAATATACACCTTTCAAAATTGAAGTATAATACAACTTAGCTACTACCAACTATCACATGAGCTATTACGGACTGTATACAAAACAAAGATTCAAGACCAAAAAATGGAGTTAGCTTGACATTAGAACTATAATTGGATACAAGATAAAAAGGTCTTTGCTAGACCTCAAGAAGTGAGTCGTTGAGACTAAGAATCCCCTTAGTCTCAACTCCTATATATACTAGATCCTAAAAAGCTTCTTGAGAAGTTTTCATTAGGCTTGGAAAGAAAGTAAGCCTAAAATCCTTCTTTGACAACTTCTTAAATCATCTAAAGCCTCGTAGAATCTTCCAAGATCTCATATGACCTTCTAGAACCTTCTCGAACCTCCTTCAACTATATGTCTTAGACAACACTTCTTCCTCTAGCTTTGAGATCTCCAAGAAGTAATATTGCTGAAAGTCAAAATATGTGCAAGAGGTTGAAGATCTATCGTATGGGGTCTAATATATATTCTAATTTTTTTTTGCAATGAAAATGGTTCATAGGCTCTTATAGCCATTGATAGTATTTCAAGCCTTCTATTTGTGACTAAGCATGAATTTCAATATCTTTGTTGTAGAATTGTTCTGCAAATACTCTTTTTAGGTGTCCTTCATAGGCTTGTTCTATCTCAAGCATAATCACTAGTGACCTATTATTAGGTATCTTTTGTTATCTTTGTGATTTAGACTGCTTTTCATCTTAGGATCGTCTTTGCGAGCAACTTGGTTGAGATTGTATGACCGATAGGGTGTCTATCTCTTAACTATCCATACCACACAATATAGATGAGACCAAAAGAATATAAAGAGACTATAGTCATGAACTCCAACTATTGACTTATATTATTCTAAACATTTGAAAAAATTGCATCTTTAGAGACTGCCTCCTCCCTCTTTTTATGAGGCCAAAAATTAAGAATCTTTATCGTGAAGCCATCTTACCAAGCTACTATTCCTCATTTCACCACTTTCGGTCTAGATAGATGTCATTGATGGAACTTTTGAACCTTCATTTGTACATTTGCAAGATTGGTAGCTGTTTTCCATGTGCGATTGTTGATATCATATCTGTGCTAATAAACCAGATATTCAAGCCTTCTATGTGTTATCCTTAAATCTAATACCTCTTCTACCTCAAATTCAACATGATCATTGATTTTAACCATAGGAAGTGGTCGTTACCTTTGACCTAATATATTTGATTCTTTATACTTTTTTAAAAGTGAAACATGAACGATTGGATGAATCTTTATAGATGAAAGTAATTTCAAGCGATAAATTATATTATTGATTTGTTTCAAAATCACAAATGGTCTTAATCTTTAATTGTCTAACTTATCACATGGCCTATTGATTTTAATATTGTGCCAAAGAAGCCATACTTTGTGACCAACTTAAAATAGAGGTTGTTCTTTCCTCAATTCATCCGATGCTAGCTTATAACATTGTTGAGTCTTTTTTAGGTGAGTCTTCATGGTTACTTGAAGTTTGGCCATCTTCATAGAAAATTCTTCTACTGTTGGATTTACTGACTTTAAAGACTCTATCATATCTAACTTTGGACAATGACTATAGTTTGAAAAGAATGGCAATTCTTGTATAGATGCATGGATTGTATTGTTACATGTAAACTCCACCAATGACAAGTAGAATGTCTAGTCATCTTGTTGATAATTGATGGTGCACCTCAAATATTACTCAAGAATTTGGTTGATCTGCTTCATTTGGCTATCAATTTGAGGATGGAAGGTAAAAGAAAGGTTGATGTCAATTTTAAGAATCTTGAAGAGTGCCTTCCAAAACCTTGATATAAATTGTGGCCCATGATTTGACACAATATCATTTGGGAATCCATGGTAATGATAGACATTGTCAATAAAGAGTCTTGCCATCTCTTTATCAGTAATTGATTTCTTGCAAGGTATAAAATGTGCCAACTTGGTCAATCGATCAATGACTACAAATATAATATCAAATGAGTTTGATGGAAGAAGATCTATCATAAAATCTATAGAAATAGATGACCATGGTTGTCTTAGAATAGGAAAGAATTAAAAAAGTCCATATCGTTGATATCGAGGGTTTTTTGACTTTGAACAAGTATCAAATGATAGTACAAATTTCTTAACATCTTTTTATATTTTACGCCACCAAAAGTCTTTAGACAAAAATTCTAAGGTTTTGTTGAATCCAAAATGTCCGATTATAGGGAAGTCATGGCATACTTGAAGAATACATAGGCAAATTGTTCTTTCAAGAATGAAAAAATGTTCTTCAAAGAATAAGAGATTGTCTTCAATCTTGAATTTAGAAGATTCTTTAAGAAGGTTGTTGGCAAGATACTTGATATTAATAATAAGAGGATCCATAGTTGAGGCTTTACAAACCTCATCAAGAAATGATAAATCCATAGGCATTGATACATTGGTTGCTTGAAGATGAAATAGCTCAGGCCTTAACAAGGTTGCTTGTTGTTGATTATATGCTACCTTGCCTTTGTTTGGTTCAAAGTAGGAATGTCTTAATAATGCATTTGATAACTCTTGTTGGCTCTCGGATCGATATGAGATATAAAAGTCAAATTGTGATAAAGATATACTTCAATGCACTTGGCAATGGTTCAAGACTCATATATGCTCACATGAAATATTCAAGATTCTTGTGATTTGTATATACAATCACCTAATGAGAGGCACCTTCAAGAAAGTCGCACCATTCTTTGAAAGAATCCATAATGGCAATGAACTCTTTATTGTAGATTTTATAGTTGATTTCTATTATTGAGAATTTTTTTAGAATTGAATATAATTGGGTGAAGTTTGTCATCTTTTCTATATTGCGATAAGATTGCTTCTTATGCAAAGTTTGAAGCATTAGTCTCCATAAAGTAGGGCTTGTTGAAATCTAGATGTATCAAAATTAGAGTTGTTGTGAAAGTATCTTTTAAGCTTTGAAAAGCTTTCTCTACTTTAGGGCCATAGTTCAGCTTGTCTTTGCATGTCAAGTGCGTAAGTAGAGTTGTGATCTTGAAGTAATTTCCAATAAAAATCCTGTAGAAGTTAGCAAATCCAAGAAAGCATTGGACATCACGTACAGTTTTTGGTTTTGTCCCAATCAATGATTCCTTGTACCTTCTTAGAATCCATAAAAATGCCTTTGTTAGAAATAATATATCTAACAAATTTGACTTGAAATGCATGAAATACACACTTTTCCAGTTTTGCATATAGCCCAGTACTTCATAGCTTTTTCAATACAAGGCAGACATATTTTTCATGGTCTTCTAGATTCTTGGAAAAGATTAGAATATCATCGAAATAGATCATAACAAAGTTGTTGAGATGCTTGCAAAATATGTCATTTATTAAGTATTGGAATATAACTGGTCCATTGATAAGTCTAAAAGACATGAGATTGTATTTAAAATGTCCATACTTGGTACAAAATATTTTCTTCTATTCATCTCATTCCTTAATGTGTACCAAGTTATATACACCTCATAGATCAATCGTTGTAAATATTTTTACTTAGCTAAGTTAATCAAGAAGTCTGAATATCAAGAACAATGGATATTGATTCTTTACTATGATTTTATTCAAACTGTAACAATTGACACACATCCATAAAGATCCATCTTTCTTCTTCACAAATAATATCGAGGCACCAGTTGGTGATATGGAATGTGGAATAAAATTCTTTTCTAGATTTTCATCAATGCACTTCTTTAAAGTCACAAGTTCATTCTATAATAAATTATAGATGGATCCAAACAGTAGTTGAGCGCCTTCTTGAAGTTCAATTGCACAATCATAAAGGCAATACTTCAGCAAGATGTCCATATTTTTCTTTTCAAATATATCTACAAAATCCTTATACACCTCTAGAATTGTTGTTGTAGCAACCACAAGTTTTAATTGTGGATTTGTATAGACAACAAACAAAGTGCCTTATTTGGCCGCCCTCACAAATGCTCTAGCTCCAATAAATAAATATTATTTAAGTTTTGGCTTGTCAGGTATTAGAAGCTTTTTTATAGATCTAGAGGTTCCATGATCTACTCAAGGAAATTCTAACTTTTGGAATAACTAATTTATCTATGGATTGTATTTTTTAAGCCATGAGAGTTCTAAAATGATTAGACTTGATGGTGATCTAATGATGTTGAATACTACTTGACTGCTATAGTTGTCAAAGGTTATATCTAATGGAATCGTCATAAGAGTGACATCTCCAAAGGATAAAGGTCGACCATCTATTACTTCTATATGTATGGCTTTGGATTTTTTGATTGTATAAATTTTGTATGATCTAAAAAATTCTTTTTCAATAAAACATGTAAAGGCTCTTGAGTCAAGTAATGCATGACATTCTAGTTTTGTAACTCCTAATTGTACAGATATAGTAAAATAGCAGAAAGGACTAGCACATAGTACAGAATCTTTTTTGGTTTGTGATAGTAAAGAATCCAACTGCATGATCCTTACTATAGCTAAATGCCCTTGTTTTCCTATAAAACTTTTGATAATGTGGCCGTGCTCTTTATTTGATATATACTCTAGTATTTTTGTAAACAATTATCAACCTTGTGGCTATATTTTTTATAATATAAGCATAGGCCAAGTTCTCTTTGATGTTTTTTTTTCTTGCTTAGAAAGAAGTTTGAAGCGAACTGCATCAATCTGCATATCTTTTGCTTCCAAATACTCATTAGAGTTGGACAAAGAAAAAATTACAAAATAATTGATGTATACATGTGGCATAATTGAAGAATTTTTATCTTGTCATTATTGAAATAAATTGTTATCGCACTTCACTTCTTAGCTAATGGCTTCATTGAGTATTTGAAGATCTAGCATAAACAACAATAAGTTCTTAATATCATTTCTTAATCTCCAATGAAATATGTTCATTAACACATCTTCTTCTCAATTTATATCTCATACTAATTGTTAAAAATTTGAGGCATACATTGATACAAAACATATTTTTTTTTGAAGGCTTTGAATTTTAATTGTTGAAGAGTGAATCTTATAATGTTCACCAAATGCTTTTGTAAATGTTGCCAAAAATGCTTCAAAATTGTGCAATATAGGAGAATTCTTTTCAAATAATGAAACAAATCAAGATAAAGCTTGATTTGAGAGGAAGGTTTCAACCAAACCAACATGAGATGCTTCAATGGAATATCGTTGAGATTAAAGCAAGGTGATTAGTCATACTTGATTTACAAAGCCACAAAATTTTGAGCAAGTGCTATCGAACTTTTTTGGAAGGGTAATTGTTGATTCTTTTTTTATTATTATTATCAAATAATTACCTTCATTGAATGCACTTCTCATGTTTGTTGAAGCAAATATAGTCATTTGAGGATTTAGAATCTCTATTTCCATTTGATGTAGTAGTTGAGGCACTCCGGCTCTATGACCATTATATATGGTCATATATAGTTCTTCATTCTGCTTCAATAAAGTCTCTGTCTATTAAGGACATGAACTAAAAGAAGTTTATAAACTTGAGAAATCTGTATCAAAAGAGAAGTGATAAAATAGAAATAAATTAGTATTTATATTTAAAAGAAACTAGAATGGCTATTGCCAAAAGTCAAAGAAACTAGAGACTTGAATCTATAGTAGAAGTAAGAAAGGAATTGACAAGAGTGAAGTGGGCTTTATTCTTGTCCCTATATATATTATCTAATTAGGAGCTACTTGGTAATATTCTATAGGACCTCCAATATGTGTTGACTTTGTAGGACACATGCCTTAACTTATAAGACAAGTTTTTCTATGTATGGGCCACATAGTTAGCTTGGTCTTCAAACTAATTACATGTGTGGTACATGACCAACTTGTTGACCACGTTTCTAACCCAAAAAGTCAATTATAGATTCCTATAAAGTCAAAGCAGCATCTATAAAGCTTCTAAGAAGCTTCTATAGAAGATATTATAGAATTAACTTACTTTTATTTACTTCTATTTATTTCTACTTATTTATATAGGTAATTATTGGCTTACATGTGTATGTGCATGACATTGTCTTAATCCTAAATGCTTCAAGAGCATTAATAATAGAATCTAACTTGATCTCTTTGAAATCTATCATATTGATTTTTTCACCTTTTGATGTAGAAAATCAAAGAAACACATGCATTCAAAAGAAGAAGAAGAAGAAGAAAATAAATAAAAAATAAAAACAAATGATCTATTATATAAAAAAAAAAAAACCAAAAAAATATTTTAAAAAAAATAATATTAATCTACAAGAGGGTAATGTGTAATTTTTAGAATGCTATAGTACTTTCAAAAAGAAGAGTAATCCACTTTCTGTCAAAAATGACTAAGCTTCTAATATTATTTTATGGCAATCTCGAAAAATTATTAAGAACCATATACAAGACAAAGATTCAAGACTAAGAAATGGACTTAGCTCAACATTAGAACTATAACTAGATACAAGGCAAGAAGGTCTTAGCTAAACCACAAGACATAAGTTGTTGAGACTAAGGATCCCCTCAGCTTTAACTTTTATATATATATTAGATCCAAAGAAGCTTCTTGAGAATTTTTATGTGGCTTAGGAACAAAATAAGCCTAAGATCCTTCTTTGGCAACTTCCTAAATCGTCTAAAGTATCTTAGAATCTTTAAAGATCTCCTATGACCTTCTAAAACTTTTTTAGAATCTTTTAGAATCTTTTAGAATCTTCTCAAATCTTTTTTAGTTGTATCTCAATGACATGAGCTAGCAAAAAAACAAGAGCACCAAAGTAGATGAGAGATTATTTTACAAGATTCATGACATTATTAAATCTAGAACCATCAATATATTATGAGGTAGTATATCATAAGAAATAGATAGAAGCTATGTAAGATAACATGAAATCCATACATAAAATTGAAATTTGGTATCTTACAAATCTTCTCCATAGAAAATGTGTTATATCTACTAAATGGATTTTTATGGCAAAATTCAACACTCATGGATCATTGCAAAAATATAAATCCAAACTTGTGGCATGGGATTTTGAACAAAGGGAAGGTATAGATTATGAAGAGACCAATTATAAAATCAGCAACTATTAAAACAATAATATTAATTGCACCTCAAAAAGATTAGAAATTATATCACATGAATGTAAAAATAATATTTCTTCATAAAGATATGAAAGGAGAGGTTTATGTTACTCAACCATAAGGTTTTGAAATATTTGGTTAAAAAAAAAAAATTGCAAGTTATAAAAGATATTGTACACTTTAAAACAAGCACTACAAATATGGTATGAAAAAATACACTTTTACTCAAAAGAAATGGGCTTTCAAGAAGATATGGGCAATCATAACCTATATTCAAAATTATTGGAAGATAAAATTATTCAAATTGTATTATATGTTAATAATCTTTTGATGATTGGAAATTATACAATAAATATGAATACCTTTAAAAAACAATTACATGATTACTTTGAGATGTTTGAATTATTAAGAGGAGAAGTCATTCTTCATTTAAAAGTAAAATGCATAAATGACAAAGAAAGAATGTTCATAATAAAAAATACCTATATATCAAATATCTTAGTAATTTTTAGTATGGAAAGTCATATATCAGTGACAAAGCTATAAATAAGAAAATTAAACTCAAAATTGATATGAAAGAAGAAAAAGTGGATCCAATACAATATTAGAGTATTGTAAGAAAATACCTATATTCGATATATACTCATCTTGACATATAATTTACAATAAGAATAGTAAGTTATTTTATGACAAGTTCTCAAAAATCATACTTACTAGCTGTAAAAAGAATCTTAAAATATATCAAGAACAATGAAGATTATCAAAAATTAATCAAAATCATCTCATTGGATTTGTAGATTTTGACTAGATAGGAACTTGGAACAAGCATGATCAATAATTAGTTTTATTTTTAGTATAGAAAATACACCTATGTCATGGTTATCAAAAAAAAAACAACAGTAGTCGTATCATCATTTGAAACTAATTACCTCCATACTACTAAAAGATTTATATATAGAAATCAAATAATGAACAATTATTCATTCTAATAATATAAGAAGTATCAATATTGCAAAAAATCTAGGAATTAATTCCAAAATAAGACATATAGCACCACATTATCATTTTATCATAGAAAAAATTAAATTTAAAGAAATTAGTCTTTAATATATATCAATCTTAGAACAAGTAGCAAACATATTTATAAAGCCAATAGAATAATTCTTATTTGAAAGTTTTAGAAAAAGAATAAATATGGTTATGACATTCAGATATATTATTATATATTATTAGAGGCATAAAAATTTTAAAAAATTAAAAAAAAATAATTAAATTAAATCTAATATATATATTATTTTATTTATAACCTATTTTTAAAGGCTTTATACCTAGCATTTTTGAATCTTTTAACTTTGACCTTACATTCTATTTAAGTCTTATAAAATTTGGGATGAAATCCAAACTTAATAGTATAATATTTTTGATTATGATGCACTATAATTTCTTCTTAATCATCATAACAACTGCATACTCTATGAAGTTGAGAAAGAACTTGAACTTTAAAAACATATTTTACCATAGAAACATCTCTAATATTGCTCTGACTAAAAACCCTCATACAAATAGGAAACAAACAATTCTCTAATCTCTTCACCATCTATTTGCAAAGATTTGTCTCAAATATAAGCAAAACCTAGATGACTAGCCAAAAAGATCAACTTTGAGAAACCAGAACAAACTTCTATTTCAAAACAATTGCAAGGAGAAATTACACAATAACAAATAAATACTTAAACCTACTAATAAATTATAATAATTTTTAGCTCATGCACTATTATATAATAATAAAATCATTAGATAAAATATATATATATATATATATATATTTTTATAAAAGAGCCTAATTAAGAAGATATAATAAAAAAATATAGAAGAAGGTAGATTAGAAAAATAAAAAATATAAGTATATATATATATATATATATATATAAATTAAAATTTTATTTTAATAAAAATTATTTCAAAAAAATAAGAATTGATAACTAGAGAAGACTGATTACTGACTAGAGTCAAAATCAGACCTTGAAGTACAAAACTAAGAACTTATGTTGTTTTTGAGGTTCTTTTATAAATCAAAGAGCAAGATTTGAGAGAAAATGGGATTAAAATTCTTTGAATGTTAATTTTGAAGAATTTGAGTATGTAATGCCTTTATAAGAGCTTTGAAAAATGAGGGTGGTTTTACATGACCCTAGTTTTTGGAAAATAAAATAGAATTGGCATTTTAAAAATTTTCATAAGTTTTATAATAGATCTATAAATAAAAACTTGAAAATTAGTAAGTATAGTTGTGCTAAATGTGTGCTATGAATTTGAGCTTAATCAAATGGTTAGGTTGAAGGTTATTGAAGTTCAAGTAGATTAAGATTTCAAAAATTGGAATTTTAGGATTACTAAGAGTTTCTAAGTTTATTAGCAATTTGTCCATTGAATTGAAGTGAAGATTGTTTGTGTAGATAGTAGACTTAATTTTAAATATTTTTATGAAATTTTAGAGGAATTTCATGGTCTAGAAAGGAGATATTGGCATTGACAGCTCAGTATCAAGGTTGAAAAAGGAGGCCATCCATCATCCAAATGGATTATCTTATATTTCTCTCAATTTGTAAGTACAATTAATCTCATTTTTCTTATGTTTGTTTCCAATTGAGTTCTTCAAAAGTGTACAAATTTTGAATCAATATCAATAATTCAATCATTAGTTGGTGAGATTTCCATCTATTATAAGGTTTGTTAAGAATTTGTTGAGGATTTAGGATTTGATTAGGTTAAATCTAAGATTTAAGGTTTACTTAAGACTTATTCAGGATTTGTTTAGGATTTGATTAAAATTCATTAGAATTTTGTTAGAATTTCATCAAGGTTTGATTAGAATTTCTTCAAGATTTAGTCTAGAATTTTATTAGGATTTAAGATTTAATTCAGATTTCATTAGGATTTATTTAGGATTTTTTTAGGATTTCATTTAGATTGATTGGGGATCATATTAAAATTTATTTAGGATTCAATTATGGTTTTTATTTTTAATAATTTTTAAAGATTTTTTTGTTATTTTTTTAGGATATTTTTAATATATATATTTCTTTAAGGTTAATTTATGATTTCTTTACATTTCTTTTGTAAGTTCTTTAAGATTCTTTTGGAATTTAATTAAAAAATGATTAGCATTATTATTATTTAATTAGAATTTATTTAAGATTTTATTACAATTGTTAGGATCTTATTATTGCAAGTTCTATTTTACCTTCTATAGCCAAATGTTTGGTGCATTCTTAAACTTCACAAAATACGATAGCATTATCAATTTTTTACTTTCTTGCCGATTTCCACAAATAATAAAGCAAACTTCAAACTGAGACCTCCACACAACTTTTTATAGTTAGCATGCAACCTAGAGCCTCTAGAGCAAGGGAGGGTGTTGAATACAATGGATAGTCACCTTGTCGGCTAGACACCCCTTGAACATGAACATCAATATTGCAGATGTTATAATCATAGATAGTTATCATTGAGACATAGTTCTAGACACTCGTTGATACATCAAATGGATATCCATCCGACTAGAGTAACTTATTCTGTATAAAAACAATGCGTGCGATAAAATCTATAGTTCACTCTTCTTAGCACCTGTAGTGGTGTCACTGCTGATTCTTGGATAATTGTTTGCTCTTGTTATTCTGTGTGTTTTTTACAATGATCTACAATGGCTCATAGGCACTAGAGATTGGTCTGTAGTTTCTGTTATCAAGTACTATGGATTGATAGAATGTGATTCAATAGACAATCCTACGAAGGTCTCTGTTTCACTCTTGTCTCTCTTTCACTCTTGTGACTCATAGGCACTAGAGGTTGGTTAGGTCTTTGTGGGTGAGACACTTGCTCCTGAGTGCCAAAATTCTTGAGTTTCTTCTCTTAATTTCTATGCCGACTTTACCATACACTTAATTGCATTTGGATCTTCTCTGTCCCGGAGTTTGTCTCACCTTGTTGTATTACTGTGATTAATCGCTGGGATCAGCGAGTAGCTAGATGCGTTGGCAAGTCCTTCAGGAGCACGTATTTTCATCCATATTGAACATTGATTTGCTGCTAAGCAGTCTTTTTGGACACATTTGTATCCTTTAGTGTCTATTTACTATAGACAACAAAATGACAAATACGAGGGGCATTAATATGCTGCGACAACTTTAGACCGTGATCACTCATCTTCAACGACAAGTGACCGTTCTACGAGTCTCTCGTCTCATGACATTAGTTCCGGTTCGCCAATTGATGTTGAGTAGGTGAAAAGACAGGTTCGTCAAGTCTTGAAATAGTGATATTCGCATAGAGGAAATTTCAAATACTGGGCTCAAAACGAGTATAAAATGTTTAGAAAGCACTTGTAATTCTGCACTTATTTGAGGAACCCTGTATAAGGGCTGTTACCATTCCAAATTCAACCTAATATGTACCAGGCAATAGGCAATAAATCTAATCACAGTAGAAAATGAATCTGCATAAGACAGAAGTTTGGATCAGCAAGTTTTGGACCTCTGATATACTTTATGTCATACATCTCCAGGTTACAGGATTTGTGTACTTCCAACCAGCCGGTGTCAGAGCTTCCAGGACATGTACATACGTCTATCTTTAGATTAAAGAAAACTGCTTCCAGATTTCTTCACACGAGCTGCCACTTCTTCGAAACAAATAGGGTTCAGACAGGTGAAAGATGTAAGAATGGAACAAGTGATTAGCCGGAAAAAAATAAAAAATAAAAAATAAAAAATACTGGACAGCTACTCTGTACGTTGGACTGCTAAAGTTTACAGCAGACATCCTTCGATCAATAGTTGGCTCACCAATTTCCATGTTGTGCAAGTCTTTTCAACTTAGCCATTCTCATGAAATAGTTGGCCACCTCTGTTGACATGATCCCACTGTTCGTACATACCAGCCTGAGGCAAAGGGGCAGAGCTTCTGTCTCCTCGATCACCATCAGACGGTAGTAGAGAGGCTTTTCTGTCATTATTCAGGAAAGCCCCTGTATCTAGTTCGCCTGAAACCTCTGGATGTTGACGTGTACTTCCAGATGTGCAACGATCTGACGTAGCCTGTGCTCCTGTACCTTGCACCTGAGCATTCACAGGAGTACTTGTATTGTTTGCTGGCAGAAAAGCTTGGTTACCGAAGACCGCCTGGGGAGGGAGTTGTGGAAATGATTGTTGATTCAGAGGGTCTTGAGTATAAGATCCTCCATTCTGACGAGGAGAAAAAGTCGCACCAGACTGAAAGTCGGACTGAGTGGGGTGGAAAGCTCCACTCACACAGCCCTGGGTTTGTCCTGGTTGAGGAATCCCTGGACCTTGCTGAGTTGCTAGTTGTCCAGTCTGAGGTTGGCCCGCTCCATCCTCTATTCGAATCCGTTTAGATGGACCCTGAACAGGCGAGCCTTCGGGCAAAGGTGGGTTCATGAAAGTGCCATACGCATACTGATTCTCTGAAAGCTGCTGCGAGAGGAGGATAGCCGCCTGAGGGAGTCCCAAGCCGCTGCTAGACACGGGCGCAGTAGCAGCGCTATTGGAAGTAGGGGTCTCACTTGTTGTAACAGGCGCTAAGGGAAGCTTTGGCTTGGCATCAACAACCGACACCACCTGTCTTTGATTCGCCTCTTCTGCTGCGGGAGCCCCAGTTTCAGTAGTACCCTGAAGATTAGTAATAGAACCAATTCTTTGCTGCTCTTCGATAATTTTTTGGAGGTACTTCCCTTGTGCCTCAATCCGTAGCTGTAAATGCCGTTGCACCTGTAAACGAGGAAGCATCTTCAGTGCAATTGGCAATCCACAGATGGCCAAAACCATTCTACATCTATCAGACTTCAACTGATCACACGAAAAGAGACATAACAGTGCAACTTCAGGGAAGTAACATGCAACATACAGGAGGTCAAACACAAACCTCAAGCTGCTCATGCAATCGCTTCTGTACTTCCATTTGCATGCGTAAAGCCTCAGTAATCTGAATCCCCCTGTGTTACAAGAAATTTTATTAATAGATTTCCTAAGTATAAACTGGTACTGGTATTCTTGTGCAACATCACGGCTCACCGCTCCACAAATTCTCAGACAAGATACAAAGAGAACAACATTAGGACAGCAGCTTACGAAGTTGCATCCAAAGTAGGAAGGACATCAGCCGGGTTTTTCTTCTCTGACTTTCCTCCTGTTAAAATCCACAACAATCTCATCATCGACCAACATAACAGTAATTCTTAGTTCTCCCGACCAACATAACAGTAATTCTACATCATAATGCAATATCGGCCTACAGAACCATGAACTGCACTATCACCAGTGAGTGCTTGCTTCCCTCGATCCTGATACTTCATCCATTTAACATACGCCCTACAAACAAATAAGAATGACGCAAATGATGAATGAAAGTGATTATTGCATCCTGTAAGGACCTCTAAACACAGGCGACTCACCATCTGACGAAGACTCAGGAATATACTTTGCAAGACGATATTTCTGCGGACACGTAAGGTACCAGATTAGAAAACCTCACGCCTCTAAGAATTGGCAATCACAAGGCAGTCGCCAGAAAATATACAGGAAATCACCGATGCTTTTCTACATATAATAGAAACCTATCGTGCCAACAAGAATCGCACACATTTACATCAACTCAATTTCTTCCAGCCCGGCAGGTGCAACCTCAAATGTGAACCATTCCTCACATGTGACAGCGAAACACATTTGCATGAACTTGGGGAAAGAGGAGTAACCTGTAAGTGACTCTTCACATGATAAATAGTTAGGCCTTGCACGCCCATAACTCTCAAGACCCCTTTCGGAGTTGCCCCTGCCATGTGATACATGTCATATGAAATGGTCAGAAGTCCCGACATCGTCCAAAAGTTCGCAGTGAGATCAAAGAGTGGGCCTCCCCCAGAAAGCGATAGCACTCACTCGTGGCAGTTGACATATCTGCTACATGAATGATTGGGACATAGCTGGTATGGTTTGAATGCAGAACCTACTATTTCAACGGCGATAGCTTCGACAACAAATAAGGTGTAACTAACACAAGGGGGAGGATGAAGTAGAGATAATCTAGTCGTCCTACTGATAACAGTGAAGAGACTAGAATTTCAGAGTAGCATGCGGTAAGAATGAAATCTGAAGTCAAATGAGGATAGGATATTCTAGTAAGTCTCCGACATTGCCAATTTGCTTCTTTGCTTGCCCACCTTTCCTCTGGACCAAGTCAAGAAATAGATGAACAGGAAGAAAACTTACGATCAGGGCCGCCCAACTGAGTTACGGCATCCACAAAACGGTCGTGCAGCTCAGGCGTCCATCGTAATCGCTGCTTTGCTGCTGAGCCACCACCTCCAGAGCCCCCACCCGGACTGCTGGCCGAATTGGTAGAGGCTCCAGTTGCACTTGACCCTCGAGGCTCCGGTGCCTGACTAGCAGACCTCTGGGGCATTAAGCTGGTTGTAGAAAACTTCTTGTTTTGATACATCGTCTGCATTAAAAAATCAACACCATTCTACTAAAATGAGATGCATATGCTCAAGCTCGTTATGATGTGAAACAATTGCAGTTTTGAACAACAATTCAATGGGAAACCAACCATTGGAGGCAGGTCCGATCATCACCATAATGGTACCACTGCGAACTAACAAAATCTGATCAAACATTCAATCAACAAAAAAGTTAACTGTAGCTCTAAAAGAGAACCAACATTCGCACTGCACTCCACGACATTGAATTTAGAGGTTAATCACTCACAAGAAAACTTTAAATTTAGGCGCTAAAATTGCGCCTACACAGAGCGAGTTTACATCAAGCAGAGGAACACTATCAGACAATAAACATTCTGGTACAATTCAATGCTGAAATAAAAACTAACGGTACTATTCCGAGCAAATGAAGGTAGTTCAGTAAGCAAAACAAAATCAAGACGACCCCTGGTAGGGTTCCAGTACTAACCTCAAATTTAAAGCTCACGTCACACGAGCCCGTACCATGAGCAACGGCAGATTGCGTTATACGAAACCTTGCAGTAATCGATAAGGGCAGGGAAAATAAAAACTTGTCTCTCTTCCAATAAAGGAATAAAAAATAGAAGTAAAATAAGAACTTCAACAATAAAAACTGTCGTTGTAAATAAACCCAGCCTCGCCTTGGAGAAAACAGCCCCTTGTTGAGAAATCAAAGACCCACTCGCTCCACAATCACATCCTTCATACATCATCCATGGCTTGAAACGCGCCTTGCCAAGCCAACAAAGCCTCACACTTTTTCCTTGTGACCATCGAGGTCTCCAGCTCTCCGAGCTCAAATGCCCTGCTTTCTCAAATCCAAGCACAGACAACCTTCCATGCCCCGAACAATAGCCCGAAATGCAAATCTTTCGACATTCAAAAGCCTCAGAAATCGCGCATTCCCGACCATTCAACAAAACTTTTGCGCCAGATACAATCCCCGCCACTGTTTCACTCTCCCACCTCCCCTCAAATCCCAAAGATCTGTATGTGCACTCCACCACTCAATCCAACTAAATCCCTGTCTCAAACTCCGAATTCTAGCTGCTAAACCCTAGAAGAGCATCAAAGAGATGAGGGAGAGAACGAAGTGGCAGTTAATGACGATGATATAACAGCAATCTCTCCGGCCTTGTTCAAGGACTTACTAACGACGTCGTAATGACGATGATTGTACAAACAAAGCACCAGAGCAGCACTGCACACGCCTGTAATCAGTAACACCCGTTTCTTTATGAAGATGAGACTATGAGCATCAAGCGGCGAGAAGAAAAGCGAGAGAAGAGGAGAGAATGATCTTCGAGGACCCTCCGCCCTTGCAATGACCGCCTGTTGACTGACTACTTCCCGCCAGCATACTACTCATTTAGCAACTTCTGTCTTCCTTCTCACTGCCATCGTCGGAGCCCAGTCCAGCCCCACAACCCCCACCTCATCAGCTTCACCCTCGCCCCACCTAGGCCCTGACCAGCTCTATAGCTCCGGCCCTAACCTCCCACGGCAGGTCTAGACTCTAAACAATGCACAAGCGTGAAAACAGCGCAGTCAACTTGCGAATTCACTCAAACAATCGCCGACGCCTGCAGTCATTAAGTCGGGAACGGCCATTTTGAATTACGGTCCCTATTACTACTCATCAACGTCTGATTGGTTAGATATTGGATGTCTACACTTGACTTCGGGCTGCTGCATTTCTGTACACTTTTTCGTCCTGCTGGCGGTGCTGCGGTGACATGGGACGTGTGGGACTCGTGCGAGAATAGTGAGCCTCAGGCAGGCTCGAAGGCCTCCCTTCACTTCCCGCCACTCCCCCTCTCCCACGTCTACCTTCCTACAGCTCTATGATTGAGTGCTGACAGCAACAGGGAACCTCTGCTTTCGTGCACTGCAACTCTGTAATTCCCTTCCTCGAGCCTGCACTGCTCTGTGCTACGAGAGCCCTGGCCCTGACATCCGTAGAGTCATCCCAGAGAACCACGCCATATGTCTGCTTTCGAGTTTGTTATCCCAGTCCAACACATGATGAGACCATGACGATAATAGTCTGTAAATCCTCGCCTTCTCTTCACTTTCCCAGACCTAAAAGACCCCAATATGTATACATCTATTGTGGAGTCTGCAAGTCCGCTCATCGTTGATCGCTCTGCGCAGCATTGTGCAGTCACTGGATGTCAGGTCGGTTCCCTGCCTCCTGGTGCATGTGGTCTCAGTGAATGTGCGCATATTGTAAAATGAGCTGGGCATTTGTAATGTACTACTCATCTCCTCGAAGGAAAACCTAAGCTGAAGAACAGATTATATGCGGCGAGGGAGCCACTACAGTGAGCACTATAACACAATCCATAAATTCAGTGTTGAATGGAGCTCGGAAAGAGATGATGGAACCCTGGATAGGAGCGATGCTGTAGAAGCCCCCGACCACTAAGGGACTACGAGGTGCTCGTGGCGTCCAGACGGGAATCCGTTCGGTCAGCATGCTATACGATTCCGACCTCTGGTTCCAACGAGTCACCAGCTTCAGAAACATTGGTATCATAGGCGTTACCACAGCAGAGGAGACTCGGGCCGTCTCCTCAGCAAGTCCTAGGCATGCCCTGTGTGACGTAGGTGCGTCCAGCACGCGCAACTCATGGAAGGCTACTGCCTGTGAAACTGTCTACGTGTACATGTCATCTGCTAGGAATACATATATATACCGTGAGCACGATTGAGAATGTCATATTTCACAAAACTACTTTACCACAAAGCTTGTGGTTCTTCAAGTAATGCAGGCACTTTTCCAGAAACAGTACCACATGCATTCAACATTTGAAACAAACTTCATTTCATAGGCCCTGGGGTTCTGCTTTGCGACACGCAATGCATCGTTCCCTACATCAGATGCAATATTTCTTGTAGAATCGAAAGCACCTTCTGCGGTTGATGATAAGTTCTCTAAGTCAAAGCGGGGTACACATTACTACCACGTTTCCTTCTTTCCACAAAGGCTGTAATTGAGCATAACCGGAAGCTTACATTCACATTCAGAAGTTGATTCAATACCGTTAGCACCAACTCAATTCAAAATTGGAAATATACGCCTTAAATTTAATCTTTAGTCATTTGCAGATCTATGTAATAATAAAGTCAGATATTATGATTGCCCGAAATATCTCGAAGTTGTGACGTACCGCCAGGTATGAGCAATTTACATTGCGTTGACAAACCTAACAAATTACAAATAGCAGGTACAGAGTATCAGAGGACTGTTCTACTGAGACCACATGCAATTCGCAGTTGAGTGACTACAGGACAACATTACTACGAAATAACCAGGGATTTGAACTCTTACCCCCCCCCCCCCCACACACACACACACACACACCTTCATTCTAGAGAAGGAACAAAATTCTGAACACTACCAACCACTAAATATCTTCAAATCACTTCTCAACTCAACGAAATTTCTATTTGATTGAGAGCTGCTAGCTGCACTGCTACTCCACAGGAAGATTGAATAAAGCCTCCAAAAAATAGTCAAATACAGTGTCCCACGAGAAATCCAGCATCCGTTCGTGAAAGCCGTGCTGTGATCGAAACGAGGTCTCATCCAATAAAGCTATAGGTTCAGAAAACTGAACACAAGACTGTTGGCTGGTAAAGCAAGACTATAGACTCATTAGTTGTGCATGCGGAGAACTGCACAAAGACACGTATGGAGAAGCCAAGCTGTGTAGGAATATTCAAATTCCATGATGATGCGTAAAAAGAAGAAAGGTGATAAATCTTCAAGGACGAAACCAAAACTAAAGAGGACAATAAAATGGTGCCTATCAATATGTTCATCTCAACTATGCAAGGTTCTCACCAGAAGAAAACTTAGCATTGCAAAATTTTAGGCAAATGAATTTTGAACTAACCAAATAGAACATTACGTACACCTTGCTACAGGCAGCTTCAGGAATTATTTGGCTGGACAATAGCATGAACAACGAACTCTTTCGGAAGGTTATGTTCAGATTCTGAATCTCCATTTGATACTTCAAAAAGATAACTGGAAAAATATCCGCGAGGTCTCCTAGTGATTGCCGAGCACCTGTAAAGAGCATACAGTTCATGAGACAAATGAACAAGTACTTGCATCTAAAACTACTCCATCAACCAGTATTTCTCTACATAAAACTCAGGAACAGCAAATGAACCACTTAACAATTGCAAGGCTCCATCTACCAATGAGTCCCACATGAATCGTTTACTTAACTCGATAACTGACCATGGGCAGCAAGCAGTAAACAATCTTTCACAAAAAAGAGCCCGATGGGCATGAAAATACCCTTATAATAATAATAATAATAATAATAATAATAATAATAGTAAAACAACTCAATTGGTAGTAATCTAATGAAAAGCAACTTGAATTGTCTTCTACTCTCCTTTGGTCTCAGATTCATGTCAGTTGGATAACATTAGAGAAATGTCAGCGGCAAGTACCTTGAAGTCGCAACAGCAAAATTTCAGCAAACGCTAAGTAAGGCACACATTGAAGAGGCACCGGCTTCATTTAGTCAGATTCCAATAGTAAAACAACTTAAAACTAATCCACGCTCTCGCAACTTGTAAATCACGCATAGAACCGTTCCAAGTCCTCGACGTTAAAGTCAAAACCCTTGATAGCCAACGCGCTCCTCTTAAAAGTCTACTACTCGCCACTTACGCTTCGAATATTAGTATACTATATCTCCTTGCCGACAGTTATTGACTTCGTTAAGGGCACAAAAGTTCATGTTCCAAGATTAGAAATTGTGTATCAGCATCTCTCTTGACGGCAAACAGCTGTCCAGGACACCGAATCACAAGTGAAAGCCTATGTAAAGTCCAATTCGAAATAAAACTTACAATCGCAACTAACCCTTCATCTGGTCAGTGGTATTTATGTATATTCGATAAGCATCATCAGTAATCGTTTGTCAAGGTCCAGACACTGATCGAGCCTCTCAAACGCAGAGCCATTCAAGACAACTCGGCGACAATAGCTACCCGACAATTTTCATAACAGCATCTGCCTAAATCTGCACTACCCGCACTTCGTGGATAATTACACATCCGACAAGCAGAAGAAGGAATCATACAGTCAATCCTTCAGAAAGATCAGTAATAGTAGTTGACTGGACCTACTTGAAATCCAAGTACCGCCACACTTTGATACTGTTCATTTGTCAGCGTTGCTCATCCATCCATATCACCTCTGTTAGAATCCTCGAAGAAGAACAGGATAAATCTTGCCAAAGTTACTTCTCTGGATGGTACCGAGAAACAGGCACATACTGAAACCCTACATAACAAACTATCGCCGAGTTTTGGCACGCTTCATTCCTGGATTGTTGAAAGGAGATGCTGTGCCACTCATATGAGCTAGACCCTCCTCACGTAAAGCGCCATTTAATGTAGCTAGTTCACGGAGCTGAGCCTTCTTTACGGCATCAAATGATTCATTCTGGAGAAATCTCAAGCCAACCCACTCATGTGAGTATTCATTCATGACACGACTCAAATCGAAAAGGTCAAGGTTCAAACTGGACAATTACAAAGAATACAGTTGGCAGACAAAGGGCATCATCTTAAAACAAACGTTTCTGTGTGCCTGCGTTCAGTTGGTTAGTTAAGAGCAAGGCATGCGCTTACAACTGGCTTGAGCAAGTCATGGAGGATCTCCCGTGCACGACTAAGTTGTACATCAATGATATTAGCTGGAAGTTCTGCCTCGACCAAAACATGCAAGGGTTCATTCAAATGCTCAAAACCAGGTTTATCCCTCATTTTGTCTTCCTGCACAGTATCATACCCACCAACCAAGAAGAGTCCCATCAGCTACTAGTACGGACTCAAAAGGGAACAATGCCTTATGTAGGTGAACTCCTGGTCAAAAGATAACTCGAAACTACAGCACCTGCTTGCGTCATCACACCAAAGAGACACTCATAAGAACTGCAAGATTTATAAGAGAGACACCCGATTGCAACTTCAGCAACTTTCAGAAATATTATGACCTTCGCTATGTCTTTAATGGAACCCCGACCACGGATTAATACACGGCAGCCAGTTGTTGCCTCCACTCGTTTAAGAGAGTTTCCTCGGGGTCCCAAAATCCTCCCAACGAAATTATACTGCAAAACGGAAACATCGACCACATCGGCGTGAATGACCAGGAGCTTGTGGGCAGTTTGTAAGCATAAATGAAGCTTCAGAAATACAAAAATTCACTTTCATAGTGAGCGTTGGCTTCAGAGGATGCACCCATTCATTTTCTCAGAGAAGTTTTCATTGCTTTAGTCCTAAGTCAAAGCGTAAATTAATTGATCGAATGCGCTTTACTTTTTGGCATCAATCAGACACAAATAGTGTCCGAAGGAAAACGGCGAGTAAGCACTGCTCACACGCTCACCACCAGAATTCGAGAAGCCAACATTGAATAGGTTCCATCCAAGGGAACTATAGTGATGGCTTAAAGATGCGACTTCAGACTTGTATTTATACAGTGCCACAACATCAACTACCAAAACTTTTTCAGATGTTGCGACTTGTTTCATACATTCGGGTACTTATCAATTGGAATGTCGATGCGTTGAGTCTTCTTCAATATTAGCCCGGCGGATGCGCCAGGAGTCCCATGCCAACCTACCTGAGGTATTACGAGCCTCTGGAGTATCACATCCACGAATAAATGAGATTTTTTGGAAATCAGCTGTAGAGGAAAAGAGCAATACAAATAAAAGAACCAGCCTTGACGTGCTAAGCGAAATGATGCACCACATTTATTGCCCAACACTAGAGTAGTAAGGACCATACTTCGCCCCAGCCATTTAAGTCCCCCGAACCACCGTCATTTAAAGGTGTGCCTACTGGAAGAGGGCTTCTATGATCCAGCCCATCCTGGTCGAGATAAGGCAATTTCCCAACAAGAGTTGTTACTCGCATTATCTCTGTTCCGTAAAGAGTCAGAGGTTAGAGTTGGACATGTGCAATGCTGAGGTATATCGAGCATACACTGGTTTTAAGCATGAGGATACATGAATCTTCCAGTTGTTGCATGCAAATTTGTGAATAAAAAACGCATTTAAAGAGTAGTATGTTCAGTTAGCAGGTATCGTCTGAAAGAACAGCATAACAACTCAAGAGGATGATAAAACCGTATAGAATAGAATAAATTTACCTTGATTTAACAAACGACTACAATTGGGAAGGACTTGCATGAAAGGACACAAATTCTGTCTCTCCGCAAGCAGTTCAGACAGATACCTGCGCACCAATTGAAAGATCTCTTCGTCAAAAGGATCTATGAATGTAACATTAGAATACCTGCAAATTCTACACCGCAACCCCAATTACTAAGGACCATCCTACATCTTTGATGAAAGAAAGAAAGAAAAAATAAAAAAAATAAAAAAGGCCGCAACATTAATGATTTGAAGTCTCGTCAGGAAAACTATGTTTAATCTCCACGTAAATTGGCTCTTGAAACAGTGGTTGCATATTGGGATTCGGAAGGACGGGAAAGGATATGTACATTCCTAAAAGTGCAATGAAGAATACTCCTGATGAATTTATCCAGCCGAGAATCCAATATCAGACTGTATGCTAAGTGAAACCCTAACCTTGAGAATCAGTTGGCAGGTATATCGGACAGTAACCTCCATGACGACAAAACGTACTGGCGGGATAATATATAAGCAACACGCTATATGCAGTCGAGATGGACAAACAATGCGATACAGAACACAAGCCGAACAAAGCGGAAACGAAAGAAACGTCGAACGGAGAGAGCAGCAGCGCAATCATACTTGTCGTGATCAACAGCAGCAGTGGAGGAGCGAATGACTAGTTGTGGAGAGCCCCCTGCCGATGGTGAAAAGTGCATATAGCGGCCTGCCATCCTTCTCCTCCTCCCCCAACCGTTGGAATCCTGGCTTCACCCTGCAACCTTCTCCCACACCCACTTCCAACTCCTACTTCTGTTCAACTAAGAGCTGGCCAACTCATGAAAATCCTCAGTCCTGGCACAGTCGGTACACGCCCCAGCGACAACAGAACAAGCTGGTGGTGCAGGAGTCAACATTGTTGGTGATGGCACAAAGGCCTTTCGTCAACAACAGTTCAGAGCTATAGCATGGAATGAGAGACGAAGAAAACGGAATGATTCGAGACAAAGAAGAGGAAGAAGAAAATTGGTGAGGAATTCCTCCAAGTACCCGGACTGACTGACTGAAAAGGAGAGGCGATGATGAGGAGGGGGAGGGGGAGGAGTAGGGGTGTCGAGGCAGAGACGACGGGGGAGGAGGAAAAGGGAAAGAAGAGCGAAGAGGAGGAATAGGAAGAGCAAGGGGAGCAGCAGCAAGAGGGAGCCATTGTGGGAGGGAGAGGTGATGGCTATGGCGACCAGGCTGGGCTGGGTCTCATGGAACCGTACACCAAGAAGTAGAAGAAATAGAAGAAGAAGACTGTGCCCCCCCCCCACACCCTACAAGAAGAACCTGAATACAAATGAGAGAGAGGGAGAGAGACTCATCCACCTGCATTACCTTTCTAAAATGCATTTGCACATGGTAGTGGGGCCTACTACCACAATTGCAAAATCAATTAGACAAAGTTATAATAGAATGCATTATATGAATCTAAAATTACATTTAAATATAATTTACTCGTTACAAAAATATATATATATATATATATATATATATATTTGACACAAAAATGGAATACACTCAATGTATTAATAGAGTGGAAAAAATTACAACAAACTACTTAATATTATATATCCAAAGGCAAAGTAAGAGTACCACAACACACAAGACAAATATCAAAACAAACTTATTTAGACTTTCACGTAAAATCACATTACATTGAAAACTTCTAGAGTTTAATTTAATTACTTTGTTATTTCTAGAACCAAATATATGTTTGATCATCCACAAGTTATTATGTTTCTTAAAACCTAAATGTATTGAAGAACTTGAAAATCATTTAAATAAAAAATATTTATTATAAAATTATAAGTTCTAAATTTAGATTTTGTAGCTAAAGAGTAAATTCAATAAGAAGGTGATCAAATAGTGCACTATCACCTTATATAAATTTGTCTAAAATTTGAGTTTTTTAGAAAAAAAGAAAATTTTAATAAAAATTTGTCTAATCTCATTAACACCCTTTTACCATTTTATTTATTATCCTTTGAATATTTTAATGAACAACCTTGTTTAAATGCATCTACTAATAAAATGTAAGAATAGAAATAATTCCATGAATTTTCTTGATTCTTAGAAAGAAAATTTTTATTGAAAGACAATTTATCAATCACCCGTTCTATCATATTCTAGTTACTACCAAAGACAAATGGAATATTACATGGAAATGTATTTGCCAAATCCTCCCATAGTTTGCATTTTTTTTTGTCACTTATTAGGTTCGTATATATTCACTATTCTAATAAAGTCTCCAAAGTTAGCTTGAAAAGTAATCCAAAAGGTTCTATTACACATGAAAGATCTTATATTATTAAAAAGATAATCTTTGGTGAAATAAGTGCAAACACTCCATGCAACCATACTGTTGAAGTTGGTTATATATTTAAAGATTGTTTTCAAAATGTAAAATCTACATTTAATTACAAAAAGTTGTCTAATTCTTAAGCTCTAAATCTATATATTTTATATTCTTAAAAAAAAATCACATTTTAAAAAAATTCATTGAATAAAATTTTATAATTTTAGGATCTTTGAAAAGTTATTTAGATCTTGATTATTATATATAAAATATATATATATATATATATATATATATATATATATTCAACTTCAATATGTAATATTTGAAGGAGCATCACAACACATCATATTGATTTCTAGTTTTTTTATTAGACATCTAGATTTTTTTAAAGAAAAAATATCTTATTTACCTCTAAAATATATTAAAATATTAAGAATATTCCTATATTCTTGATAATAGCAAACCTATTCCTCATTTTTGTCATAATATCAAATCTATCCTTCAACTTAATAAGGTATCACAATTTTGTTTTTTAAAGTACAATTGAGAAATTAGCAGGCTTTCTTTTACACTTTTTGGCATATGAAATTGCTGTTGAATAGGACTAGCCATGCCAAGCTTACTTTTCTAAAATTTAGTGAACATCATTGTGGCATTAAGATTGATTCTATGAATCATTTAATCATTTGAATGTACAATAGCTTCCAACTTCATTAGATTGTTGTGAAGGTAAAGCAATGGAAATATGATTATATACCTTAGCCATTGCACTTTGGGCAAACATTAGTATTTTAGCTTGTGCATTTGCAAAATGTTATTGTAGCCAATAATTATAGAGGATTGTCAACAATTGAACTTCTTCTTGCTATGTTTGGGCCTTTTTTCCTTTATTTCTACCATCTATTCTAGAATTTTGTTTGATGCTTGCAAAAAATTTAGTAGTTGTTGCCATAGTTGTTGTTGATCCATACGTAAGTTGCGACCTCTATGGACTAGGGAATCTCCTCAATGGTATTGTGTCTTTCACATGCAAAAGTAATAATAGTCAATGTGGTATTGACGGGGCAGAGTTGCTTAACATTCAACCAAAGAAAAGAACCTAAGAAGATGTGCTTTCATTCATACTCTCATTCATAAGTATGCTTATAATAGATTGGTAGAGCAACACCTTGGTATTTCTAATTTTCCTAACAAAAACAATAGAAATTGCAAAAAGATCAACATCTAATGATCAATTTTGATCTTCTTTAGAAGAGTGCTAGAATCTATTGCTTATATCCTACCATATACAAGCAAGAATGGTTGTTCTTCTTCCAACTTAAATCCTAGATATAAAACTCCCAAAGGACACATCCTTAATATTAGACATATTTTCAAGAGTTATAGAATGAAAATCTACATTTATAACCGATTCTTATAAAAATCAATAGGCATGAATTGCATGATTGCCTTAAAATCTAGTATTATTGCAAAGATGGACATCATCATTGTCACTACTAGCTATATTCACCTAAGTTGCATTCTTTATTGTCCATGTTCACTTTCTTTTGGAACTAGAATTACATCATAGTATTATTTGATTGGATGTTACAATAGGACCATAATTGACAAATTGATTGAAATTATAAGTTGAATCATGTAATCAACCTTAATACCAAATTATATCAATAAAATACAGAAGAGAGCCCGCCAATTTCTCTGCAATATGAAGGTTGGGCCTCAATTCCACTTAAAAAAGAATAATTGTGATAACTTATCAAGTTAGAGGGTAGATTTGATCTTATAACAAAATTAAAGAATAAATTTGCTATTATCAAAAATATAAGGATATCCTTGACATTTCAACATATTTCAAAGATATATATGATTTTTTTTTTCAATCTATCAATAGAGATTTATAGTGATCAAACTTTTTCAAAGCTAGGAGTTTGGAAGAAAAAGAATTCTAAATTTTCTTACAATATTATTAAATACTTGAAAGACTATAAGAGGCATGGTTGAAGCTAATTCAATAGAAAAATAAATACTTGCATAAGAATGCACGGATGATAAAGTTCCTCTATTATGTAATGATAGATTAATAGAGTGCCTTTATTATTTTAGATGGATCTCAAATCAAGAAGTTTTCTTTGTTTAGTAATATTAAAAATCTCTAATATTGACTTATATCTCATCTTAGCTAATATTAGAGAATTTTTAGGCATGTTAAAAGCCATAATCATCAAAATTTTAATTTTAATCTTTTATTTCTAGAAATATTTTTATTTTTTTCTATCTATTGCCACTTCTAGAGATCCACTTAGCTCTGCCATAAAACTTATTTTGGAGTCTTACATCACTTTTGAAGAGAAATTGAGTGTAGAAGAGACATACACTTTTAATATTACTGTGGTAAGATTATGGTTTGCCAATACTTCTGACATGTATATTAAACCAATGAAGATCCTACATGCTTGGTTTGCTAGTCATGAAGGAAACAAGACTAAAGCATCTACATATTGATCTTTAATTGAAAGACCTAAAATATTGGGTATTGGATTTGGCTATATATTAATTTGTAACTAATAAATTAAATCTATCTTGTGCACAAAAGGCAAGATATTCAAATCTCTTAAGTAGAATCTTTAGCTAGATTGGCTAAAAGTGGCATAAAACTTAAAGCTTTTATAAGCTCACTTGAAATGTCAACTAAGATGCAAGATTTTTCCAAACAATTCTTTTTTATAGATTAAAAAAGAATGTGGAACTTTGCTAGTATCATCTTATTGAATGAAGAACCTTACTACAAAAAATAGCTATAAAATTAGTTATGACATAGTAAGTATAAGTCTATTGTTCTTTTTATCAAGCATCCGCAAAATCAGTCCTAACTAACTTTTAAAAAATCTTAAGAAAATTATTGAAAAATTCATTAGGAAACTTAAAAGAAATTCTTCAATAATCATATAGAAATTATAAAAATAAATAAATAAAGATAATCAAATACTTAATAAATTATAAAATTTTAAAACTATATTAAAGAAATATAAAAATCTTAAAGTAATCTTTAAAAAACTCAAAAGTAATTTTAAAAGAAACTTCAATGAATCTTAATCTATTATAAGTAAACACCACAAAAAATTTAAAAGTTCAATAATTTTTATACTAACCATCAATCTTAATTCAAATTTCTCAAAATCCTTGATTTATAAGTTAATAACAATCAAACTAAGTTCTAAAAAAATCTAACTTATAAATTAGAATAAATAGCTTAAAATCCACTTAGGTGTCAATTATTAATCTTCTCCAAGCTTAACATTAAACTTATAGCTTAAATATATCTCTCTTTAATTATTAACTTATTTTTAAAATATATATAAATTTTATAAACTCAATCAATCATCAACACACAAAACAAAATTTTCAATCCAATTGGCATTTTGTTTAAAATCTAGGAAATCTTCACTAACCTTGATAACTTAGTTCTAAGATCCTAATGCACTTGAATCTCAATTACTTTTGATTTGACCATTTGATTGAGCTTGAATTCATAGTCTCAATTCAATACAACTACATTCACAAATCCATATCATTTTACTCGGAGATCTGCTACGAAATTCAGAAAATTCACAATATTTATGTATATATATATATATATAGATATATTTAAATTCAATATGAAATAAAGCCAATTAAAGCAGTTTAAACCTTGCAAAGCTCTCATAAAGCCAATATGCACTTAAATCCTTCAAAACCAATGCTCATAGAATTCTACTAAGTTTGCTTTAAAACTCATACTTTGATTAATAAAAGAGAGTTTTATTTGTTGTAGGTTCCTAGTTTTATTCCTTAGAATCTAATGTCAATTCTAATTTATGATTTACACTCTATAGATATCAATTTAAGATTTATTTAAGTAATTTTTGCTGATTGCTATTTTTTTATTTCTAATTAAAGATGCATGTGATAATTGTTTTGCTAATCTATTTTATTTTGCCTTATTTAAAGCCTTGGAAAGTAAGTAGAAGTTTTTATTTTATTATATTTATTTATTTATTTATAAAATAGAAAAATTAATACTTATTAATTTTATTACTTCTTTAACTATTATTTATATTTTTTAAATTATTTTTGATATTATATTTTAAAATAAGTTCTTTTGTCATATAACATATTTTTTTTCTTTTATTCAATAGTTGTATTTCAGTAAAATATTGTTGATTTTAATTCAAATTTTTTACATTTTTCAATCTATTAAATAAAAATAAGGATAAAAAATATAAAAAAAACCAAACATGCACATTGAAACAAAAAAATCCTAACCTACTTGCGTGTTAGATATCTTCCTTTTTCAACCTTGATGTCAATCTTCTAAGGTCAATAGTTTTATTTTTGCACCATTTACTTGTTCTAAAAGTTTTAAAAAGTTTAAAAATATAAATAAAGTATAAGATTATCTAAAAAAATAATTTTAATCTAATTACTCAAAATCATAAAAACCCTTACTAATCCTCAAACTTCAATTTCTTGGATCCTAACTTATTTAAATTTTAATGACCTTTTATTTGAATATCTAATTAAGCTCTAATTCACAACACATATCCAACATATCTATTTTTATAAATCTAAATTTTTTACTTGAAGATTTGCTATAAATCTCATAATTATTTTTTATTCTATAAAATACAATGTTATCCAAAACAATCTCAATTTTGCAAAGCTCTCACAAATTTATTATCTATTTGAAAAATTTAAGACCTAGCCTTGATTAATATCTAATGTGAACATGGACCTCATTGACTTCTTGATGCCAATTGTGTTACTATTATCCGTAACTATTGTTGAATTGTAATACAACTATTACGTAAAAGAAAAAAATAACAATTATACTATATAAGAGCTTAATTAAAATATAATAGAAAATTACTTCTAAAAATATAAATAAATTTTAGAAAGGTAGTAAAAAAAGAAATCTAATTTTAATATTATTATTTTGTAAAAAAATTCTATTTATTTTGTAAGGCCATAGATAAGACAAATCAAAATTGGTTACCAAAATTAATATTAATAGTATCTTTAAGTGAAAGAAAAAAGTAGCTTTTAGCAAAAATTATCCAAAAAAATCCTAGATTAATATCTAAAGAAGACTAATTGTGAACCAAGGTCAAAACAATACTCCAAAGCACAAAACTATGTGCCCATAGCAAATATGAGATTCTTTTGTTAATTAAAAAGTAAGATTATTTATATTGTATAAAGAGTCATTGTCAAAATTTGTTATTGCCTAATTGTATAGACTAAACCAACAGTTGTAAAATATCTATCCAACCAAATGTGGTGTTAGTCTTAGGATTTTAATCAAAACATTTATAAGATTTTCATAATAATTTGTGTGATGTCTTTTTATTGCAATTACATTGTCAAGCGCAGTTTGTAAGTATCTTAACTGGAATTGTCAAATATGTGAATATTTCAAAGATTGGTGTGGATAAACAATATTACATTTGAACTCCTGCAAGGGTTGAATGTATTTACTCTTGGTATCCTTCTCAAGATGCAAGTTGCTGTGAGAACTTGCTAGGTTGAACCTATGCATTCACGATTCCTGCAACTTGAATGCAAAGTAATTTTGTATTCATGAGACAGGATGAAAGGCTTGCAAGACAGTGAGCAAAATCAGCGAGTTTTTAGAAAAAAAAAAAAAATACAGAAAAAAAAGAAAATAGGAATAGAAGAGTCTGAAGGCATTTTGCACAATGTTTTAGTTTTTTTTGCTTTATACTTTGTTTGGTGCTTGTACCCGCAGACCTTGCATGAGGGAGAAACTTGAGGATTGCTGAATGAGTACACGCCAAGCTAGAGGGCAGAGCATGCTTAGAAATTTGCATCCAAATGTTTCTTTGTGTCAACAATCCCAAAGATTGTCAACATGTAGGAGAATAGGGGGTGCGACCCAATTCACATTCTCCTTTTCTGACAGAAATTAGGCCTGAGAGGTGGCAAAAAACATTGCGGTGTGATCACTCAGGTGATTCAGGATGGGTTCGTGACACTGAACATGTCTTCCTATGATGCAGTGCGATAGATACTGGCAAGTGTGTCCAAGCAATGTGACCAGGCGTAGAAATTTTAACTGTTTTCAACTCTCCTTAGACACCATCTGTAGCCAGTCCAAGATCTGGTACATCGTGCGCATAATTTTTAGGCACCGACAACCTTGGTTCACATGTAATGTGGAATGGGTGCTGCGTTCTTGCATGCTTTTTTCAGATACCCTTGAGTATGTGATGAGATCAGATCCTCCTCAACATGCTAGATTCAAGTCGAATTGCAGTGAGTTCGTAGACTGATGACTTTGGCCGGCACATGTGAAGGTTTTTGGGTCCCACATCCATGGTAACAGGAACTTATACCCACGAGAGCCAAACGAGTTGAAGCTGGAGCCAGTGACGGGGTCCTTCATGAGACTACCCGGGTATCCGGCGTAAGCACCACATCCAAAGATGCCACTGCATGCCTCAGCTGCTTCCACTGGAGCCGCGGCGTCGCCCTGGTAGTATGCATTTTGGTATGGATCTGTGGCCGCTCCTGCAATAAGTTTGGCAAGATTGATTATCATCCCGTCAACCCCCACTTCACCACTGGGCGGCAGTAGCGGTTTATCTTGGGAGTTTTCCATGAATGTGTAGTTGAGATTGGCAAACGGCCAGCAACAGAGTCCTGGACACTGCGTTGACGCATCCCCAACCCACACATATGGCAGCATCTGGCCGCCTGTGGCACCGGAAGGGTACAGATAAGCATGCTGGCCGCATGCCTCTTGACAGAATCCTCTAACTTCTACATCTGAGGATTTCAGAACGATGTAGAGAGATCTCGCACTGATTTGAAAGGATGTGAGGGAGTTTCAATAGTAAGGCTTCGATGTCTCTTTGGTCAAGTGTCCTGCCTCGAGAGTAGCTTTTGTCTTCAATCTCTCCGCTGGGGATGAGTAGCTGCGCGACGGACTCGCCCCACACATCCTGATATCCTTTGGTAATTTCCCACCATTTGGCCACAGTGGGGATGCTTGCACGAGCCCTGTGACGCGGTGGCGCCAACGACCTGAAGAAGCGCCGCACAGTGAGTCGTTGGATCCTGGTGAAGGCGCCATAATAGATAACGTACAGCTTGGTAACGTTGTTCATGCGAGATAATATGGGTCCATTGTGGTAGGGCAGTACCAGCGGCTTTGGAGCAACTAGTCCCGCTAGTCGTCGCCCACTTACAAAATGCTCCTCAAAGTTCTTGTGTGCAGTGTACTTTCCGCTTGTGCTCCATGGACGACGGCTCCTCTCGTGGTCATGCGTTTCAGCAAGGGGGTTTTCGACACCGGACGCAGTTGCATCAGCACATGGTGCAAGTAGAATCGCACTCCAAAATATGAATCCAATATTTGCCAGAAATTTGCTTGGAGGGTATTTTAGGCACCGTTCCATTGCGTTTTCGTGTCCTGCTCTTGAAGCTGAACCTGGGTTTGATATGGTTGTGAATTCTGATTATCTGTGAATGGGTGGTCTAATCTCTCTCTCTCTCTCTCTCTCTCTCTCAATCTCAATCCTGTGAGTTGATGAGCTTAAACTGAAATTGAATTTTCCGATGCGCAGCTCCGAACATCGTCCTCAATGAGTTGATGGGGACGCATCCATCGAAAAACCCTTGTTCAATGCTCGGTATGAGAGCGACCGAAGGAGATTCAGAAAGAAGTGGATAGCGAACTCTGACTGCTTGAAAGAGGCGGTTGTGTTTCTTGAGGGACTTCTTCGTCTCAGGAAAAGTATGGAGAGGATTTTCCGACACACTGAAACTGTCAACCGTCGTGGGAAGATGTTGGCTGAAGACTGCAAGAGCTCAGTTCCAGATTTTCAAATAAAAAACATATCAATTTCTCATTTTTTCTGTAGAATATCAGATTTGAATGACTCGGCGATAAGTTCGAAAACAATCAATCAATCACTCAGAAACTGACCACTTCCACCACATGATCGAAAGATAAGGAAGGGTGACGTTATAAGCTTCGCACCACAGCAAAAAGCTTTCATTGGATAACTGTGTACGGTAATGTGGATGGGCAGGAACAGCATTGAGAAGAACAAGCATGCCCCCTCAAGAAGTCAGAGCAGCGAGCAAAGAAACGGGCAGAGAAACAAAAGAGAACAGAATCCAAAAGAAATGAAAGGGAGAGAAGAGAGCAAACAGGAGCGAGGAGGTGGAGGTAGAGGTGGGGAAGCGAGGGGTGATGCAGCAGCAGGCCAGCAACTAAGTTACACACGAAGGCAACATCAATAAACTGCTCTTCCGGGCCATGCTTAACTGCCCTGCCTGCCTGCCTGCCTGCAAGAGCCAAAGCCCACCCAAGTCATTTCCAGTTTTTTTGGGGAGAGGGGGTCATACTTTTACTTTAAAAGTTGTCCAGGAGGGGGAGGGTGTTCACACCGGCACCCGGGGAGGGAGGGGGCCAACCCTGAGCATAGATGGGTATGAGAAGGGGCGTTGTCTGCGACTGTAGGCTCTTTCGCGGCGTCGCCACCCCTACTCGTGGGCCGCATCACTCATATCTGTGCCCTGCCCTGCACTGGTGACGCCTCTGGTCTCTGTCTTGCAGCACATCCCTTTCCTCTCGTCTTGTGTTTCCGTTTACGCCTCTCGTACGGTCTATGTTGGATCAGGTGCTTCAGTTCAGATTAAATTGCGCGGTGGAACGAGTCTGGAAGCTCTGATCCTAATTTAGGGTGGAGTTGGGGGTGGTGGTATTGGAGTTTTTGCGAGCGTGTGAGCGGCACTTAATTGTTTCGCTCTATGGCGGAGCTTGCGAACGGTACGAGTGAAGTGCAGCCCATGGCTGTGAATGATGAGCAGGGGGATGTTTCGCCGGCTCTGGATTTTGTGCCACCGCCGAAACCACAATTTGGGGCTTTGTCGGCGCATGAAATGAATGGAGGCAAGTTCGAGTTTCGGAAGGTGTTCGTGCCGACGCATCGATTTACGCCGCTTAAAGAACATTGGATGGAGATTTATACACCTGTATTCGAGCAAATGAAGATTGACATTCGGATGAACTTGAAGGTTTGTTCGTCTTGTAGGGTCTTGTTTTGGGTCGGGACGTGACCTGTTGCTGTATCGCCATGTTAGGGTTTTTATTTTCTTTGATATTTGCTCACCTCGCGCTGTAGTGTGCAATGCTGAGCTCTTCTGCATATGGTCGCGTGCAGGCCCGCAAGGTTGAGCTGAAGACCAGACGAGATACGCCAGATACTGGTTCCATTCAGAAGTGTGCTGATTTTGTACATGCTTTCATCTTGGGGTTTGATATACAAGACGCAATTGCACTTCTAAGGCTGGATGATCTGTATGTGGAATCTTTCGAGATCAAGGATGTGAAGACGTTGAAAGGTGAACATCTGTCTCGTGCCATCGGCAGGTTGTCTGGAAAGGGTGGCAAGACGAAATTCGCTATTGAGAATTCCACTCGCACTCGCATAGTCATAGCTGATACCAGAATACATATATTAGGCTCCTTTGCTAATATTCGAGTGTCGAGGGATGCTTTATGCAGTTTGATTCTAGGATCTCCCGCAGGGAAAGTCTACTCGAAGCTCAGAGCTGTGTCCAGTCGTCTAGCAGAGAAGTTCTAGGTTCATGCTGCTTAGTCAATTTTCTTTTTCTCACTGCCAATTTTCGAGTTTACCAAAGCACCGATTCATATATTGGTGCTGCAGTTGGTTGCGTAAACAACTGGGTAGGTGATAAGTAACATGATAAACTGCGATGTATGAATCTAAAATCAATTTCGGTTCGTTCAATCTTCGATCAGTAGCATCCTCTTATTGTGTGTTCTCATCCACTATCTTTGGTAGGAAATTCGTGGTCTGAACCCTGTATTTATGAATATAGTTTATCTGTTGTGCACATGGCCTTAATGATGCAATTATTTTCTTAATTCCCCTATTCGACAGGTGTTTCTGGCAGTGTGGTGTCATCTCACATTGTAGTTTTGTGAATGCTTGAAACTTTTTAGCACGAACCTTCCGAGTCAGCCCGGAAGCTGCCTTGGGGTTTTAGATGTTAGCTTATGAAGGGGGAGTGAAGTATAATCTTACATCTAGGTGTACCAGAGTTGTGCATTTATTGACTTGTTCGAGTTTTACATGGCAAATCTAATACGTCAATGTTGGAAATGTATGCAACTATTAATCACTTTACACGTAATAATTGGATGTTGAAGGTCTTGAACGCCATTTTTAAGAATTTTGAGAAATATACAACTGTTGACTTTGAAATCGGTGTCATATGGCATCTATTTTCGCAAAATACGTTTTCTTGTGTTACCCTAAACACGTTTCAAGCGTTGATGTGAAGGGTGTGATTTCACACGTCAATGGCATCAGTTGATCTGTTGACTTTGAAATCGAATGAAAACACAAGGCACGCAGTGTTTTCCTAAACCTGGGTGTGATGTGCTGCAATGAACACAGACACTGATTTGAGAAATAGAAAATTTAGACCTACGACGAATAACACTTACAGTGTCCAATAGTTACCAAACTGTACAAGAAGTGTGCAATTCTTTCACTCAAACAGTGTGTTTGGAGAGCGAGTTATTACGTTGGCGACATACTCCACACTGCATGCTAAGCCACCTACGAGAGAAGTATTTCAGAACTCATGAATCTGGCTCGCAATGGAGGCAGCATTGCTAGTGAAACCAACGAGAGATCGTATTGCTTTCCACATAGATTGTGGAGGCCATCACTCGTGAATCTTGATGTGTCTTGATGTGCTTGCCCGTCTTCCTGATCTCTGAGCTCCAGCACGGGCTGCCACAATTTTAGCTGCTGATTGGTGCAGCCTGGGTGCGAGAGGCTTCGGTTTCCTTGTGGCTTGATCAAATGCTCTCACGCATACGTATCCTGTACAAATGCCAAGAAAAAACAAATAAATGAAAGGTAAAGAATACCCACTAGGGGCCTAAAAAGTTTCTCAAATCAGCTAGACAATCAGATGCTATTGCTCGTAATCGGCCGCAAAATCCTACATAATTGGACTACACAGGTTCTTCGCCGGAGTGAGAAAATGCAGCATCCTGGGATTTCAACTCACCTTTCTTGAAGCAGCATTGGATTTCTCCTTGAGACATGTCTGTTTCAATACCATTCCGTGTCAGATCCTTTTGTGAGGAAGCAAATAACCTCACTTTTTTCAGATCTAAACCAATGCAACGAGTCTAAATTGGGAGGCATTTGAAAACTACCGCTGACCTCTGAATATGCTGGTCACAGAGGTGCCGAAGTAAACAAATTTGCGCTTCAAGTTCCACATTAAAGTTCGGGAAACTCGCAGTGGGTCATGACTACTCGCATGATCTGCAAACACCTGCAGAAGAGAACCTGGATGAATCAATTTCTCTTATCAAACTTGCCTCATACAGTGCATTGAAACTTGACTGGTCCGGGACAAATATGCATACCTCATTAACTTGAAAATATGTTCCATTCAAAGGAAAAGAGCCTTTGTTGGCAGTTCTGCATGGCACCTGCTCCCATAGGAACACCAGTTAAGGCCCTACTTTAAAAAAAGTTTTCAGCCCTGCCGAAGTTTCGGAAAACAGTATTCTATGAAAGAAATGGGGTCACATGAAGTTTTATAAGGACAACAAAGGCAAGATGAATCCTACAAGAATTGTTCCCGGGACTTCTTGCCCTGAGTTGCAACTAGCAAATGGGTTGCTTGCATCATCATCGCTAATTTTGGGCATAGCCGCTGGCACCTCATCTACATTGATACCAACGTCATCAGTCCATGCTTGAATATAAGCTCAACAGAATTAGCTCTCACATTTTATAAGTCAATATCTTGTTCACAAAAGCAGGCAACTTTGGCTGAAGAGCTCTAACGGAAGGATGGAACACTTCAAGAAAATTCAAAGGTTAACCTGCATTCCAAATGGCAAGTAGGTACAAGCACGGATCGTCCGAGTCTCTTTTGTCCATCTGAGCCACACCATACCCACACATGTAACTTCAACTACAAGTGATAATTTAACACGCATTTTATCGAGAAAAGTCGGCGGAAAAGGTTTCAAATTCTCTGCAAAATTTTCTCATCTAAAAAATCAAACTAAAATGAAAGACTCATGTCCTTCAAAGCTTTAGAAACTCTGAACTAATGGTGTTTGAGGCTCAAACTTTTTAAAACCGCAGATGCGGCGCTCTTTTCCAGCAGAATATTGATTAAGCACGTGTAATATTGAAAGGAGTCATCTTACCTTTGCCTGGTGAAGAAGGGGATGGTGATCTGGCAATTCATAGCTGCAGTCAACGAGATTGAAGTGAATAAGTGCTAAAAAGCTTAATTGAACAGTGTAACGAACCTGAACATTCTGTTCGATTTCAAAATCCGAAAGAAACTGCCCGTGAAGTGGAACATACACATAGTGGATTGTGCGCAATCGTTGAACACTCTTGAGGAGAGGAGCAGGGAAGGATGCAGCATAAGGGGGCAACAAGATAAGCTCCTGCGAAGGGGGATAAGCCAACTCTTGGCTCACTAATTGTGGAACACATTCTTCCGTAATAGTGACCTCCGCTTCATGAAGTGCGGCCTTCAAGGCAACTCGCTTGCAACATATTTCTTCACTGTCATCACCATCTTCTCCTGCTTCCTTTTCTTCTCCTAAACAAATATTTTGAGTAAGTGTGTCGTTCGAACTCAAATGCATGTACATCCCATCTCCGCAAATTCCAGAAACCGCAACGTTATCAGAAGTAGACAGTTTCGCATTACGGTTTGATTCTTGAAGAGCAAAATTATTGTTATAATTTGCAATGATGCCCACATCTTCAATATCCTGCACACAATCCGGTTCAGGTGAGCAAGGCTCTTCTATAATAGGGATGCATGCTCCTCTATATGGTCCATCAGCCTCTCCACTAGTTAGCAGACTAGGTGTTTCTTCCACATGTTGCATCGAATGTCTTGGTATTAAAGGCACAATCTGCTGCATTGAGTGATTGGATGCTCTTTCTGATCCTTGAAGAAGTGGCCTTGAACTGTTACAAGCAAGACAAGCGGTAAAACTCATACAAATTGGGCACGCCATAGGAATGCACATCAATTTTGTAAATGTGAAACTCAACAAACAATGTAAAATAAACTGAACCACAACTTATGAAACCACTCTAGCCTATGCCCTTGCAACACAAATTCGAGTAATACCATGAATTCACCTTCCATAAAAAAAAAAGAAAGAAAAAGATATGCAAGAGGGACGAAATAAGTACAACCATACCTACTGACTGCGCTTTCGAAATGTTTACATTGACCTCGCATGGGACATGCGCTGCAATTAGGCTTGCTCTTGGTACAAAATACCTGCCACAAAGACATTAATTTACATGAAAATCAACTCCTTTGAAAAAAGAAAATTCTCAAGAGGATTCTGCTCAGCTTTTCACCAGAACGATCTCAATGCTGCTGCTCCAGGCCACGTCTGCAGTGAAAACAGTGATTGCTCTAAGGGTTATGAAGTATGTATAGTATAAAGGCTGTGCATTTGAGTCTCAATAATGAGATGCAAACTACCTTTCCGAAGGTAATTAATTGATAATGGAATTCGTACCTGAAAAATCAAACCAATATTGATCAGCAACGCACTGAACCTACTTCAATTTAATGGGCCTCTAACGAAACACTTCAAAAATTGGCTCTCTAAAGTTGCATTGGGGGTACATTCATACATACAATGTCTGCTGGTCAAGTGTACAAAGTCGGGGCCATATATATTTCTGAATCTGTTCTTGTACAGGGTACCTGAGATTACCAGAAACCAGATGAGAGAGGATCAAAAGTTTTCATAATTCGAAGGAAAACGTGGACCACAGTTGACTAAACAGCAGATCTTCTTAGGCGAGTTGCTAACAAATAAATTGCACACTTGACACTGATAAGAGGCCACCAATAGGTCACCAGTAAAAGTAAAACTTAGCCCTGCCTTGCAAAGAAATGCATACATTGCTCCAAGCTTACATTTCAAGAAGATGCAGCCGAATTTTCTCGGGAAGTGGCTCCAATGGCACCCAACCCAGGCGGACTAGGATACGGCCCACATTCGTGTCCACCTGTGTACAAATTAGTCAAAGCACCTCACTACTCCCGACTTCTAATAAGCACAGCTGCGAATACCACATTTACAATCCACTACACTACATTTGCAGTGAAAGCGGATTTGTCGAGCCCAGATCTAACCTCTTTCTGCAACAAAATATGGACGAACTGAAGAATTTACCGGCATCATAATCATGAGAACAATCCCTAAAAAGAATGTGCTGTGCTGTGAATGTATACGAAGGACTCATGCATTACAGGAAATGAGGGGTGATGCAGCGTGAGTAACCGTATGCATTCAACGCTTTTAATCCCCAAGCCACGCACATTTATCAGGAAGTTTCTATGCACACATCCAACAAAATGTAGAAGTTAAGAGTGTTGACCCTAAAATGTTCCTTCTCAAAGTAGGACGCGCAACATGAGTGAGGGGTCGCAAGCTTACTGAGAATCGATGGGAGAGAGTTTTCGAATCCATTCAAGGTCAAGACTCCCATCCTGATCACGATAAATCCTATCTAGTAGTGACTGCCAGAACGCAATACAAAATATTAGAATTTATTTAAGAGGTTTCATTAATGAGACACACGATATGCAAAAAAGACAAAGTTGGCAAAGAGTACAAAGAGGTGTACCTTGATCCTTCCGCTCAGGATGTTGTTCATTCCTCGCTCCTTGATAAGATCCGCTACTACCGCCACATCGGCAAGTCGCACTGCCTCCCAATCCACAGAGTCTGAAATGGAATAATCCTTTTCAAAATTATCTGACAAAACCTTCGCTCGAAGAGCTTCCCATGTTGTCTTCATCTCTGCATTCAATTTGTAATTGAAGCCGTGTTCATAAGTTGCGCGCTGTCCCCCTGTAAGCTCCTTGACTGATATTTTTGATACATGCCTAGCGTTTTTGCTACTCTTGAGCTTTCTGCGCTTCTCTATCTTCAATGGCTCTTTGACAACCGCAGCTTCTCGTGCTGTAATCGACTTGCCCAAGATATGTCTAAGTGCGGTTGCAAGAAGTTTCTCCGACCTATCTGGTGTCAGATCCTCCTCCAAAGAGAGTTTGAATTTATCCTGCAGCACCGAGTAACCCCTCGAAAAAGGTTTCCTAGTGTCGGACTTTTCGTCATTTCCAACAAGACATCCTTGTTCACTTGAGTGGCGCTTCTCACCAACGTCTTGAGTAGGCCCTTGGGTCCCAGCCTCAGTGCCAATGCTTTCTTGCACCCTGTTATCTCCGGGCATTTCTGAAACGATCTTTGTGGCTTGTGGTCGAGACGCGTAGTCGGCATCATCTGTTACGTGCTCATCAGGAGCACGTACGTTGGTAGTGGTCATTTTCATGAAGGAACAGCAGTCTTTAGGGACTGCAGAAGATTGTATATGTACTGTTTCTAGTGCGACCGCTAAATTATCAATAGCAATGCTTCTGCTAAGCGCTTCGATACCACCGTGGCCATCAGAAAGGCTGTAAGGGTCCGAGATATCCAGATCTCTGTGCCCATCATCCCTTGTGGGCAGATCTACAAGAATATCTTTTGCCTCCTGTGGCTTTTTCAAGAGTGTGTCTGGTGTCTCCGCCACGCATACCTCGGTGATAACTTGTCCACTGTCATCCTGCGCTCCTGCTGTCTTTTGTTGAAGCTCATCAATACCTGCAGCCGACCCTTCAGCTCTCGGGTGAAGTGCTCGGGTCAAATAAGGGTCTGGTGTCTCTACTGGACATTCCCTTGACATCTCCTTAGATAGTAGGGACTGCTCCTTCGAAGCCACGCATGACCCAGTAGTAGCATCTCTACGAACTGGAAAGCGGGCACATAACTCCATGAAAGCATTGCTGCCACAGAGTCGCAGTGATCCATTATCACCATAATAAATGTTGCACAGACAACAAGGATTGAAAAGGTTCATAAAGTGACGTCATTACAAATATGCAGCAGCTGATAACATACTCGAAAAGTGAAAGAAGAGTTAAATGCACACTAGCAATTCAATGGTTGATGCGAAGTTTGACCAAACACGAGCTTCTGTAATACGTGTTTTGAGGTCGTACCTGGAGAGAAAATCTGAGACATTCTGCGTCAGGAATACCCCAACGACAGAGTCCAGTACCGAACCCCCCCATTTCGAGAATGTTCGATCTCCTGCATCGCCAGGACAGGTCCAACACAAAACGCATACCACCACATCAGGATTCCAACCTACAATGTCTTATCCGTGACGATTTTAAGAACCTAGAGCAAGAGAACGATGCTAACCTTGAACATCGCGCATGACAGCATTAAAACTGTGAGCGCGACCACCCCACAATTGCCTTTGCTCCGCCCAATTCTCATCAGTTCGGTCGGCGTCACTCGCCTCACCACCTTGCAACAGCAATCTTTCGAAGGTCTTGATAGTCACCTCGTCTAAGAACACTTTTGGCTTACACTTGACTTTGGGTCTCATGCCCCGATATGAAACCATTTCATTCGACTTCTGCCCATACACCACAAGTTGAAGCTCGTCTTCTGCAGCAAATTCTCTCGAGTTTAGTGGTTGCGGAAAGTGCACGGCCGTTCTTCGTCGACTGTAGACTTTTTGGATAGGAGTGTCCTCTGGAACAAAAATCTTCTCCACGTCATCCTTCACCAACTCGCATGTCTCAGCCTCTAGCAGATGCTTCGGCGCTCCTGTCGTCAACTTCTTGACAAGACCCATGGGATCTTCTGAGTATTGCTGATTCTGGCACAAGGCCCACACATGCTGCTTCTTTTGTGTCTCCGAGATTTCAAGGATTGAAAAATGGGGTGGGGTCACGGGAGCTGCAATGCGAAGTGGTGCAAGATCATTTAATTCGGCTTCCACCACTGGCAGAAGCGATCGCCGCGTTCGTCGTGTCAAGATCGGCCCCTTTCGCCGTTTCGAACTTGGGCCTGTTTGCTCATCTTCACTGTCTAAACTATCCTCACAACTTTCCTCTTCTAGAGGAAAAGAAGGCGAATTGAGGACATTGGCTGGGTGGACAATCAATGCATTTGCGCGTGGTGTGGAGGGAGGGTCTTCTTCCATCCAAGAGCCTGATAGAACGGGAACATCGCCGAAGTTAGGAATGCATCGAATCACGGGGCGATTCAATGTCTGCTGGTCATCTGATCCTACAGGGATCTCCTCGGTAGCGATTTTAGAGGCCGATTGATTATTCAATCCGAGGTTGGACTCTCCCACCTGTGCAGTGGCGGGTTGCGCACAATTTTTTTCAATATCAACTGTGCACTCATGCCTATTGCTCGTTCCCCTTGATGCCTCCACCATTGGCAACTGTGTGCAAATTTCGCCCTCATTACTAGCGTAGTAGTTGACAAGGGCTTCATCTACGAGCCTGTCAATGTTTGGAACTTCAACAACGGGAATCAAAGTAGAATCTACTGGTGAGCTCGAAAACACTCTTTCATTTGTCCGTGGCGGCTTACGTAAAGCCTTCGCTTCCTTAGGATTTGCAGTTGCATCGTTGTGCTCCAAGGTTCCTCTCGGGAAAGCATCTGCACAGGTGCTCAATGTACTCATTGTGCAAGCAAGCTCTAGAATCAGATCAGAGAAGAGTATTTTTAAGTTTCACGATTTTACCAGACACGATGATTTAAAAACCTGCGAAATCAAATCACCTGCTGCTGCTGCACTTACTATTTCGTTTGGACGCTTTCGAAATCTTGGGAATCTTGGGGGACTTGGAAATTTTCACTTTCTTGGGTTGTTTCACCCGAGGTCGGATGCGCTTCTTTTTTACCTTGACCGATTTGATAGTTGGAGATCCTGAAAGCTCCACAACCAAGTGGAGTTGCGTTCTGTCATTGTCCCCTTGCCGAGATCGTGATACCTGCAACCGCGTATGCACTTTCCTGGCCACATCACACTCTACAGGACCAGCAATTCAGATCTTGCTAAACTGGCTTCGAATACATCAGGAAGCTCTCTCAGGCCAGGATTTGCCACGAAAATCAGGGAGTGGTGTCAGCATTCCTACACATGCATTGAATGCTCAAGGACAGAGGAATCCTGCGCTCTTACTTACTAGATGGGGTCCAGCAGCTGTCCTCGTCGAGAGCACTTTCGTTCTGCAAAGAGAGATTTCGATCAACTTCGCATTCGCCATTGCTCTCCTGCGGTGGGTCTGGAGTCTGTGGAGCTATAAACACCTCATCGACCTCTGGGGGTTGCACTGGCACGGCAGGTCTTGATTGTAGTACATGGACCACATCCGGTATTGGAGTGGCGAGTAACGGCCCGTCACCGAAAATCTTCCTTGCCTTTCGAGTTCTTCGAGAGTCTCTGAATTGAGATTTCAGTGGGACAGGCTTCTCAACATGGGCTGAGATATCCGACGAGTTTCCATCTTCGGAATTAGTGATCGTCTCCACCTCCCCAAGTTGCATGCCACTTCCGTGCAGAAATACGTGCTCGAATGGCAATTCGGGGTAGAAAATATCCCAATCATACTCAGCTGTGTCAGTTGATCGAAAACAGTCCTTGGAGTATCTGGGGTTCTCCCTCCTTCGCCGTTGAGGCCGCCTGATTTGTGGGTCTGGAGGTGTGTCTTTTTTCCGACCGTCTTCCCTGATGATCTCTTTCAAAATCTGTGGCAATGACCGAAGAGGCTTGTCTCGTCTCCTCCTGATGGAACGCAGCCCTGTCAATTTCGACGTCGTCGATAAAGGTGGTGACTTGGGATGCTCCTCGCAGTCGAACTGCCCGAAGTCTTCGCAAAACCCTGCGCTGAAGTTCTCTATGCGAACATTCTCTTGGCAAGCGTTTTCCTGGCATGCATTCTCCTCGCAGACTTCCTATGCACAAGATCAATGTGATTTTCATCAGTAATCTTTGCACAACGGAGAAATTATGCTCGCCCAAGTAGGCTGAGATTGTTGCAACCTTAGCAGAGCCTCTAGATCTCCGCCTAGCATACTGTTGACATTTTCCATCGCACGCTCCGTCTAATTCATTGTGCTGTAAAGACGTTGATACCTCTTAAAACTCTCCTTTCACTGGATGCCAAGGCGCTCCCATAAGACATTGCAGGAGAAACAAGAGCTAGTGACTAAGATGAGCTTCTCAGAGATGAATTGACCAAGGAAAACCATAATTGAGTACCTCTGAAGGTGGCGCTTCTGCTGGCACACGCAGTTGTCTGAATTTCCTTCTGCTGTAACATTTTAGCTGCTCTTCACCAGCTATCCAGCTTTCGGTTCTTGCTCCTTCCTTCTCGAGTGAGCTCCCAGCAAAAGCTTCCGCGAAAATAGGGCTCTTGCCAGCTATGGCCGCCTGGTGCTGAAAAATCGGTCTTGAGATATTTAATACAGTTCAGAATACTCACGCGCATTCAGGGCTCCAGTAGACGAATTCAGCAAAACCCTCGTAAATCCCGGACGTACAAGAACTTATGAACGGTAAGGTTTAGAATCTCAGTAAACTTGTCGTTAGGCATGTTCTTTTCGAGATGCGTAATTCAAAGCAGTACAGGAATGGAACTGGAGATAGGAAGAGTACTCCCATGTCCTAACACCACCTTCCGACAAGACAAGTTCGTTTGGTGAGTTAAAGAGACATAGACAATGGGCTTAATGGCCTCTCGACATATTCATGTACAACCACTTACCGTCGCTGCCAGAAATGCTGGGGCGTTCGGCTTCTTTCTCAACTTCTTACCCTGATTATCATAATTTGTGAAACTTTATAAGTAGGCTGCCTACCTCCCTCTTCTTCATCCACAATTTTCGCAATAGGTACAAGGTAAAATTGTTGTAGTAAGCACACACCACAGAGGAGAAATTTCGGCACCATTCAAAGCATTCACGTGCATTGTGTCAAATTAGTTTCGATGCATTGAAACGCAACGTACCCCCCATGAGTGATCTTTGCGGATTAGTGGCACTGGTGTCAAAATTTTCTTATTCCGCTCTGTAGCAACTGTTGCAGAACAGACGTGATTGCGTCTTTTCCTCCTCCTGGTGAGCCCCATCAATAACGCAACCTGCTCACGTCCCAAGAACAAAGATCGCCGAAATGAGCAGAAGACGACAAGATCGTTCTTTTTCTGCTTATGAAGAATCTTACGGCAAGAAATTATGCATCTTGCTAGACCATTTGATTCAGGCCTCTGACCCACCTGGTAGGGCATGGATTCAAAGGAGTGACCGAATCGTTGCTGCAGCTGCAACTCATGGACCAGCCCATCACTGGCATGAGCAGTAACATGACAAGACCTACGTCCGAACATGGCTGGGGTACAATTGGTCACTGGGGGATGATGGAACAGCTAGCAACTAAGCAAGTGGGACAAAGATGATGCAATAAGCCTGAAGCAGGGAAAGAGGGGACTGATGGGATGCACAAGTCTCTGACCATGATGTAAACACATGGAAGCATGTTGTAGCACAGCCATGAAAGTAGAGAGAGGACTGCAAAGGCGGGGGATGCTGTAGCGTCATGGGCTACCAAGGAGACGGCAGGAGAGGGGAGAGGGCGAGGTCGGGGTGAGGAGGAGACGTGCGAGAGGGGGAAAGGGGGCCCCGAGAGAGAAGCGCATGAAAGCATTCATTCATGCAAAACCTTGGGAAGCGAGAAGGGGAGGAGCAACGGAGGGCGGCGATCTGGGCACCCCCCACGACTCATTAAAGCTCTCCATTCCACTTCAGTTGTAAGAACCTAACCTTATCCCCACCCTACCCCCCTCTCTTCCCTCTCTCATGGTCAGATTCTTGTACTCTCTCCTCTCCTGGCTCTCTCACACACTATCCTCCTTACTACTCTCACATAGTACTACTGCTGTCATTACTTCTACTACCAGAATGATCAATTTTCCTTTAATTCTAATCATGTCCTGCTCTACGGGGAGTATGCCCCAGATTTGTTTTCTTCTCTGACAACACCTCCCATCACAAAGATCCATATAGATATACTGAGGAAGAGACTAGCAGATACACTCGATGATTCCATGCACATTCACCGTGTGGCCAAGCCCACACAGCACCTCAGATGCAGATCTATAGGAGTATAATGATGAGAATAATAATAATAAGAAGAAAAAGAAAAAGAAGAAGAGACAGTAGCAGCAGCAGCAGTTGGGACAGCCATTCTCTTTCTGGGCAGTGCTGTAGCTTTAATCTAGCCTGCCTCTGAAGCCTCGTGGTTCATTGCTGCTTTTCACACATGGAATTGGCCACTGAGTATTTCTTTTGTTGGTGCCCAGGGGTAGTATGTTGTTCATATTATCAATTCATTTCTCTGCAAGCCAATGCAGCTGTCATTTGTTCATGTACATATGTATGTATGTGTGTGTAAAATCTCAATCTTGATATGAGGGTCTTTACTTGGTGATTGCAATGTGCAATTGTAGGCATTGTGCATATCATTATTACATGAAATGACTGTAAAATTGCCAATATATATCAACTGATTTAAATGTATTTTCTTGACTCATAACATGTTTATTATATATTCTTTCATACATGTAAATATAATATTTTAACTATTTATAATAAAATACAACTACATATCATAAATGTAGAAGGGACTTCAATTGGTTAAACGCCTTTCAAATCAACAAATTTTTAAGAAGACTTCAACCAAGTACATCTTATGTATTCATAATACTTTCATATTAATTGATTATTTCCCAAGATTATTTATAATAAAAATTGCATTTGTTTCCCTGATAGTTTATTTTATATTTACCAAAACAATAATCTCTCTAATATAACATTTTTTTCCCTTTGGTAATTATATATGTATATATATATATATATATATATATATAATTTATTCGAATATTTTTTTTAATTGATTGAATTATAAATTTTTCATTTCTTAAAATCTCAATTTTTTTGTTATTTTTTTTTAGAATCTTGTGTTAAATTACTTGTTTCTATAAATGTTATAATCTTCACGCTCATGTTTTTTAATGCTAGTAATTTCTTGTCATAATATGGTGTGTTTTATTTTATTTTAATTTAATTAATTTTATAGTCGTATCCATTCATTCCTAACTATCTTTTTGTACAACTCGGTCTTTACGTTCTTAAGAAACCTAGTCCTTCTGTTAGCAAAAAAGAATACTACATATTTTTTTATCTTTAGAATTTGGTACTCTACTATTAAAATGGTTGCTAATCAACTGAGGTCTACTGCTCAATTCTGCAACTTCCTTTTTTATTATTCAAAGATAAAACTGTTGTGTAAGGTAGTTGTACTAATTTGTGACATGGGTGGTGTAAGTTAGATTCTGTCGGCCACCAGCCCATCATCGCCCATGATTCTGTTGCGCAACCTTGTAGGCAGGGACCATGGCCTGCTCCGGCCCTACTTACTGGAAATCAGGTAACTCCTCATCGACTTCTTTAGCTCGTTCTCATCCTATGACGATCGTTACAAGTACAAACAATAGTGAGTATGATTCTGGATCCTAAACATCTCTCTTTCTTAGGAGCAGGATGCAGAGGAGGCAGCGCGCCGGTGTTTTCGTGACAACCTACTCAACTAAGCCGTGCGAGAATGCGGAAGACTTGCAGTGCCTTCTTTCTTCAAATGCCAATCTGGTCGGCAAGGGCACGAGCACTAGCAACGGCCAAGTGGAAACGCAAGCATTTCAGCTCACCGAAACTATGATGCCCACAAATTTCATGATAGCGCCAACAATTCAGTCGAAAGCAGGCGCACTAGATAAGAATCCCTCTCTTGACGTTCTTTCAGCCCACCTCTCTATATAAACTTGAATCAATCCGCAATTGATCCGGATAACCATTCCGGTGAACAATCTTTCCAGGGAGCAGTTGCAAGATTTGCAAAGAAATCGTACGTCTTTCAAAGTCAGCCAACGGTCTCCAGAAACCAACAACGCTCAAACTCCCTGAACGTGAGACTGAATCTGTTGTTCAAAACTTAGCAAATTGTTCTGGTCAGCAATTGACGACGCGTCACCGAATTTCGAAAGAGGGCAATACTTTTCGAGGAAGCTCTGATTGTGATAGAGCCATTTGCGAAGCATTCGCGAATCCAGGGGCGTCATTGCAGACAAGAACTGAGCAGTTAGGAGGTTTTTGACATCCTCAAGCATCAGAATGGAATCTGGGTTCAAGGCCTGACTTCGACCCATTAGAGAACCGAAGCATAATTACAGGTGAAAATATTGGAGTGTCGAACGTGAGGAAGCTGAATTATATGTATCACGCGAATGGCGTCATGGCAGCTGCGCCGATTAATTTTGACAACAGGGATGACCATTACAACATGGGAACAATCAGATTAGAAGAGGATTTGGTGGGGTACAGAAGCTTGATGCACATGGATGGGACAAGGTTATCGTCAGCAAGCTTCAATGTGGGTGCGGCTGGCCCATTTCAGAGTACGTTGCAGGTCAATGGAGCAATTCCCACGTCAAGAAATTCGATCTCTAGCTTCACTGTGTCTGATGCTCCAGAGCTTCTCTGTGAAAATTGCAGGACTCTGCATTCTTTGGGGTTGCAGCTCCTTAAGTATGAGGTTTGTGTTCCTCATGCGGGAAAGACGTTCTGGAATCACTAGTCAATCACAGAACTTAGTGTCCCTGCATGCTTCGATTATTGTTTTGAACTTGCATTCCGTTTGGAAATGATCTGGAAGAGTTCGTTCCTTTTTGTAGCAGCAGATTCGTTGTCTCAGTTGTAATTAACTGGTGTTGTGTCTGAATTCAATGTCCCAGGTGATGGTTGTCACGGTCATGGAAATTAATCTCGGGCTTCAGCTTGTGATGTTGTGCTTGAAAGGTTTTGATGTCATCTACCATGACTTCATATCTTCACACCAAAAAACAAGTTTGAATAATTTAAGAGAGTAGAGATGATGATGTTTGTCGACCCTTGGAAGCCAATTGCCTTGGTTAAACAGCTCAGATGCATTCACCAGTTAATCGGTTTCTTAAAACCTTCGAATGACACTATTTTTCTCCTGTAATCATGGGTCTCATTCCAACGGTCTGCGTGATTGTTGTGCATCCTAGACAGATGCTAGTTACCCCGTAGAAGTGCAACGATCAAACTGAGAATCTTCAAGATACTCAAAAGTAAACTTGAGTTGACGGTGGGCTTGGCCGCGACACGCGAGCTGGATTTTGTGGGGTTTTATATCGTTTCTTTACGCTTTCAAATTAAGATAAAATTTTGCAGTGGGACAATCACAGCAGCAGGCAAGAACCATTAGTATTAGTTGTAAGATTAGGGTTAGGGTTTAGCAAATGCCTTGCTTCTCAAAGCGCGTTATGGTGGGGACAAAAGAATCGTTACCAGTATTAATGTGATTATATGCAATGATAGAATCAAACATCAATTCTATAGGTTCACTGAGGAATATAATTTTATTATTATTTTCTAATTATGTAGAATCCTAGTTAGAGATGTGAAGAACTTTTTTTTTACGTTGACATCAATTCAACTCAAAAAAAATTAGTTTGAATTGAATGTTTTTGTATACCCAAAATTTGAAAATTGTAACATAGAGAGCCATTGTAGAGGAAAGAGTTTTTACATGACCTTTTCAATTGTGTTAAGTTCTATACTTGACTTACAACCTTTCGAGGCAAGGTTATTGTGGAAATGGTATAGTTAGTTTTTATTTGTTTCATAATATTCTACTACAACCTTGAGGACTAGAAATTTAACCATGCAATTGGCCATAGGAGACTGTCATAGCAACACTGAAGAGTATCCGCCGGAACAGCATGGAAATGGAATTGCTGAAAACACTTTGGACCAACTATATTCGTAATTTTGCTGCTGGAACCAGGTTTAGACACTTGGCCGGCACCGAGGTGACCGTGATGGTGTGGGAGGGGAGGAAGGGGCGACTCTCCTCCCTCCCACTTTAGTGTGCCTGCAAAACTTCGCCTCGGTGCCCCCCCCCCCCCCCCCCCCCCCAACCCTCCTACTCCACCCCTGCCCTCCTTCTTCTCCTGTAAATCTTCCTCCTCACCGTCGCCCTTTGGTCACCATCTCGAACATCACCGCTTTCTTGTAAGCTCACTGTCTCCATTGAGTCCGTATTGCGCCACCTTCACCGTTTTCCTATCATTTGCTGTGATTCTCCATTCTTGTTCTCCATCATGCATTGCCCTACTCGCGCTCTCTCCTCTCTCTTCTCTGGATCCTTGTCCCAGCCGTTCTCTTTTCACTCGCATCGCTACTTGTGTAGCCGTTCTAATCCAATTCATTCCCATCCCCATTCTCAACCTCAACCTCAACTTCCCACCCCGACTCCCATCACTGTCTTGAGACCCTGGGAACAGGCAGCTGTCGCTGTGGGTTCTGCTGTTGGCGCCTTCATCAACCCTGCCCGCGCTGATTTTGTGGCTGCGCTCGGAGAAACCACCGGAGGCCCCGCCTTCCACCTCATCCTAGAGCGCATGAAAGCTTCCCCTGAAGGTCAAGTACGTCATCTTCATCTCTCTTTTCAATCAATTTGCCGTTTAGGGTTTATCAATTTCACCACCTATACGATGCAAATCTTGATAACAAAGGGATCCCATCTGTCCTTATATCATTCTGGATTTCAGATTCACACTCCAATGAAATTTTCGTTTTGAATTTGAGGGACCTTCTTTTGCAACTTATTATTGCATCAGAATTTTATAAATCCTGCTGCAAAGGGTCATTACATGCGCTGAATGTGAGAGAAAGACTTTGGATTTGGAAGTAATTTATTGTGAGTACGTCTACTTTTGTTTTCTACTTTGGTGTAATACATTGTTTTTAGTGTCCGATTTGGGGCGGAGATTTGTCAATCATAGGGTCGGACGACAATGGCTGATTGTTGTTGTTATCTCTATTTTCAGCAAATATTGAATGAAAGACCTCGAGTGATCGCATCCCAAGTTCAACACGCGTGGGATATGCCCGAAAATACTTTTGGAGGGGCTTATGCTAAGTTCATGGGCTCTCGTAACTTTTCCCCTGATGACAGACCACCAGTCCGTTTCGTGGAAAGCGAGGAGTTAGCATATGTCGCTCAACGCGCTAGAGAGGTACTCATTTGTGCTTGATCCATGCCATCGAGAATTTTTATGCCTTAGACGTTTTACGGATTGCACTGTTGATGTCTCTGATGGATCTTTATGTCTTGTCATATCGTATATGGGTTCTTTCATTTCTTCCAGTTCTGACGACACGGAAGAGATTGCTGAAACGCCAAATCTGGCATACTTGCAGGTTCATGACTTTTGGCACGTTCTTTTCAACTGCCCAACAAGTGTTGTCGGTGAGCTAGCACTCAAAATGGTAGAGTTTCAGCAAACATTATTGCCTATGTGTTTCCTCTCCGTTGCCGGAGCATCTTGGCGTCTTAAATCTGAACAGCGAGCAGCGCTTTTCAAACATTACGGGCCATGGGCAATGAGGGCTGGCAGATCTGCCAGGGACCTCATGTGTATCTATTACGAAAAGCATCTTCATGAGGATTTGGATGAAGTTCGCAGTAAGTGGGGTATAATTCCTGCCCCTCTAAGGCCCAAGAAGAAAGTTGTGTAGATAGGCCTATTTCATTCCAGTTTTAGGATTTAATCAGTAGAATTCTACAGCACATACTAGGGTCTGGAGAGTGGTGTATTGAATTTATAAGACATGACCATTCTCATTATCAGCAATTATGCCATAACGATCCTGATTGTGCACTCAGGACGAAGCTTGACCTCCAAGCTATCAGATGACGTGCTTCTTAGCAAGCATTTGATCCCCCTGTTAGCTTGCACAAGTCTTCCAAATTTCACACTAGCTGAAGTTTTCTGATTTCTGTTAGGCTAACCAAGTACAAATGCAAATTCAGATTCGTTATAATTCTTCATTGTTTGATTGTGGAGTGCTCAGGTTATGCTCTGTACAGCGAACAGTTTCCATAATTGTTTTTTCAAAAATTAGAGGGTAGGTTGGAGAATCGTTCTGGGAGGACGCTAAAAACGTGTCGAATTCTGGTGTACATTTTTTTTGTAGGATCCAATTTAAAGAGGTTATATTTCTTTATTTTTGAGATTCACTCGACTGGTGAGTGGAACATAGGGGTATATATTTTCTTTGTAATAAGGGATTGAGGCTTTGCACTCTTTTCAAAAGTGAACAAACTTTCAGTGAGAAGTTTTTATTTATTTATTTATATTTTAAAGTTAGCGGATTTCTATTTATTGTAATTTTATTAGAACATATGTATTTTCTACTTGTATGTATTTTTCACTATTTACTTGGCTTGATGTTTGCAAATGTGAAAATTTTAGTACATAATGTCAAGAGTGCCAAATTTGTTTTTCAAAACAGAAAATAAATGAAAATGAATCACCTACTAAGAATGGTTTACAATGTTGAAATGGCTTATAGATTAACATTTTATGACTGTAACTCCAACTTTACATTGGATTTTTTTTAAAGATCTTCAAAATCACCTTAAACATGTAATTTTTTTAAAATCAAAATAATTTGTTATTAATTTTGAAATTTTATTGTTTGCTTTAAAATTAACATATGAAATCTTTTTAGAATCTTTTACTTCTCTTTCTATAATATAACAATTACCACTATTATTTCTAGTTAATTATTCGCTATTTTCTAGTTATTTTTACAGGTTAACATTAACTTTTTAAAAAAAGAATCTTAGTATGACTAATTAATTTACTTTTATGTTTACATATCTTAATTTCATGTTTTTACTTTAAGTATGTCTATATCAACCTATAACTTTTATTTTATTTAATAGTATTGCATTTAGATTTAGGAATTAGAAAACTAAGTATCAATAAGATAAAATACCATTTAATAACAGATTTATGTTTGGAATACAAAACAAATACTTTAAATTTAAAACATGATAATTTTTTTTTTGTTAAATCTCTATCTTAGAACTTTGTTTTAGATTTTTCTAATTGTAATTAACATTTTGAAATTAGATATTCATAAAATGTATTTACAACTGTATACCACTTTCATTGATATAACTATATTTACAAAGATATCAAATTTTGTCAATTCAAGAAGTCTTGTATCTATCTCTAAGATATATCTAAAATTCATGGCAGCTTAAAAAGTCATTTTAAATCCTAAACCTTATACTTTCAAATTCAAAGTCATCTTCTGTTATTTTAAAATATTTTATTTAACTATTGCTCACTAAATTGTTTAAGATTAGAATCGAGTTTTATTTTTATATTCAAGTTTCAATAATAACATAATCTTTTTGAGGATTTTATTGTCCTTACTAGTTCATAATCTTGCAATGCACATATTACTTTCTACAAATATTAAAGCATCAACTCAAGAAATTGATTTCTATCTAAGGATGTAGTTTTAAGTTGCTAGAGTAAAAATGATGTAAGATACAATCTTTTTAAGGATTTTATTGTCCTTACTAGTAATAGTAAAAATATTCTTTTTTAAAGCCTATTATACCTAAAGTTTTAATTAGTTTAATTTAATTATTTTATTTATAGATTATTTTTAGCTGAATAAAGCATGTGAACTAAATTTAACTCATATATTTGTAACTAAATCATGTTTTGTTTGGCAACTTCACATGTTTCATATTCATATTGTAATCTGTTAATGTGGATTATGTTATTATTTATCTATTTACTTTTATTCAGAATTTAAAATTTTGAATTAATATAGTACAAGATGGTCCAATTATTATTACATAATTTTTTTCTCATAACCAAATTAGATTATTGTTAAATATAAAAGAGCTAGTGAGAATAGTTTTAAACTATATAATAAAAAATATTTTAAATTTATAATAGTGTATTATTTTATAATTATTAAATTTATAATAGTGTATTATTTTTAATAACTATAACTAAAATAATAATTATTCGCTATTTTAAAATAGTAAATAAAATAATAGCGAATCTTTTACTTCTCTTTCTATAATATAACAATTATCACTATTATTTCTAGTTAATTATTTGCTATTTTAAAATAATTATAAACTAAAATAATAATAGTGTATTTTAGTTTAAATATTAACTTAAAAAATAATTTTTGATTTAATTTCTTCTTATATTATTTAAAGAGAATTATTTATTTATTTTTATATTTTTTAGTATCATATAATTTTTTTAAATAAGGAAAGTTGACATGCTTTGTTAATTTTGAATTTGATTTATTTATTTTTATCCTTTTGTAGTGTGTATTATAAAAAAAATCATTGTGTATACAGATTTGTATAGTCATTGGCTTGCATATTGTTATAAAGATTTTAAATTTGGAACCACCATTCAATTTATTCATTTATTTAGTTATTTATTTATTTTGTCATATTCTTCTATCTTACTTTGTTTAATGATAATAATAAACCTTAAAATTTCGAATCAATTTTTATTTCTAAACTTAGGTTTTAAATTTTAATTTTTATTACATTTAAAAATAATAATATATCTAGCCAAAATATGTAATCTTCTCTCATATTGTGTTTATTTTGTATAATTTTTGTCTTTATACAAAACTAAAATACAAATAAGTAAATTAAAGAAACTAATTCTTTTAATTCTTATATTTAAAATAATGTTTAAGTGTATTCCTAATTCCAAAAGATATGACATACACTTACTTACTTCAAAATAATTCTAATTATATATGAAAAAAAAAAACATTAATTTATGCTAGAAAGCTAGATTAGATTAAATAATATTTAATGAATTTGCGCTTAAATCTCTTAAAAACTAAGTGTTTATATTCTAAAATCTATTCAATTGTTGGCACTTATCTTAATTTTGATATGCATTTCTTTATCTAAGTTAAATAAATGTAGTTAAGTTGAATAAGTTGAGTTGACACAATTGACAATCGAGTAAAAATTCATTTAATTCAACAAATTTGAATTAAGTTACTTGATATAGTGAATTTTTTTAAAATATCTATTTTTAAATTAAGATTTTCTATTAATAAATATATAAAGTGAGATATTATTATCTACTTTTACTACATCTCTAATTCATTGGCTAAATTAATGGTTCTTTTACTATCTCCCTATTTATGCCTTCACTCTTCAATCAATGTCTTCTTGGTCTTAATTTGACTAATACCAAGTGTTATGGTGGCTATCAATCATCATCTCAAAACTTTATTTGGCAAGATCTAAGTATTGTCTAGAAGTCTAAAATATATATTTTTAAATATTTCTATTGGCCGTTTAAAAAAGAATTAAATTATAATTTTTTTTTTTTAAAAATGCTTGCCATTAATTGTTGCTACAATATTGCAAAATTAACCAAATTTTAATTAATTTTAAAATTTTTCAAAAAAAATTGTAACATAATTTAATGTTTGGTATTTAAAGCATCTGAACTTTATTTAAATTATTTAACAAAATCATGTACTTGATTATACTTTAAGTTCTAAAAACTTTTTTTTTAAAATTGTAATTCTTCATACAAATCTTTGATTTTTTTGCAAATTTTAAAATCAAATTCTTATTTATTTTTATTTTTATTTATTTATTTTATTTTATTTTATTCCAGTCAACAGAATCTTTAAACTTAATTGGCTATATTGTGCAGATTCTACTTATTTTTTATTCTATTTTTTTCCTATATATCTTCTTTGTAAAATCAAATATTCTCCAACAACTTTTTTAAAACTAATGTGTTATACTTTTAAGGATTTTGAGCATATCTTGAGATTTGTTTTTGTATCTTGAACTTATTCTTTGATCTGATTAGTGTCACTTATTATAGAGTATTAATAATTTATAGAATCTCTTTGCTACTTATCAACCTGAAGAGTTGTGTATTCGGATTATTATTTTTACCAAATTAATTATAATATAAGTAGCTTATGTGCAATCTTTAGAAATATACTAATAGTTTGGTACTCAAGTACATAGTTGGTCAGTAATTTTTAGAAGAAGAATAATTATACCAACTTTCAACTAACAAATTTTAGTATTAATCTCTAAACCAAGTTGTATATTAATATTATTAATATTTTTTTTCTAATATCTCAATTTATTTTAGAATTAAAAGACTATCCATAATAATTCAACACGAGTTTCTAAGTTTTTGGGTATAATTTAACATCCACCACAACTATATACTAAAATACTTCATTAATCTATATATATATATATATATTTATTATTTATATCTTTTACATAATTTTATTCTACAACTTTGATTTGTCTAAAAAATAAGAGTAGAGATAATTAATTTAAAAATGACTTAAATCTCCTACAACTCTTATATTTTAGAAGAATTATTATAGTTACATCTAAAACTCTAAAAATAATTTGTACCTTTGATAATTTTTAGAAACTTACTCAATCTTATTGATTATAATAATTTTTTTTACAATTTATTTAATTAGATAAAAAAATTCTAAGTTGTTAAGTCTTTTTCAATGTTTTATTATAATTAGCCTTCTTTCGAGAATCTAAGTACTACTATCTTGAAACATATTCAATCATTAAATCATTCTTTAATTAAATATTAATCTTTTAAAATTAATTAATTTAATCAATCAATTAGATTAATAAGATTGGACAAGATTTTACTTTATCATGTGATTCTTTATGTTGAAGTGTTTTACTTTTGAAATTAAATATTTCTATTAAACTTGATAAATAAAAAAATATCAACTTTTATTTTATAGCTAGTAATATAAGTATGATGGTCTTTCTCAATTTTCTTATATATTTTTTAATTACTTACTTATTTCTTTTTATAGAATCTTATTTTTATTTGACTAATCATATATATGTACAGTGACAAACAAAATCGAGTACAAAATCTGAACACTCATAATTCATTGATCCTTCCAACTGACACATAAATCAATTGATAGAATTACTTTTTTATTGTGTGTATTCATCCAGTCCTCTATATGGATGAAAAATCTCATTATCATTTGAGGTAGGGTTTATGAAAAAAGTGTTGTAGAAGCACACAAACGTGCGTACTCAGTTTTGGTTGCTTCTTCTTACTGAATTTCGAAATTTCAATGTACACTCCTTGTTGCAAGATTTGAGGGCATTTTTTGTTTGTTGTGTTGCTCTTCTTGTGTACTATCTATAGTGAAAGTTGATTTGTCAATTGTATCTCTATGCCTCGGTTGTGTGAATCATTGAAGCATCAAGCATTGGTGCAGCTTAGGAGTGGTGTTTCTACAAGAAAAGTTGCAGACTCACTTGGAATGAGTCAGTCTTGAGTAGCTCATATGAGGAGGGAGATTAGTGGTGAAATAGAAAAGCAAAGAGGAGGACGTCCAAAGGTTTTAGGAGAGCAAGAGAAGCGACTTGGTGTGCACCTTGTCACTCCTGGTTGTCTCAAAACGGCAAGTGCAGCTGCAAAACAACTTCGAGAAAAAACAAGTAAACACTTCTCAGACATCACCTTGAGGCGTGGTTTGAAAGAAGCTGGTTTGGGTGCTTGTGTGCAACAAAAGAAGCCTCTACTTGCCAAAAGACATGTTCTTGCAAGGTTGAGTTTTGCTCATAAATACAAAAATTGGACCGTTGATGATTGGAGATGGATTATTTTCAGTGATGAGACAAAGATTAACCTAATCAACTCAGATGGTAGGACTTGGTGTTGGTTGAGAGAAGGAGAACGACCTGGACCTAAACATGTTAGTCAAACTGTCAAACATGGTGGTGGTTCAATTATGATTTGGGGTTGTATCACTGCTTTTGGGCCGGGTGCTTGGTATCAAATTGAAGGTAGAATGGAGCAACACTTGTACAAAAAAATTTTAGAAACCTACTTGCAAAGTACCACAAAGAATTACAACTTAGATCCTACTAAGGTGGTTTTTCAACATGATAATGATCCCAAACATATGGCAAAAAGTGTTCAGTTTTGGCTCTCTTCACAGCCATTTCAGCTCCTTCGATGGCCAGCTCAATCTCCAGATTTGAATCCAATGGAACATTTTTGGGCCCTTCTCAAACAGCGTTTAAGCCAAGTCACTCCAAGGCCAAGAGGTGTTCAAGAATTGTGGGAGAATGTTTGTAGTATTTACCCTAGTTTTGATGCAAAAGATTGTGAGAAACTATACAAAAGTATGCCAAGAAGGATTTCACCTGTTTTGGAAGCAAAAGGTTATTGGACTAAATATTGAAGTTTGAAGATTTTCTTTGAACAATACTGAGTACAAGACATAGTTGTTGATTTGACTTTGTAGAAGGATGTTTAGTTATCAATTTGATGTGCAACTTTGTACATGTGTACAAGATTGTGTGTATTATTCCATGTAACTTTTAGATTTATAAAGCAATCATTGAAATTTCTGTAATTGCTCTTGAAAGTTGGCACTTCAGATTTTGTACTTGGTTTTGTTTGTCACTGTATATATCTTGGATTTTCTTGCCATCTATTTAAATATCCCTGTGAAGATTTCAAATATAAAAAAGAAATTATTTTAGTCTTATCAAGACTAAAGAAGGGTAGAATGTGTTGCCATGTGAAGCCTAATGTAGATCATATTTAGTAGAGGCTTAAGGTGTATTTTTAATAGTCTTTGAGAATTTTAGTAGCTCTTATATATAACTATGTAGAATTATAAGTATTTTATTCTAGTTCTAATAAAACCATTTTTTAATATAATGTATGTATATATATATATATATATATATATATATGTATGTGTGTGTATATGTGTGTATGAGTGATTTTGTATTTGTTTTCTTCAAAAGCTAATTCTAAAGTATAATTGAAGTAACAAAATGGCAACAAAGTTTGTAAATATAAAATTTGAAGTAGAAAAATTTAATAGAAAGAAAATTTTAAAATAAAATAAATAAGGATAGAATATATGCGTATATAATAAAGAGTCTACAAATTTATAGGTTAAAAGTTTTAAGACAAAAATTATAAAGAATAGGAAAAAATAGACCAAGAATAATAAGCACAATTTTTTTTTTTTTTTTTTTTTTTTTTTTTGAATCTTAGAAATCAAGAATTTTGAAATAATATAAATAAGAATTTTATAAAAAAATATTGGTAATATTAAAAAAATTTCATATGAAAAATAATTAATAAATCAAAGATAGATTTTTATTTTTTCACTACTTTATAATATAAGAAATACACAATAGAATTAGAAGAGATAATTAGTCTTTGTTTATGTAATAATATAAGAATAGAACCTAAAAAAAAATCTTTATAATGTGAATATTTATTCATAAGAAAAAGAATTACTGAAGAAATTTAGAATAAGAAAAGTTACATGTTAAAATACAAAACTTGATTTGATATATTTAAAGATAGATTTCTATAAATTGCTTTGATATAATTTATATCAAAATATTTAATGTCATTTAGAATATGTTTTTTGATACTTAGTATACTTATATTATATATATATATATATATATATATATATATATTATTTGATTTGATGCATTAGACTCTATAGATTGTAAATAGATAGTAAAAGATAGAATTCTAAATATTTCTTAAAGATATTATATTTTGGTAATAAATGAGAAGATCAAACCATTCATAAACTTACAAAAGAAAATTTTAAAAGTAGAATTGCTATTACATCTAATTAAGGAGAAAAGCGATTGGATATAGTTAAATTGTGCTATGCACAATAATATTTTAATAATAATTTTATGAATGATTATTTACAAATATGTTAAATAATTTAAAATTAGAATAAACTTCTATGTTAAAGCTACTAGTCTTGCTATTATTTTATAAATCTTTATTTATTTATTATAATTAAAAATAAGATACTTAAAAAGAATTAGTATAATAAATTTATAGATTCTTTAAAGCTTAAATCTTTTGGATGTCCAACACATATTCATATATAATTAAATAAAGAGCAAAATTGGATCTATCTATATATATATATATATATATATATATATTTTAGATTGAAAAGAATTTATTTAATAGTAAAAAATATATGATTTAATTATAAGATATGATGGTAAAAGTCAAGCATCAATCCAAATTGTAAGGTAAATTCAATTAGAATTTTCTTGAAATTTGCAATATAAAGTGAAAAAAATGAATAAATAAGAAAAACAGAAATAAAGAGAATCAAAGAAGTAAGTATTCCAAAATAAGTCATGCTCTTTTCATTAGATATTTACTTGATAAATGATATAATAATAATTATTATAATTATTAGTTAAGAAATATATTTTATCTAATTTATTGTTTATTGTTTTGAAAACATAAAAAATATAAATATATCTTATTATAATTAAGTTTATGACAATTTGAAGGTAGAAGGTAAATATTAAAAATAATTAGGCAATTTAATTTTATCTTAAGGATAACTTAATTAAGTAATCAAGAATTTGAGCTTCACTAAGGTTCAAAAGTGGTATATAGTGTCGTATATAAGCTACAAGGTCTTAGTCTTATCATCTTGTCTACTTCCAAGGTGCTACAATTTATACATAATATACTACTACTACAACTATTATAGTTGTTGCTTACTTTAAATTCTATCAATATAATTATTTCTTAAAATAAATTAACTTCATCATGATATTTGAAAACATCTAATTAGCCTAAGAACTTTAAGAGACCTTTAGATCTTGCTCTAATTTTTCGTAATAGCCTATAAAAAGTGATAAAATCATTTAGAAAAAAATCTTAAAATTATATTCTAAAAATTAGTAAAATAATTTAATTGATTTTTTCAAAAGTCTTTTATTGTATATAAGATGATAATATCAAATTAATAATAATTCATTATAACTTCTTGATTTCTTATGGCAATATAATTGAGTTAAATTAGCTAGTTTTTTTATAATGTAGAAATCACTAAAAAGTCATGATGTCCTTTTTTATTCTTTTTTTACTTACCAATTATCTTTTGAAAATTTCTAATAAATAACACATATATCTAAAAGAAAATTTTAGACAATAGTTTTAGAGACTAAACAAAAGCTATTAAAAATATAAAAAAATACTAAACTAATTAGAATAATGTGTCTTAGAATTACTTAGACTTTATTTTTATGATTTTTTAGTCAACAATAATATTATAGTTTATAATAAAATTTAAATCTTAATAAATACTTAGACAGACAAAAAAAACTCTTTAATTTGATATTTTTATAACTATACGATTTTAATATTTTTTTAAAAAAAATTCATTAATTAAAATGCATTTACATAAATTGGTTCTAGCTTTTTTAATGAAGTTTTTTGAATTAGATTAATAAAACATCTTATTTTTGACATTAGACTTAACATTCTTAATTATTCTAGAAAATTTAAATTTAAAAGCAAGTTTTTATTTTTATTTTTATTTTATTTTTATTTATTTTCATTCAAGATATTTAAATGTTCCAAAAATTTAAATAAAATTGTGTGCACTTCAAATACAATTGTTAAAGGAAAACATGATTTTTTTGTAACATGATATTTTAGAAATAAAAATATTGTAAAATTTATTTAAATTTTTTTTTGGTAGTCTTAAATACGAAAACTTTCAAAACATTTGTTTAATCTTACAACACTTGTTCTTGAGCAAAGACTCTACATCATCAATCTTCAACACTACATTCTTTATAAAGAATATAAATTCCACTTTATTACTAATATGATTTAATGGATCTTAGACTTCATTAATTTATGAAATAGCTTGAGTACTCTTTGTGAACTCTTTTCTAAAAGAAATAATATAACAAATGTCTAAATTACTTAAGTATACAGAAGTAGGTAGAAATAAGTAGAATATATTGGTTTGATATTATTTTCTTTATAAAACATCTTAAATGTTTTATAGACGTAGTTTGGACCTACAAGCACAATAAGGCCTCGTAATTGAATACATGTCTAAGCAAGTTGATTTGTTGTCCCACCAACCATGTATTCTTTAAGGAGCCACCATATAAAAAGCTAATATGAATAGAAATAATATTGACATCATCTTTACTCTTGTCAATTTATTTTTTAAATTAGTTCTTCTTGTGGCTTCTAAACCTTTATATTTCTAGGAAATAACCATTTTGTTAATATATTCTAGTCTAATATATTTTCTTATCTATACCTTTTAGTCTTCTTTGAACATTACCATTTCTTTGTGATTGAGGTTCTAAGTTGTGTTCTTGACATCTTGTTTTCCTTTAACAATTGTCTCACTATACATTACTTAATTATTGCTACTTCACCTTACTCACCCTTATCCATATCAAAAAAACTTGGCATTTTTTCTTTTATATCCAGTATAGTACCTCCATATCACATGATACAAGAACAATTTTTGCTACTTTTATGATAGAAATAAAATAAATTATTTGCACAATAATGTAATCTTTTTATTTTCATGTGTTTTTATTTTTATTTTTATTTTATTTTCCATCAATGTATTGGATAATAAAATTTGACATATTCTATAGATTACACCAAATTTAGTATATCAAAGATTAAATATAGGAAATCTTTTGCATATTACTTAATGACAAATTACGTATAAGATAGATATTTTTTAAAATCTTAAGCTTAGTCTTAGGCTAAAATCTCAGGCCTCTTGGCATGAAGTCCTAGAAATACTTACAACTTCCTACAATGAAAGCCTATACTTCATCATCATGAAAAAAATCATGAAATGCTTAATTCTTAAGAATTTTGGTAGGAATAAATCCCAATTTTTTTAAAAAAAATTTTGATACTAAAATTGTTTGAGCCCGTTTGTAGGCCTCATTTGAAACAAAACAACTTTGTACTACACAATGTCAATTCTATTGTTTGTGTTCAGAACTCAATAATAAGCTCTGTAGGCAGACACAACTTTCAGACTTTCTATTAATACTGTATAGATGCACCAAATAACCTGCAAGCATTTCAAGTATAAGGGGCGAGGATAGTCAGCTGCTTGTATGATTCTATCTGTTGCTCCATGTATGCCTGATATGCTGGTTTTCTGATTGTAGTCAAGTCTTGGAAATAAGGAATGCTTTGTGCGTTAGTAAATGGAGAAATTAAACATAGGAATCACTTCTGCATGAAGAACTAGGCCTGTCGAAGTGGCAGTGTCACAAGCCGCACAGAACCGTCCGCCATTGAAATTTGGGCTCAGGGAGGACCATGATGAACTTTATTGTGCACACATTTTACCAAACACTGAAGTATATAAGGGTCTACAATCTTTGAAAGTTTACAACATTGTGCTTGCAGGGTGTTTAAGTTGGGTTTCAAGAAGTCCATGAAGCCTCTGCTCAATAATGACTTGAGCCTCCTCAAGTAAACTCCTGACCACAGTTGCTGCTGGGAGGACTTCCTTGATGTGAGCTGAACCCATCCCAGCATACATGACCATACTATCCACATCACCCTGTGTTGTAATGTTGGGAACTTTTCCAGAAAATCTTGGCACCTCCTCCTTCTGTTGCACACATTCAGTGGATATAAAGCAAAATTATGAATGAACCCAAGGGTATAGACAGCTATAATTAAGATGCGGAAGCTGATGAGGGTGGTGGAATGACTTACATTGTGAAATGTAGTGGTGCTCCCAATGATGGGTTGACCAATTTCAGTTTCATCTGGTGCAATTTTGTTCTTCCAATTCTCAAAGAAGGGAGATTTCAGGACACGGTGTGCAGCACCTGGCCAGCGGCCTCTCCCATACATATGAGTGTACTCTGTGCTGTCATATCCAGCTTCAACAATTTTTTGCTTGTAAAGAGGATGCGCGTAGGATTCAGGTGTGGCCAGAAACCTTCAGACCAGAGAGGTACCACTTAAGGATACAAAGGAAAATATACTCTCAAGTGCAATCAAGCAAATGGGAAAGAGAGTGGTATTAGTAACCTGGTCCCCATGCAAACGCCTTGGGCTCCAAGAGCAAGTGCAGCAACATAGCCACGGCCATCCACAATACCTCCTGCTGCTATGACAGGTATGTTGTAGCTCTTGAGTGCATCCACTACACTTGGAATTAGAGTCAGTAAACCAACCTGTACGTAGACTTCTGAATCATCAGATCATTATTGCCGTGTAAGGAAAAAAAAACAGTAACTGAAGAATTGTGGTGTGCTATTGAAGGCAGAATGGATATAGGCTTGCCTGGCCAATGACATGGCCACCAGCTTCAGTGCCCTGGGCAATGATGGCATCCACCCCTGCTTCGGCGGCCTTGCGAGCTTCTTCAACGGACCCCACCTGGTGCAACACCTTCACTCCTGCTTTGTGAGCTTCTTCAACCCGCTCTCTCGGAAAGTCGCCCCAATACACTTGCAAGAACTGGACTCTCTCCGCATATATATCCTTTAGGGTCTTCTCATGTGGGAATGCTCTGTTAATACACACGATCCCACCCGTGAGCTTGTCCATATAGCCAGCTATTCCCACACCTAATAAAGGCGACGACGGCAATTTAGGATGCAAGTAAGGTGCCATACTCACAGAATGACACCGACTCCAAAAGGCTTGCTGGTCAGCTGTCGCGTGCGGGCCACCATCTCCTTCAGCACTCCTGGATAGTCCTGCAAGCAACCGAGAATTATCAATCCTTCATTTCCAACGATAATCGAAACTTGAGCCACCAGAATCGAAAACAATCAGGCAAAATATCTACACACATGGAACTAAATACAAAATGCACATAAACTATTGGTACTTACACACCCAGTATGAGACGGAAGCATGAGACCTGAGATGGAGCGCGGAGAATGCCGAGACCTCCTGCATTGGCAACGGCGGCCACAAGCTCCGGGCCGGAGATATCAGGTCCCATGGGTGCTTGCACAATTCCAGTCTCTAGGCCCAGTATTCCCCCCCATTGCCCCATCCTTTTCCTGCGAATTCATCTCCCATTAGATTCAATCTATCGTGCAATTCGTAGTGATCTCAGTTTCTGATATTGTCAAATCTCTAGGGTTCTGCAACCCGATCAAGGGCGTTCAAGAATGCTCATCAGTAAGTCTCCATGAATCAATTGTTAAGAGAGTTCTGTCGAGATGGAGAGTTGCGAATAATCATGACAAGCAGTTAAAAACATGCCAAGCAAGGATGGACATCTTAAGCTCAATCCTGCAGAAAATTCGTTCAAGACAAGGAAAACGTATTGAAACACTATTCGAATACAAAATGACAATTCTTACAGCGAACGATAATGCCAATCTCGTGTGTCCTCCAGATTATCGATTGGACTGACAACCAAGATAGCAAATACTAATAAGGTGTGGGGAATCCTCGCCCAATAATCAGTACGTGGGAAGCATGTCAGGTGAGGTGAGAGAGAGACTGCATTTCCTGGCGGGCTTCCTTGCCACTTGCCTTGAGCGCTTACTGCACCCTCGGCCCCATAATTCATACCACGTGTCGAGGCCAAAAGCGGAGTTCATGTGGAAAGTGGACAAAGCGGAAGTCACAGAGTGGGATGCAGCACATCTCGATGGAATGAAAGCATCTCGGTGGTGGGTCTTCATCGCTGTGCCGGCAATGGCATGGAATTATTCCTGTTTGCTTGTCTTATCATTAATTGGCCATGATTCTCCATTAATACATGTGTGTGTATATATATATATATAAATATAAATTCACTTCCATGGTGAAAATCGGACCAAGTACTTAGTTATGTCTTTTGGCCACCACCTTCTATCGTCTTAGGGATACCATCTCTCATTCCGGTCTTTTTTGACTCACAGTAGAATACTTTAATTTCTTTTGTAAGCTCGGCCACCTCATTAGCTTACCATAGTCCATGAGTCCCTCATGTGAGGCCCCAATACCAGTTCCAATCCACTAAGACTTTCTACTAATCACTTTAGAATCCTTCAAAGTGAAGAAGGAAACCAACCCCCTCTCATAATATGTTTTGTAGAATTTGACTGGCCTTAGGTTGATGTCCAATTCCATATTTACTAAGTTTTTGAAAGACCACCATTTTCCTCCAAAGGAATTTAGTCCATGGTAGCCTTTGAGACTTCCTCCAAACTTTTAAAGCTCCATAACTTCCTCCTCTTCCAAGTTTTAAATCTATTGAACAACCACATTATTATTATTTAGTCTTTGTCAAAATGCCAATAGACTCCTCAAACAACCCATTTGAATTAGTATTTAGGAAGATATGCCTCTCTCAAGCTTTTAAACTCTTCATAAGTTCCTTTTCAGCTAATTCTAGCTTGTTTAATGTTGTTCCTACCTAGAGCTATTATAAAGGAAGAGTTGCTTTAGAAACACTAGATTCTTGGCTACAATGAGTTGAAAGGAGTAGAAGTTATCAAATCATGCTTTAATCTCCTTTAATTCTCAAAAGCCATGCTTTAATTCACTTAATAATGTCTTTAAATTCCATTAATACTTAATTAAATGTCAAATCATGATATTAGCAATAAAAAAGCTTAAATTAATCAACTTAGATTCTAATGTGTCTAAATTAATTAAAAGTAATATGCATCTCTTTTAAATTAGATCTTAAAATATCTATTCCTTCTCTAAAATCTTAGTTATATATTAAATTTCTAAATTTAGTTCTTAGACCATCTAATTTTATCCTTAAATACTCTCTTACTAAAAATCTAATATTTATAATTACAATTCTATTGATTATCACTAAATTTCATTACTAAATCCCCTCAAAAACCTCTAATTTCCTCTAATAGATCCTAAACCATTACTTTCTCCTATTTAATCCTGAATTTAATTAAATTAGATCCTAACATATCTAATTTAGCTTATATACTTTCTTTTACTTATCATTATACACTTTTTTACTTAAATTAACTTTAATTTCACTCAAAAACATTCAAAATACTCCAAAAAAATTCTTCTAGACATGAATGAATTATTTTTATTAATTAAATCCTGAAATTAATTAAATTAAGCTCTAGAATATTTTATTTAGCTTAAACAAAACATCCATATACTAACTAACTCCCATATAACTTGATTTATCCTAAAATTTTACTTAAAATACTTAAAATTAATAAAACATAAAAAATAATACCCTCTTAGATTTAAATCTGTTACTTGTGCATATCATCCTTGGAATTATCAATTTGGGCCATGAATTGCTTAAATCACTTCACATACATCCTGATATATATATATATATATATATATATATTTATATGTATATATTTATATGTATATATGTGATTATATATATATATATATATATATATACATATAACTAATCACATCCATCTTGCATTAAATGCAAAAATGTTATACAAAATATGAAAAATTTCACTAAGTCCATTCAAATACTACTTGGGGTGCTTAAATGTACCATCCTATCTTTTAAACCAAACCTCAAAGTAGGAAAAAAGAACTTAAAACGACTTCTTTGATCTCCTACCTCTATTTTTTTTATCAAATGGTAAAAAATAAGGCCAATTTATTTATCTATGTTGGATGCTTGAATTTTATTGGCCCATCTTTGAATCACCATCATCTCTTTATTTTCTAATTAATGAACTTTTAATTTTTATCCATTCTGATTATAACTCAAATTTTTATTCTAATCCAAGCTAAAAAATTAAAATACTATTTATTTATTTTTAAAGAAGGATATCAAAAAATTCAGAAGATAAAAATGAAATAGCAACAAAATAAGTAAGTAGAAATACCTGCATGTCGTGAAATTCAATCACCAAGCCATCCAGTTGGTTGGAGATTGCAATAATTTACACAATTAGTCCAGGTTTGATTTCTATCAAGTCCATGTAAGTGGCTTATATATTATGTGGCTTGGTATTTCTCATGAGAGTGATAAGCAAGAAAATTCAACACCAACTAGTGCATCTATTCCTTTGATTCTAAGATTTGGATAAATTTTGATCATCCTTAATTGTCACAAAGTTATGCTAACTTCTATTAAAACAACCATGCCATAAAGAGAAATTTTGATGTGCATTTTTTAACCTTCTACTCCATCCTCTTTGTGACACTATTTCTCTACTTCAAAGTAGCTATATTATGCTTGCCTTGACCATAATGTGAACATCAATGTAGCTTGCTGGTCTTGATAGTACATGTATATTCTTAATATAAAAGATGTGTTCACCTCTAATACGAATCTATTTTTGTAAGAATAAAAATTATAATTCATTTATTGTATGATGAGCAATTATTTTGCAATAATGATGTCAGATGATTTGCAAAAATTGAGCTGGATAATAAAAAGCCAATCATATTTAAAGTATATATTAAAAATGTTATTTGGTTGTACAATCTACTCCAAAAATTTCTTTTTATAATTCTCTCTAAATCTTCTATGAAGAATATTTTCTTCAATGCTTGTATAAATGCTAATTAAGACTCTCCATCATTCTCTTTCAACACTCTTACTCTTCCATGTATCTTTGGTATTATAGCAAACTCAAAACTCTCGATCATCTCTCTTTCTATAATCTTATTCAATTCCATTTTCCTTACATAAATGTGCAAATATGGAGTGACATCTTGATTATTAAATTGGTCCTCCTTTACTACAGAGTATAGAGCTATAGTTGCTAATGCTTCTCTTTATTGCATTTCTTGTCGTTATCCCATATACAAATTGAAAGCTTCAAACAATCGCATTATTTACTTCACATCTATTACAAAAAGTAGTCCTTTCATTCCACTTGTTGTATCTTTCTTCTTCTCTATAATACTAATTTTTTAATACTAGCTTATATTTAATCTATTCTATATTTTTCCACAATAGTTCAAATAAAAAATACAAATAATAATGTCTCTCTCTTGTTCATAATTCACAATTCAAAACATTACTAGTACCTCTGAATTCTTAACTTCTTTCATGAATATAACTTCAAAATTTACTATTAAATAATTTTAAAAATGAATCTTATCTATATGTATAAGTTTAATTATAAAAGGATTTTTAAGAAGAAATCTAAGTGTATGATACATCTCACATCCTCTATCACTATACATTTTTTGCATCAATTCTATTAATAATATATCATGATTTATATTATTGTTCATAAGCATGGGGCTTATTATTGTAGTAGGTTTATGAATTCAAGACTTCTTCTCCAAAACATTAATCTAAACGCAAAATAATATTAAATAATCTTCTCAAATTATTTTCATATAATTCTTTATATATTCAATATATTAATATGAAGACACTTGCATTTACTCACACAATTAGTTAACTATTTTATGTTTATTTATATGAGATTTAGAAGGCTAAAACCAACAATAACAAATTAAACTTTTAATTTATTACTACCTACCTCACAGCCAAACCTCTATCATTCATTTATCCATATCTTTTAAACTATTTTTTTTATCATAAAACTTTGAAAATACATGGTAGACTAATTAGACTACATACATATGAAATTTCACATAAAACCTTTAACTATCTATGGAGTTGCGTACCTTCAAACTTTCTACTCTTGATTTCTAGCTTTGTTGGACCCCTTCATTTTAATTCTTCATAGGTCTTTGATGGAATAAGCTTCTAGCTTGAAAATATTATATATATATATATATATATACATATATCTATATATTTTTAATTTATCATAATTGAATGTTTTAAAGCTCATTTCAAAAAACAAATCCAATTAAATACAATAGATTAAAATCGAAAGTCAAGATCTATTTTTTTTATGGCATTGAAAAAAAATATTACAAATAATATTTTTAAATATATTTATTCACTTATACATGGAAACTTAATACTATTAAAATCCTAATAACTCTAAAATCCACAATCAACATTTAAATGCCTCGCTATTCTTCATTTGTAATTTTTTATCCTAACTCATGGCCAAAGAACAGTTCAAAAAAAGCCACTAGTAGTTTAGTTCAATAAAAAATCATCAAAATATCGATCCAATGTAAAAGCCTCCAAAATCAAAGCTTTATCCATTTTCAACCTCATCTTTTGATCAAACTTTATTACTTGGTCTATGCTCAATAATTTGCTCAATCATGTGACTTAATCCAACTAAATAATTTGATCAATCATGTCACTTAGTCTAAGCTCAATAATTTGGTCAATCATGTCATTTGGTCCAAGCTCAATAATTCATTTCTACTTCTTATTAGATCAAATCTACTCAATTATTTCAAGATAAATTTAAGTATATCTACATAGTGTTAAAAATAAATAAAAATATCTATATTTAATCACTAAACAACCTAGATAACAACATTATTTTTAGTCTCATTCTCTTCAATTTCATAAAAGTGCCTCAATCTTGCTTTCTTTCTTGCCCTCTTTTGTCCATTTTTTAAAATTCAAAAAGTAGAAATTCTTTTTTCTTTATTTTTTCTAAGTTTTGATAGTCTTTCAATGGAGTGTTTCATCTATGGTGTCTAAAAATATGTAGATTTGGCTAACATATAAGTGTGATATGGAATTTTTACAAGCATTGGAGAAGATCTTTTATGAGTATTCTAAGTTTGGTCTAACGGCAAATTTTTCAGCACAAAATAGACATACTAGAGTATCATAGTTTTAGTCTGGAGCTCAATTGTCGTGCGCTTTGAGGGCCATCTTAGGGTTTTGTAGATTTTTTGGTGTTTGTTGAATTTTTTTTTGGTATTTATCTATTTTATTCTTAAATACATTCACCTTAAATGTTTGCAGATATTTGATGTTTTTTGATTATTTTAATAATTTATTTTCCTATGTCTATAATATCATGTATTCCTCAATTTTTTAAAAAATCTTTTTGTTTATAGATATTTGGCACTAGTCAATTTTAATTTTTTTTTTGTTTCTTTGTACTTGCTGATATTTGATACTAATTTTTCTTGTTGTTTTTTTCTATGTACTTGTAGATATTTGATATCTGTCAAATTTTTGAATAAAAAATTTTACTCACCAATATCTAGATTTAATTGACTTCTTTTATCTTCTTTATGCTTGGAGATGTCTTGTGGTCATCACTTTTTTAAAAACGTTTTTTTACTCACAGATATTTGGTATTTTTCAATGACTTTTTGGTTTTCTTTGTGCTTGCAAATATTTGGTGTTCTTTGTATTTCATTCTTGATTCATTTTATATTTGTCGATATTTGTTGCTCATTTTTTTTTGAATTTTTGGTATTCAAAAAGATTTCAACTTTATCATTTCCATATTATTTTCTTTTGTATTTTTAATATTTGGTATTTTTTAATTTAAAAAAAAAATTATACTCACGGGAATATTTTTATCATTGCACAGTTACACAAATCTGCTTTTATTTGATTTATATAAACAACAACTACCTTTGTAGGCTATGGAGATCTGCAAGGCATTCAAGAAGGGGTAAATTATGCTGTGGGCAAGGGAGTTGTGATTTGTTCTTTGCTGATCATCATTTTTCTTTTTTTTGGTGCTCGAAAATTTTTGGTCTTTATTATTATAGAAGTGCTATTGTACTATATTGCAGTATACTATGAAGTATTTGTAATTTATTTTTTTATGTATTCATGTGTTGTTCTTCTCTTTTCAATTTATATTCATCTAAACTAATATAGAATAAATAGAACCTAAATCTAACTCACTAACTCTCACTCAATATGAACAAGGTTTTAACCAAATTTTTTTACTCTTTGATAATATCCACAGGGTGTTTTTGCTCAATTTAAAATGTATATATTTTAAAATCTATATTATTATATAGGATTTCAACACCACCATAATGATCTCCATCTTTGAAAATAGGGAGATATTGGAATACAATAGGAGAGTAGACAAGATTGCAGAAGCACATAACACAAGGTATGTGAATAATACTTAGATGAGATACAACTCCCCTCCACTGCTTGCTCTTTATTCTCTTTCCAAGTACACTAGCACCTACAAACAATATGGGATTACTCAATCCCCTATATCTTATTCTAACATGTTCATGGGACTAACATACCTAACATCTACAAGTGTCTTTGATATTTGCAACCCTTATCTAAATTTCTAATATCTTCATTATATCTAATATCTTCATTATTTTTAATATCTTCAATAGGGGAAGACAAAATTTCATGCAAAAAAATAAGAATCAAGAACCTCTAAGATAGTTTTGTAATTTCCTAAATGCTAAATCCAATTCTTTATTAGCTTCATATAAATATTACATAGCCTTTTTGAACTCTAACTATTTATATTAGTTAGAACTAGTTGTAAGAACTTATATTCTTCATAGATGCTTTTGGTCTTTAGCTTTCTATGAAAAAATTTTACAATTGATTTGGCTGTAATCACAATTAATAGATTATTAAATAATCTATTAATGTAGTGTTCAACTAACATTGAATTCAAATTTTAATTCTTTTAGACAATTCTCTACTCTTGCACTTTTTGATAGTTTCTTCTCTCTTCCATCTCTTTTTTGATCTTTTTTTTATCTTATTTGAAAAAAAATTCCTTGTTTGATTCTTTCATGTACCTATTTCTCTATTTTAATTTTTAAATTTTTTTCCTACCTTCCTTCTATCTTCCTTCATATTGATTCTACCATGGAAGCCATTCTCAAATTTTACTTTTCATTGAAAAGTATTATTCTTTAAAAAAAATAAAATAAAAGTCAACCCCTTCTTTTTCCCTTTTTATTTTTTCTTATTCTTTCTCCATAGTGGTTGTCTCCATTATTGTATTACATGTTGTTTTGCTCAAGAATGCACCAGGCACTTACCTGTGGAAGGTGAGATTATGTTTCACAAGTAGCTAAGAAATCCTAATAGGTTTTGCCCATATAAGAAGAATATAATCTGAATTTCTATTCAAAAGTGCTTAAAACACTCTTCTTAGTAGTCTTAACCATACATAAATCCCAATTACCTTGTTACTTTCATATTTAAGCAATTTAGATTTTTCTTATAAGCCCAAATCTTAATCAATGAGCTTTAACAAGCTATAACATCCAATCCGACCGTCCACTTGATGTGGAATTTTGCATATAATTTTCAATGTAAGTCTTCTATATGATCAAGAATTTGTAGCCTAATCCAACTTATAGATTGTGAGAAAACTTCCAAAATTGCACTGATGTCACTTGGCCTCCAACTTGAAAAGTGAAGCAAAAATCCCAACAATGATTTCTCCCTTTTCAACCGTTAGCTTTGTTTCAAAATTGGTGTGTAGCTTGATCTTCAAGTCCTCCAATACTATGCTAATTTTCATCTTAATCCAATTGGTAGATCTGTAGATATCATAGAAATCCTATCCAACCTCAAAATGCCACCTTCTGAAACCCTCTTGTGATAAAAACTAGATATCTCTAAACCACGCCGTTGGATTATCACAAAACTTTGTATACGCTTAGCACACCCAATAATCCAAATAGTTTTAAGTTTTCAACCATAGATGTCACATTAGTTGTCCGAACTAGCCAAAATTGCTAGGCCTAATTATATTATATAAAATCCAAATCACTGATACAAATCCTGAATTTGAACAACAATTTTTAAGTCCTCCAAAACCCTCTCAAAACAATTCTTATGTCTTTCGAAAGAACTTCAAGCCAGCTATCAAATCCTAACCTCCGATCTTCAAATGACTCCCTATTTTGCCATAGGCCGTCGTTTTAGTGACTAGAGGTCTGATTTCAACCCTGTCTCACAAATGGTCGACCCTTGGGTATCAATCTAATCTATCCTAAGGTGTTTTTAGCCCAACCCTAATTTCAACTTAATCCTAGTACTAACTATACTAATACTTAACTCTTCTAACCTGATTTTATTAATTTATGGTCTTTCTAAGGTAGAAGAAGAGTCTCTACAACCTAGAAGGTAAAATTACTAACTAACCTTCAACCTACTAACTATTAAGATAAGAAAATAATCTAAGAGGCTTTTATAAAAGCTATGTTTAGATACTTCAAATTATAATTAAACTAAGATAATTAATTATTGATTAGAAATTCAACTTTGATTACAATTTCACTATATAGTTGTGTTACATCACGACACCATGAATCCAACTTAGCTTTAATTTCATATCAAGAAATTTGAAAAGAATAAATTCAATGACAAACAAGTAAAATTTTAAAAAATAAATAATTCAAGAAAAATCAAACATTGGATTCTTATTTGAATTTTAAAATTTTAAAATTTTTAATCTTTCTAATCTTCTATGTTTTTATTTATTTATTTATTTATTTTTTTCCTTTTTCATATATATTTAATTTTTAACTTTTAAATTTTAGTTGTATTATAAATCCATGTTTGGCCTGAAGTCCACATACTTGGGGTTGAAAAGGTCCAGGGTTGAGGGTCGAATCAAAGGGCAAGGAATTGAATGAGGTACAGGAGTTTGAAAGTGAGGCAAGGATTGAGGGGCAAAGCAAGGAGTTTGAGATGGAAATGAGGTCAGGGGCAGGGAAGGAGATCAAGGACAAAGAAGAATAGACATAGGTTCAATAGAGAGGTAGAGTCATGTATGCTTGCAAAATTTTAGAGTACTTTGGAGTTGAGTTGTATAGACCTACAGAGAATGTAAATTACACTAAAAGAGGGTTGTTTCTTTCTTAATTTTTTTTGTGCATGTTGATTTTATAAAATGTAGCATAATGCAATAGTATAGGCATTTAAAAGATTTCAAAGTAGGCTGAAAAGAGATTTTTCTATTCCCTAATATTTGACATTTTGTTTATTTTTTTTTTTTAGAATTTTAATAGATTTTTATTATATATTTTGGAAATTTGCAAAGAATTTTGAATTTACATAATGCTATGGAGGATTTATTTTTTTAGATATATGGAGGTTTTATTCGAATGCATATCTACTTCTTTTGCTATTCTCAAATGTTAATTTTTTTTGACCCTCCTTTTGATGTATTCATTGTTGTGCTAATATTAATTTTTTTTTCTCAAATTATATTCATTTAAATCAATATAATGTGAAAAAAGTCTAAATTCAATCATTTATTTTCAGCTAGTATAAATAAAGTTATTTTTATTCTATTTAATATGTGATTATTTTAAAATCTAAGACATTTTATAGCATTCTATTACCACAACAATGACCTTTGCTCTAAAAAATAGAAGATAGATGAAATTCTAGGTCCAAAAAAATAGTCAAAAATCTCTAAGATAACTTTATAATTCTAAAACATAAATCCTAAATTAAAAAATAAAAAGTAAACTTTATCTAAAGTATCTATGTAATCCTAAATCTAAATATTTATTTAATAATATTTATAATATATATATTTTTCATCTATATGTTCTTTGCTATTCTTTATAGAATATATAAGTTATATTAGCCTAGTATAAAGATAAATGTCAACCTACACATATCTTCTTGTTAAACAGAAAATTCATCCCATTAGTCTTTGTAGCTCTATTTTACTATTGTAGTTATTGTTTTATTGCCATAGTTCTTGCTATAATACTGTTTTCACTATATAGTTATAGTTTTACTATACTATTGTTTACTATGATAGTTTTTAACTATCATAGTAATTAATATAGTTTTTGTGCTGGTGGAGTAGTTTTGAATATATAAGTGAGGTAAGAGAGTATGTTCAAATGTATAGAGAGGGTATGTTTGAGTGTGTAGAAGAGAGTGTGTGTATTTAAATATGTGGAGAGTGTGGAAAGAGTGAAAGGCATAGAGAAGATGGATTTTATGTCTCTAAAGAAGGATAGAGAGTTTTTTTTGATATATTTTGTGTGTTTGGTGTATATACATGTATTGTAGGTGTGTAAAAAATTTCTTCACTTATTTTTTTTTATTTTTAATTTTTTTTTTCTATTTTAATATTTGGCAATCATGCTTCAGTTTGAACCATAGATTATTTTTGCCTTGTTCTATGTATATTTTTTAGTTAAAAATTGTTTCTATCTGGCTAAAGACAGTTCAAATTTCAAAGAGGGACAGAGTGCACCCTAATCTAGATCCAGAAAAAAACATCTAGATTTAGGATTTATGAGTCGAATCTGACTAAATCTAGTGTAAAAATGGTCAGAGTAGAAGTAGGCGAGTTGGATTTGACTAGATCGAGGAAAAAAAATGGTCAAATCTAAAAAAAATAAGTCCGATCTGATTAGATCAAAGGTAAAAATGTCAAACCCGACTAGATCTAGTATAAAAATGATTAGATCTAAGGAATTTGAGTCGAATCTGACCATATTGAGAAAAAAAAATGACTAAATCTTAGATATATAAGTTACAACTCAGTAGATTTAAGGCTGATGTGAGTCATAATGGACTCAATTTAAATTTATAAGAGTCGAGCAAATAAAATCGACTTGATTCTAATTGAATTAGTTCAACCAAATTCAACTCATTCTAATCAGAATAGCTTAGTTCAAATTATTGTAGCTACAGGAGTACAACCAAGTCCAGACCAAGCTTGTAGAGGGATCAGACTAAAGAGATCCAAGAGCACATATCAAATAAAAAGTTAAAGACAAATTTATGCTGTAGTATATTTGATGGTTGGAATGAATATTAATGAAGGAGAGACAATGGTTGAACATGGTCAGAAAGATAACTGAATGGTAGAATTGAGTAGAAGACTAGTCGAACATTCGAAGAAAAATAATACAATATGCTATTTATGTTTGATACTAGATCATAATCAACTTCATTGTACATACAAAGATGTTGTTGCAACCCTAGCTCATTACGTATTATTTTTAATATTACTTATCAAATTTAGCAAGGTTTATGAGCCTTAATCTTACACATCCTCTAAATATCTAAGATTAATCTTTCTATTTTAAGTATAGCTAATTTCTATTTTTAGTATATAACCATATTCTCTATTTGATAGATAATCCATAGTTAGATGCAGACTTCTATGCATGTCCAAGACCATCTTGGTAGCACTCCCACACCTCTCGAAGTAAGTATACATGATACTGTCTCTTGACAACCATATTGTGTTGTCTTAGTGACACCACCCCTCAATTGATATTACTCCACTCATAACAAGATGCCTTGATATTCATTACGTGAGTCTGATCACCTCATTAGCTCACTAGAGTCCATAAGTTCCTATGGTGAGGCCCCAACACCAGCTGTTAGAGATACAAAGAACAAAAAATAAGATTGGAAGTAGTTTCAAGATTTAGCCAACAAGGACTAGTAAATAAGAAAAAAAAATGGTAAAAGCTAGATATAAGAATAAGCAACAAAGGTTATAAGTGAAGAGAACAAGACAACATCATAGATTGCTCCACAACTTGTGTTGACAAGATTGAAGTATTCTTTGTCTTACCAACCTATTTATATTAAAGAGTCCTAACCTTTCAAGAAACTTTTGGAGATCCTTCTTATGTTCTCTAGAAGTTTCTAGTGAGAATTCCTAAATAGACTCTAGTAGTTTCTGCAATCTTTTAGAAAGATCTAAGATAGTTCTAGAAGGTTCTACAAGATTTGAAAGAATAAAAGAATATTCTAAAAGATTTAAAGAATATTTTATATAAATTTGAAATAGAATCTTAAAAAATATTTTTTTAAAATTTAGAATATTTCAAAAGTTTCTAGAATACTATTTGTATAAGTCTGTAATAGTGGCTATGATCCATTAAGACTCTAGTTAAAAGGTTAAGAGTTTAGGATTTAGACTTCACACTCATCATATCGAGACACTTTGAGAGTGAGGAAAGAGATTAGCCCCTTTCATGGTACTCTCCATGAGATTCGGTAGGCCATGTAGACTCTCATAGCTAGTCAAACCTTAACATCAAATTATATTAGAAGACCAACCAATCTTTCGAGGACTTAGTTACTAAAAGACTTTGGAATTCTCCTAGGACCTTCAAATTCTAATAACTTCCTCATCTATTCTCTAAATTCTTCAAACAACTATTCTATTGGCATTTATTCTTTACATAAATGTCAATAGACTCCTCACTTGCCTCATTTGACCAAGTATTCAAGGAGTCATGTCTCTCTTGATGTTAAAGACTTTCGAGATTTGTCAAAATCTAGTACTATCTTTCACCTCCGCTCCTTTCTAAGCATCATAATTTCTTACCCAAACCTCTAATGAGATATTTTTAGGCATTCTAAAATTGGAATGTTACAAGCTCTCTTTTACCATCGAGATTTGTCTTGTGGCTTCTAGTCTTCTTTGGAGAGGGATGTTTTTAACACTTGCGGATCATCTCTTCACCTAGATCCACTTGAGTCCTACCTCCAAAGCTGCCACAAATTCCAATCATCATTTTGGTGTCTTCATTGTACCCTTTCAATATTACGGACACTCTTAAAAGAGAGGTGCTTCATAGATATATTTGAGAAGATATTAAAAGAGGAATTTTTGAAAGATGGGTTGAATTTGGATCTAATTAACTACCTAGATCTAGTTGATTTGATCGACTTAGTCGACTAAGTCAATTCTAAAGACTCAATTGATCCAATCAACTCTAAAGATCCAATCAATCAAGTTGACTTTGAAGACCATAATTATTGCTATAATATTGTTTTCACTATGTAGTTTTAATTTAATTTTATTACTATTTATTATGATAGTTTTTAACTATTATAGTAACTAGTACAGTTTTATTGCTGGTGGAATAGTTTTGAATATATAAGTGAGGTAGTAGAGTAGGTTCAAATGTAAAAGAGGGATATATTTTAGTGTATAGGGGAGGATGTTGGAGTATAAGAAGACTAGAGAAAAGAATGTTCAAGCACAAGCACTTAAAACACACAAGTACTAAACAAATACTTAGAATAAGATATAACTCTCTTCAACTCTTATTCTTTATTCTCTACCAAGTATATTAGTACCCACAAACAATCTAGGATGTTTCTTTGTCTTATTTCTTATTCTAATATATTCATGGCACTAACATACATCAAATCTATCAATCTCTTTAATTATTTGTAATAGTTATTTTCATTTCTAATATCTTCAACACTCCCATTTTGCAAGTTATCAAAGTCTTTCAATGCCATACTTATTGTTAGTGCTTGATGCCTCTCTTTTGCAAGCACCTTCATTAATACATCTGCTACTATCTCTTGTATGAGATAATACCTCAAAACTATTTTTCTACTCTTTAACTTTTATCAAATGAAGTGATGTTGATTATTGATATATTTTGTGCAAGAGTGGTATGTGGGATTCTTGGCAAGGGCAATATACCTTTGGTTATCATATATGATAATCGTGGCACCTTCTTGCAAGAAGTTGACATCTCTTAATATATTCAAAGGTGAAATTACATCTTTTGTACATAAAATAGTGGCTATATATTCCATCTTTACTGTAGACGAGGCAATTCTTGATTGCCTCTTATGATTGTATGAAATTATGCCAACTCCAACAAAGAATACATATTCCATGGTAGATTGATATTTGTTTGCATCTCTGATCCAATCTATATTACAAAACCCTCTCAAAGTCACATTCGTGTGTGTAAAACACAACTTGAAGTGCAAAGTATCCTTTAAGTATTGCATGATGTGCTCTTTAGCCATCCAATATAATGGACCAATCTTTAATATGAATTGGCTCATCATACTCATTAAAAATATAAGGTTTACTTATGTGCCAATATAGCATATACCAATGAGCTCATTGTCGCTTTGTATGGAACATCTTACATATCTCCTTGAACTTCTTCAAATTCCACTTCCATAAGCTTCAACAACTAAGAATTCACATCAAATGATGATCCAATGGACTTGCACTCTTCCATATTGAACTTCTAGAGTACCTCTTCAATCTACTTGCTTTGGCTCATGGTGATGGTGCAAGCCACCCTATCTTTCTTAAATTCAACTCAAAGATAATAGTACAACTTTTTAACATCGCTCATCACAAACTCATCTTCAAGCTTCGACTTCAACCACTTCAATGCACTCACATCGCTTTTAAAAATGATCAAGTCATCTACATAGATGATCACGACCAATAAAGACTCATTTGATTGCTTGATGTATAAAGAATGATTTGCTTGGCTCCTATAAAAGCCGTCATTGGTGAAGAATAAATCAATTTGTTGGTATAAGATCCTCAGTAATTGCTTGACTCCATACAATGATTTTTTGAGCTTGCACATAAGATGCTTCTTATCCTCTTGCACAAATCCTTTGGGTTGCTCTATTTAGATATCTTTCTCCAATTTTCCATTTAATAATGTCGTCTTCACATCCATTTGGTAGATTTTCAAATCTATTACTGCCTTAATTGAAAGTATGCATCAAATGGTGGTGAATTTGGCAATGAAAGCAAAAGTCTCATTGAAATTAACTCTGACAACTTAAGAGTACACCTTTGCAACTAACTTTGCTTTGTACCTTACCATTTGGCTTGTTGCATCCTTCTTCCTACAAAATACCTACTTGCATCCAACATTCTTGGGGTCTTTTGGAAAGGTGATCAATTGCCATGTTAAATATGAGTGAACTATATTCTTCTTGTATGGCGACCTCTCACTTGCTTGTATCTTTCGACAGTATGGCTTTATATAAATTAAAGGAGTTATCTAATATTACAATGTTAGCACGATCTATATTATGTTGCCATAAGATGTGAATCTTCTACCACTTTCTAGGTCATCAATGTTCTTTTTGAGGATAATGTCACTCTATAATGAGCTACCCTTCTTGAATAATACTTAAAATAAGTTCTATTGCTCTATTTGAATTGTTTTGAGGTTGAGGTATTGAAGAACATACTTAATCGTCTTGCTTTCTAACTTGCTTGTTTGTCTTGAAATCCTCCAAGTCTTTTCCATCCTCCTCATCATCAAAAGAAGGTGATGTGAAAGATTCGTCTATAATCACTACCATAAAGGTAGAGGCCTCATTTCTCCTACTTGGATGCATCTCCAAATCATTGCTAATACTAGTATTATTTTCCATAAATAAAACATCCCTACACTTGATGATTTTCTAAGTTTCGACACTCACGATTCTACATGCTTTGGTGCCTTCATAACAGCCAAAGAAGATGTATTTCATACTTTTGGCATCGAGCTTGGTCCTCTTCTCATCCAATACCATAACATATGTAATACACCCAAATACTTCCATGTGCTCAATATGAGGCCTTCTTCCACTCCATGCCTCCTCAAGTATCGTAGACTTTAACACCTTTGTTAGACATTGATTGCATGCGTACATCATGTTCACCACCAATTCCACCCAAAACTCAAGCTTAAAATATTGTGCATAGATTATACTCCTTGCTATCTCCACAATAGTGTGGTTCGTAGACTCCGCCATTCCGTTTTGTTGAGGCAGGTAAGAGGTAGTATCAAGGACAAGAACTTGATGAAAAAATAATTCAGACAAGTGTACCTTCACTCAAAGAAATGTAAAAAAATATAAATAAATAAGCATGTATATTGAAAGAGAAACTGGAATGGCTATTGCCAAAAGACAACAAAATTAGAGACCCTTGAAACCAGACTGGAAGTAAGAAAGGAGTTGACAAGAGTGAAGAAGGCTTCACTCTTCTCTCTATATATACTATCTAATTAGTGGCTACGTGGTGACGTTCTATAGGACCTCCAATATGTGTTGACTTTGTAAGATACATGCCTTGACTTACAAGGCAAGTTTTTCTACGTGTGGGCCACATAGTTAGCTTGGTCTTCAAGCTAACAACATGTGTGGCACATGGCCAACTTGTTGATCATGTTTCTAATCCAAAAAGTCAATCAAAGACACCTATGAAGTCAAAGCAACATCTACAAAGCTTTTAGGAAGCTTCCATATCAAATACTATAGAATTAACTTACTTTTACCTATTTTTACTTACTTCTACATATTTGTATATGTAATTATAAGTATGTCCATGACATTATCCTCCCTTCTAGAGACGAGTTCTACAAGGAGTGGTCATCACATGTTAAAAAAATCTATGATGTGACGAATTGTATTTGCCACATACTCTAATCTTTGTTCTCTTCGAAGATGATTGATAGGGCCTCTCAACCATCGGTAGTGTCCCATACCAAGGCGAGAAGACCACCTAGTTATTTGATCATTGTTGAGGCCTTCGTAACTTCCTTCGAATAGAACATTTGGAACACCATGAGCAGTTGTTCCTACCTATAGCAAAATCACCAAACATCGGGAGTCCCTTCCCAAATCATGATACCAAATGCGTTGTATCTCGTCATCTATTCGAGGAAGAACATGTCGTTCTTGAAGATCTTCATTTTGATTGCGTCATCTTGAAGGTTGTGACAATCGTAATGTCTCGTCCAGCAGGTCAACAAATGAAGGCTCTTTAGTCGACTCCGCTGGTTGTTGGTTCTCCATCTCCTGAGCGTCATAGCTACAAAGGAGCTACAAATAAGGATTGAAAGTAAAATGTTATCTTGCCTAGATGTTGTTTCTTTTATAAAGAAGGTTTTCATCTTGATTTTGATGGATGTTGTCAATGAAAAGCCTCTACCGCCTTTGCTGCATTTGCAAGATTCTTTACAAACTCCCATGTGCATTCACTAATATCATATCCATGCCAATGGATAAGCTATTCCAATTTATTTCAATGCCACCTTGAATCTAAGACTTCTTCTACTTCAAACTATTCATTATTGTCTACTTCTATAGGAGGATGTGGAGCTTGTCGTCTTCTTAGTATGTCCACTATCTTGTACGGTTCAAGAAGAGACACGTGGAATACTCGATGGATTTTCATTGACTCTGGTAGATGTAAACGAAATGTAATTGGATTGATTTGTACAAAAATAGAAAATGGTCCTAGCCTTCGATAGTCCAACTTGTCACAATGATGAGTGGTCTTGATATTGCGATGAAGTAGCCATATCTTATCACCCAAGTGGAATGGTGGTTGTTTCTTTCGATAGACATCTGCATTGACCTTTTGTTGTTCTTGAGCCTCTTTTAATTGTGCCTTCATTGTTGCATGTAGCTCTGACAAATGAGTCGCCAAATCTTTTGCAGCAGGATTATCAACTTTTAAAAAGTCAAAAGTATCAAGTTGTGGATGATAACCATAATTAGCAAAGAAAGGTATTTATTTTGTAGAAGAATGTACTGTATTATTATAAGCAAACTCTGCCAATGGCAAAAGAGTTGTCCAATCATCTTGTTGGTAGTTAATGGTACATCTTAAATATTGCTCCAAAACTTAATTAACATGCTCCGTTTGTCCATCAGTTTGAAGATGGAATGCCAAAGATAGTTTTATATCCACTTTTAGAATCTTGAAAAGAGTCCGCCAAAATCTTGATACAAATTGAATTCCCCTATCTAATATAATATCCTTGGATAATCCATAATAGCAATAGATATTGTCAAGAAAAAGCTTAGATATTTCTTCACATGTGATAGATTTTGTACATGGTACAAAATGTGCCATCTTGGTAAAACGATCTACTATCACGAATATAGAATCATAAGAGCCTGAGATTGGAAGATCCGTGATGAAGTCCATAGAAACAGAAGACCATGGTCGTTCTGGAATGGATAATGGCTGAAGAAGTCCGTAACGTCGATGACGAGGAGTTTTTGATCTTGATCAAACATCACATGATTGTACAAAATCTTTGACTGCCTTCCACATTTGAGGCCACCAAAAATCCTTAGATATTAGCTTCAAAGTCTTATTATATCCAAAATGTCCTGCTGCTGGGAAGTCGTGACAAGCTTGAAGAATACGTAAACGTGCTTTTTCTTCTGGAACATATAGGCGTCCTTCGAAATAGAGTAGGTTATTTTTGAACTCGATTTTAGAGAGATTATGAGATTTAGAAGAATTATTCTTGATATCATGAACAAGAAGGTCTGAAGATATACTTAACTGGACTTGCTTAATAAAAGTTAAATCAACAGTCAATGTTGATTTTATTGCTCGAAGATGAAATTGCTCTAGCTTCAAGAGAATCTTTTTTTGTTACTCAAAAGCTGCATCTCCTTCTTTTGGTACAAGATAAGAATGATTAGATAAGACATCGGATAAACCTTATTGTTTTTCTGGCTGATAAGTCATGATGAATTCGAATCTTAATAAAGACATGCTCCAACGAACTTGAGAACAATTTAATATGCGTGCTGACATGAAATACTCGAGGTTCTTGTGATCCATATATACGGTGATTTGACTATAAGTGCCTTCTAGATAATGATGCCATTCTTGAAAAGAATCCACAATTGCAAAAAGTTCTTTGTCATGGATTTCATAATTGATTTCTGTTGCTGAGAATTTTCTTGAATGAAAGGCTACTGGATGAAATTTGTCATTTGTTCCCATTTGTGACAAAACCGCACCCATAGCAAACTCTGATGCATCTGTTTTCATAAAAAATGTTTTGGAAAAATCAACACGATACAAGATTGGTGCAGAAACAAATGATGCCTTCAAAGATTCAAAAGTAACTTTCGCTCCTTGATTCCATTGGAGTTTGTCTTTACAAGTCAAACGTGTAAGTGGAGCTGCAATTCGAGAGAAGTCCTTCATGAAGATCGGATAGTAGTTGGCAAATCCCAAAAAGCATTGGATATTTCTTACCGTTTTTGGGATCTTCCAATCTATAATAGTTTGAACTTTCTTAAGATCCATCATAAGTCCATCATTTGAAATGATGTAACCTAAGAAATCGACTTGAGTAGTGTAGAATACATACTTTTCTATCTTGGCATAGAGTCTTGCATCTCTTAATTTTTGTAACACATGACGAACATGAAGTTTATGTTCTTCTAGATTCTTAGAATAGATCAAGATGTCGTCTAGATAACAAACCACAAAATTGTCCAAAAACTCTTGAAAAACATCATTCATTAGATGATGAAAAGTTGTTGGTGCATTTGTAAGTCCAAAAGGCATGACATTGTATTCAAAATGTCCATACTAAGTTTGAAACACAGTCTTCTATTCATCTCCTTCTTTGATGCATATTAGATTGTATGCTCCCTGAAGATCTATTTTTGTATAGATCTTAGCTTGATTCAACTGATCAAGAAGTCCACATATTAAAGGTAGTGGATACATGTTCTTGATGGTAATCTTGTTGAGTCCTCGAAAATCAACACACATCCACAATGATCCATCTTTTTTCTTCACAAATAGAATTGGAGCTCCTGCTAGAGATTTAGAATAGCGTATGAAATTCTTGGCTAGATTTTCTTCAATATACTGCTTGAGTTCAGTCAACTCAGTTTGTGATAAACTGTAGATTGGTCCGAATGGCAGTTGTGCTCTTTCTTGAAGATCAATTGAGTAATGATAGGGACAATGTTTCGAGAGTGTATCTGCATTCTTTTTTTTGAATACATCTTGAAATTCTTGATATTGGCTTGGAATGCCACTTGAAGTCTTTCCACGAGTAGAAATAGGTGTGGCATGAATAATATATGGTGATTCTTTCATAGCAATATGCAAGAAAGCTTTTGCACCTATAAACACGGATTTAATTGAACTGGACTTATGACTCTCTATTTGATTAATTACACTGTTAGTTATACTTTTAGAAAAAGTAAGAGTTCAAGAAATCCAATTTATTTGAGGGTTGTATTTTTCTAACCATGATAAATCTAAAATGTTTGGATTAGATGGAGATCTAATGATATTAAATACTACAAAGCTATTATGACCATTGATTATTACTTCTATAGGAAGGGTTTCATAGGTTATATCTCCAGAAGATAATGGACAATCATCTATGACTTCTTCATGAACAGGTTTAGTTTTCTTTACTAAAGATATGCTATGTCTTTAGATAAATTCTTCATCTAAGAAACACGCTGAGGCTCCTGAATCTAATAAGGCAGAGGCTTTGTAATGTTTAGGTCCTAAAATAACATTTAATATAAAACAAGGAGAGGGTTCTGAGGAGAGAATAGGACCTTTATTAGATGTTGTAGAAGATTCCAACCACACGGTCCCTATTGTAGCTGGACAAACTTGTTTTCTGACATATTGTCTTCTTTCATAGCCATACTCCTCATTTTGTAGTTGCATCATTTCTTTGGATAATATTGAGCAGTGTGTTTTGATTTTTCATAATATAAACATAATCTTTCTTGACGACGACAAGTCTTTTCTTGTTCAGTAAGAGGTTTGAAACGTATTGCATCAATTTGCATATCTTCTACTTCTGAATGTATGTGTTGAAGAGATGTTGATGTTGCCATTGAATTATAGTAACGTTGAGGTCTACTTATATGATTCTCAGATCAAAATTTAAAAAGGTGATTGTCGTACTTGACAGCAAAGTCAATTGCTTGACTTAATATTTGAGGATCAGGTAAGTTGAGCATTAATTTTTTTACCTCATATTGTAATCCATAGAGAAATTGGCTAATAAATGCAACATCATCCCAATTGATATCAGTTGTAAGTTGTCAGAATTGTAAAGCATATAACGTTATTGATCGATTGCCTTGTCATAAAATACGAATCTTATTGGTTGCAACACGAATTGCATCATGTTCTCCATACATGGATCAGAACTCTACTAAAAAAGCCTCTAAATTATCCAATATTGGATCTCATCGTTCAAAAAAAGATGAAAACCACGATAGTGCTGAACCTGAAAGAAGCGTACTAATGAATCTAACTTGCGATCCTGGAGTTGGATAGCTTTGGGGTTGAAGTTCAATCACAAGTTGCACTTGATTGATAAATCGTTGAAACTTGGATCTGGTGCCATTAAACTTCTTGGGTAGGACAATTCTTGGTTCTCTAACAATAAAAGGGCATTCCACCATAGGAGAAAGGACATGATTTGGTGCAGATGTTGAAGCAGCTTCAACCATTTCTGTATCTTCACTTCCTGCCAATCTTGTTGCTCTTTGTGGTGGTAAATTGATTTGATGCATCGCAAGCATTAATTTCTTCAATTGCTCTTGCATTTGTACCATTGCATTCTTCATTTCAATAAGTTCTGCCATGATAATACTTAAAAAAGAGAAGATGTCTAATATCGCTCAAGATAAATAGAAGAGAGGACTTGAGAACAAAGAAAATACTAAAGACAATATCAGTTCAAAAGAGGATAATGTGTAACTTCTAATATGGTTATATCTTATCAAGAAAAAGGGGTAATCCACTCTTAATCAAGATTAAACAAAGTCCTAATATTTTAGGTGTATTCTTGTCAATCTGTCAAGGATAAGAACTCGATGAAAAAATAATTCAGACAAGTGTGCTTTTACTCAAAGAAAGATAACAAAATATAAATAAACAAGTATGTATATTGAAAGAGAAATCGGAATAGCTATTGCCAAAAGACAAAGAAACTAGAAACCCTTGAAACTAGACTGGAAGCAAGAAAAGAGTTGACAAGTGTGAAGAAGACTTCACTCTTCTTTCTATATATACTATCTAACTAGTGGCTACGTCACATCATTCTATAGGACCTCCAATATGTATTGACTTTGTAGGACTCGTGCCTTGACTTACAAGACAAGTTTTTCTACGTGTGGGCCACATAGTTAGCTTGGTCTTCAAACTAACAACATGTGTGGCACATGGCCAACTTGTTGACCACGTTTCTAATCCAAATAGTCAATTAAAGACACCTATGAAGTCAAAGGAGCGTCTTTAAAGCTTCTAGGAAGCTTCCATATCAAATACTATAGAATTAACTTACTTTTACCTATTTTTACTTACTTCTATATATTTGTATATGTAATTATGAATATGTCCGTGATAGGTAGATATTTACTTTTTGATGCTATGTTTCTTCAAGAAGCATCAAAATGCCTTGAATACATACTCACCACCATTGGTCGATTGAAACACTTTGATTTTGTACTTTGATTAGGTTTTTATAAATGCCTTGAATTCCTTGAATTTCTCCAAATACTTGCTCTTAAACTTTAAGATGTACATTGATACTTTTCTAGAGAAATCATCAATGAAGGTCAAGAAATACCTTTCAATACCAAAAGATGGAGTCTTCATGGAGCCACACACATCTGAATGCATGATGTCAAGGGATTTAGTGGCACGCCTTACCTAATTTCTCAAAAAGCTTGTTCTATGGTATTTGTCCTTGATGCATCCTTCATAAATTAAGTCTAATGCAAGACATGGAGATTTGTCAATATCCATGCTACTCGCCATATTTTGAAGCGCAAACACTCCCTTCATGTTCAAATGATCAAGTTAGTGATGCCAATGCTTTAATGCTTCTTGGTTTTATGGAGATTGTGTTACATTTACCGCATCCACCATGTGTACCTTTAAAAATATAATTTTATACAAGTTGCCTTCACAAGGCACTCTTGCAATAAACTCTCTACTCGATACACTCACAATACATCTATCTATATTGAAATGCACCTTCAATCCACTTGATATGAGCTTGCTTATAGAAAGCAAGTTTGCTTATAACTTGGGCACATGAAGCACCTCCATGATTTGAATCCTCTTGGCCATTCCTTTCACCACCACTTCCATAACAATAGAGCTCATGCCAATGGCCTCTACAATGCTATCATCATCCAAATGCACATTGCATTTGAAAATTACCTCATAAAGATGAAATGCTGCCATATGAAGAATCATATACTTTATAGCCTTCAAATCCATGATCTATTTAAACATAGCCTTGGAATGCATTCCATCTTAAGCTGCAAATATATAATTATTATCATTGTCTTTAGCATTCTTAGCATTCTTAGCATTCTTATCTTTTTTCTTGGCGTTGAAGCAAAAGCATACAATGTGGCCTAATTTGCCACAATAGTAACAAGTCTTGATATCTTTACGTGTGAATGGATTGTCATCCTTGTCTTGATGTGACACAATGGCGATATCCTCACCTCAGGACTCTTTCTCTTTCCTCTTGGCCATCTCATGCATCAATTGCATTATCATAAATTCTATATTGAACTTCTTTATGGATATAGTCTCCAAGATGGTGATGAAGTTGTCAAAAGATGATAGCAAGCTTGCAAGAAAGATCATGATCACATTCTCATCTTTCATGGGTACCTCCAAGCAAGCTAGTTGTTTGACAAGTATTTTGACCTTATTGATGTGATCCAATAAATCTTTTATTACTTGCATCTTAGCAACAAAGAACTTGTGCCAAATGAAATAGATGTTGGACAAGTTCTTTGATTCATAGATGTTGCAAAGCTTGTTCCATGCCTCGGTGGATCTCTTACAAAATTTAATGTGTCAAAGTTGACTATCTATCAAGTTAAATCTGATAGCAGACGTAACTATGTAAATGCACTTTTGATATTCTATCTTGACTTTGAGGTCCACATTGGAAAATAAAGACTCTTCGATGCCCTCCATAATCTTTCAAATGTCCAAGGAGGCTAGGAGCATCTCAATTTTGAACTTTTTAAGGTTGAAGTTTTCGCCATTAAACTTGTCTATGACTTTAGCCCTCTTACCTTCAAATGATGCCATCTCTCACTTGAATATGATCCAAACATACTTAAAATAACTCTAAGTAGTACAAAAGAAGCACTCTTATATTCAAACACTTCAAATCAACCTATTCTAAGCTCAAAGTGGCAACTTTACACCTCAAATACTCTAATCAGTCTTTTTTATAGCTCAAACGTTCACTTATGAATCCAAAATACTTAATTTGGCTTCTTTATAGCTTAACTATATATAAATATATATATATATGCATCCAAAATATTCAAATCAGCCTCTACTAGGATTCAAATATGTACTTATGTACGCCAATTATTAAAATTAGTCTATACTAGAACTCAAATGTGCCTTATATACTCTAATCACTTAAATTTTTACTATTTGGCTTAAATGGTTATTCTTATATCCGAAAATACTCAAATCAGTCCTCAAATTCTTGAAATGTACATTCATGCACCTAAATCACTGAAAGCAAGATCAATCAAATACTTACAAGCTTTAATCTTCAAAAATACACCTCGAATGCTTCAAATGGATCCAAAATAATCCAAATAATGACTTTGGTACCTCCAATATTTCAAATGCCACCAAAGACCTCTAAATGCACATCAGTGCACCTCCAATGCTCCAAAATAGCCTCTAAATGTATATTTATACACCCCTAACAAACAAAAAAAATACTCAAATCCTCTCTCTCAACAAACTTTCACTCAAATCTCTAATAATATAATTCACATGAATGGACCCATAATTTATTGCAATACAATAGGACTACACAAAAGAATGCACAAGCACTTAGAACAAACAAGTATGCAAACAAATACTTGGAGTGAAATACAACTCTCTTTCAATCGTTGCTCTTTATTCTCCATTAAATATACTAGGATCCACAAATAATATAGAATATCTCTACGTTTTATTTCTTATTTTAATATATTCATGGTACTAACACATTTTAAATCTACTAATCTCTTTGATTATTTGTAACACTTATCTATACTTTTAATATCTTCAATAATTTTAAATATAATGTCATGGCTTTTGAATTGATAAATGCACCAACTATATTTCAACACTTAATGAATGATGTTTTTAAAGAATATTTAGACAAATTTTTTGTTTGCTACCTCAATGATATTTTGATATATTCAAAAAACTTTGAGGAATACGAAGGGGATGTAAGATTGGTATTGCATAAATTTCAAGAAGCAAGTTTATTTGATAAGTTAAAAAAAATGCATATTCCATTATTTAAAGGTGGAATTTTTTAGATATATTATATTAAATAAAGGTCTATTGATAGATCCAAAGAAAGTAGAAGCATAATAGATTAGGCAATTTCAAAGATGGTAGTAGATGTATAATGTTTTCTTGGATTATTAACTTCTATTAAATCTTTATTGAGAATTATTCTCAAGTTGTATCTGTATTCATTTAATTAACAACTAAGCATAAGTTGGAATGAAGACCTCAAATAGAGAATGCTTTTCAAGAGTTGAAAGTAGCTTTTATTACACCTCTAATTTTATTGCATCTAGACTTTACAAAAGCTTTCTATATAGAAAGAGATAATTCCGACTTTGCATTAAGAGCTATACTATCCTAATTGAGAAGGGATGAAAAAATCCATTCAATTTCATTCTATTTTAAGAAGTTTTTAGCTAAAAAAATTAATTACAAGATTCACATTAAAGAACTTGTTGCAATTAAGGATTCATTTTAGGAATGGTGTCATCTACTTAAATGTGTTATATATTTAGTGATTTTTTATATAGAATATAAAAGTTTAAAGTATTCTATATGAGTTCAAGTTCTTAATTAGTGTCAAGCTCTTCGGAATATGTCATTATCTTATTTCAATTTTTTCATCACTTATCGACCTAGTAAGCAACAAGGATTATTAGATGCCTTATGGAAAAGATCATACCTTGCATCAAGAGCTAAAGAAATTATTTTTGATCAACAATATACAACTCTTTTAAAGCTTGAGTATTTTTACATTTGTACTATTATTGTAGCAACATCTATAGATTCTAATTTTTATGATTAAGTCTGTAATAGATCTACTATGGATGGCTTAATTTTAGATATCAAGCACCATTCTAAAAAGCATGATGATAAGTTCAAGTTTGTGGAAGATTTTTTGTATTTTGAAAAATACATGTATATTCTAAAAAGACCAACACAACTTTGCATCCTTCAGCCTCGTCATAATTTTTCAGCTATAAGACACTTTGAATTTAACAAGACATTGGAACATGTTTCTTGAGATTTTTGGAAGCCTCAAATATGGAAGGCTATGAAGAACTATATTCTCTCTTGTGATATCTATTTAAGATTGAACAACCCTTGACATCACCTATATGGACTCTTGCAACAATTATTAATCGCAAAACAACCATGGTCTTTTATTTCAATAGATTTTATTACTGATCTATCATCATCAAATTTATTTAATAATATTTATATTATTATAGATTAGTTTACAAAGATGGTTACTTTGTGCCTTACAAGAAAACAATTTTTAGAGAAGAAACAACAAGATTCTTCCTTGATAATATATATTAGCATCATGGTCTCTTAAATGATATTATTTGTAATTAAGGATCGTAGTTTGTCTCTAAGTTTTGAAAGTCTTTGTTTAAGATATTGAAGATTGATATTAAACTCTCTTCTATCTTTCATCCTCAAATTGATGGTGAAATGAAGGAAATTAATCAAGTATTGGAAGAATATTTGTAATGCACCATCAACTATCAGCAAGATGATTGAATATCATATTTATCATTTACAAATTTTACTTATAATAATATTTTATATGCTTCAATTCAACAAATACCATTTTATGCTAATTATGACTATTATCCTAAGCTTGATTTATTGATTATAGAAAGGAATAAAAGTCTAGGTGTAGAAGATCTTGTACAATTGTTATCACAACTTCAGACCCCTTTGAAGCTCCTATTACAAGTTGCTCAAAATTCTTATAAGGCATCTTGAGATGTTTATAGAAAATAATTATCTACTTTTTAAGTTGGAGATAAGATATGGCTTTATTGACAAAATATTAAGATTACTTGGCTATGTGATAAATTCAATTATTCGAAGTTAGGACCATTTGTTATTCAAAAGCAAATCAATCTAGTAGCTTATCTATTAGAACTACCTTTATTCATGAAAGTATATCTACTCTTCTACGAGTTTTTATTTGAACCATACAAAGAATCTACTATTTTGGAAAGAATATAAGAGCCACCACTGTGTATAAAAATTAAAGATTATGTAAAATATGAGGTGGAAAAGGTACTGGATTTACGGCAAAGGTAGAGCAAGTTGGAATATTTTTTCTATTGGCATAAATATGATATCAATGAGCATACATAGAAATGAGCTAAGAACTTAAAGAATATATTGCAAAAGATATAATAATTTCATTGTTGCTAAAGTAAAAAATCTAACCTTATATTTTATCAATAGATTTTGGCTTCTTGAATAAAATTCCCTATTTCTAATAAATGTCCTATATAAAAAAGAGTACAAGAACTATGTTAGAAATATCATTTATAGATAGTTACTCTCATTGTAACATAGAATTATAGAAACTTGTTAGCCATATCAAAACTTTGTATTTTGAAAGATCTGTAAGATTCAAGAAAACCATCTACACAAGAGGCTAGTAATCCATCTCAACTTTCACAATCTTCTATGGAGCAAGATGAAGACGAGACAACTCAACATCAAGTACAATAATATATGGAGCTATTAAAAATAAGGCCAAATTATGTAAGTCTAGGTCTAATTGCTCATGCCTTCTTAATATTACTTTAAGTTAGAAGAATGATTCCTTTTAGACCTAAAATTCTATTTGAAGAATATTTTTAAGGTTGAAATGAAGATTATATTTTTGATTGAGAAACATCTACAACTAAGGTGATAGCTAGAGGTCATTAACATTTTCTTTGAGAATTAGTAGAATCTATTAACCAAGAATGAGTACCAAATGGTATTAGACCTAAAATTCTTGAGTACCAAATGATATTTGGTGGAAAAATCCTTATCTATAAAATAAGCTCATGATCATTTGTCTAAAAGAGCCTTATTAAAAATTCTTTAATTTGATAACTTGATCTTGATCAATAGTATAAAATAAGGTGTAGGATCTGGTGGTAGTTAGAGGCCTTTCTTTGATGGTTGATACTTGATGGTGTCTAGTCATATAGCCTCTATTATGAGTGGACATCCTTATTTTTTGGCTTCTTCGATTCTAACATTATATTTTTAGCCTTAAAAGTTGATTCTTTTGTTCAACAATTTTATACTTTATATCTTGATCCACCACAATATAAGCATAGGCCTTCTTTTCAATGTCTCTTTTTTTCTTTCAACATTAGTCATTTAAATTAGATAGTGTCAATTTGCATAGACTTCGATTGAGACAATTGAGTAATTTTAGCTTTTGGAGAAGTGATTGTAATATTCTAATGTCTTGGTGTCCATTCAAAATATTTTTCTTAGTGACTTTTGAACAATCTATTATCATAAGCTATCACTTGTATAATAAATTCATCCAATGTCTCTATTCTTGGCATTGTGAGCAGCAAGTCTTTCATATTGTTCCTTAAATTCTATCAAAATCTATTGATTAAAGCCTTAATATTCCAATCAAGATCGCAAGTAAGTTGTTGACATTTTGCTAAGCAAAATTCTTGTTGAGGCTTTGGATCCTTATCTCTACTATTCTTTCTTAATTGGTGTCTCCAAATATAGATGTCAATACCTTCGAGAATATATCTTAGTTTAAAAATGGTGAATTCTCCTCTATTAAGGGTACAAACTAAGAAAATGTGATGCATAATAGAAGAGTGGCAACAAATTCAACTTGAATAGTATTGTCAAGATATCAAGATTAATGAAGGCATAAGAATAGCTTCACTTGTTGAACAAAGCCTCTTAATTTTATCTTGGATCCATCAAACTTCTCTATTATATTGATTTTTGGTTCTGCAAGGTGGCCTGGTACAACCTCCCCTATAACATTGAATTTCTGCAATTCCACTGCTTCTTGATATAGGTCCTCGACACCATTGCTAGTTTTAGCAATATAAAGGTTGCTTTATTTTGAATTATTGGTAGTACCAAGGCGACTAAATTCTGCTCGAATTGTATCTAATAATTCTTGAAGATTTGTAATAGTTACAAATCTATTTTTAAGTACTCCTTCCAGAACTTGATCCCTAAATTTTTACAAAAGAAATTTCAAAAGAAAAAGAAGATATCACTTGGAGGAGTATAATCCTCAACCTCCAAGTACCTTGTATATTCTTAAGTGGAATAATCTACTATCAACAATTTTATTATACCTTAGTTGTATTTTAAATTCCAATGTAATAACCTTTTTAACAAAAGTCAATATTTTTATTTCTCCTTCTATAATTCGGCTCAATTTTTATAATCATTTATTAGATTTGATAGTTATGACCCAGAGTTGATGAATCAAACTAAGTAATGATGATACTATTCTTATTCAATTCAACAAGTCAGATTCCACCAATTTATTGAGAAGCATGCTGTGAGAGTGAATTTCACTCTTCAACTCCAATTATAAGATGGCATCAATTAAGAGTTTCTTGTAATTGGTGGATGAAGTGAAGTAAGCAATTGGCAAAAACTAAAAAAGAATAACCACAATACAAAAGAAAGAAATAAAATCAAGTAATTACAACACCTAAAACTAAGTTGCAGTCTATTCACTAGATTTTCATCTAGTAAAAAATAAATATAAAAAATAAAAAATATATTTTTAAATAGATAATTTTTTTATATTTTTAATGACATAAAAAGTACATAATTTCAAGTTACTATGAGTAAGTTATGATAGATTATAGATAGAATGTAATTAATAGAAAAGTTAACTGAATAATTTTTATCTCAAGAATAACTTATTCGTAGATCACGGATTTGAGCCTCACGAAGGCTCATATGTAGTGTGTAAAGGTTGTTTAAAGTAGCCTTGAGGCCTTAGTCTTATCTTCCTACCTATACCCAAGGTGCTACAACTCACATGGGAATTGTGCATCTTTCTTCCTAGGAAGGACTACACTAGCTGCTGGTCCTCCTATTTTTTACTAGTAAAACTACTTTTTTTACATTTTTGACTTCACCATGGTATTCAAAAATACCAAATTAGCCTTTAAACCTTGAAATATCTTCAAAACTTGCTTCATTTCTTTATAATGGTTCCCAAGGTGGTAAAACTCAATTTTATCCAAGTCTTGAAATTTTCTCTAAAAATTCATAAAAAATTCCAAATAAATTCTAAATTAATTCTAAAAAATTATATAATATTTTTATAATACTAATATCCGTATGAGGTTGTATTTTCCTATCTTAGTTATTTTTTATAGTAATAAAATCAATTTAAATCTCCTAAAAAACTTATTTTTTTATATAATTAACTAAAAAGACATGAAGTTCTTTTTCATACTTTTTCTAACTACTAAATAATCATTGATAGGATTTTATAAGTAATATATGTAGATAGGATCCAATGAAGACATTGATCTCAATAACTAACTCTTAATATTTAAGAATAAGAAAAATAATAAACTAACTAAGATAATTGCCTCCAAGACTTATTAAGATTCTATTTTTATAACTTTTCTTCTAATAAGACTTTTGTAACTTGTGGATACTTCTAAATTATAATAAATACTTTAATAGTTAAAAAGACTTTTTAATTTTAATATTTATATAATTGAATGACTTAAAACTATATTTTTAACTAATCCACCAATTAAGATTAATTTGTAGGACTCACACATGTATGATAGCTAAGTTCCTACTACCAAACAATTCAACCAATTAGTGTCAACTGACTAAGTAGTCTCCATGGCAGTCCAACCTATTATAGTCCCATTCCACCAATCAATGTTTATGTCTTATGGTCCACCTCTCATAAGTCAAGGGGCACTAATAGAGATTCAAACTAACACAATGTGAATTTTTCTTACTTCATAGATTCATTCAATTATGTCGTTCTTTTAATGAGGTCATTTCATAATTCTATGTAAATATAACCTTTAACTAATGAGGTCACTATGTATCTATTGGCCTCGAACAACCACCATCTTAGACATATGAATAATTGAAAATAAAATAAAATAAAGATGAGGTAGAAGAAGCAATCAACTAAAAGAATCAAAATCCTTCCAAGCTACCTTCAACTTGATGAAGTCTAATAGAATTTCTCCTTAACATCACTTGGATTGTAATTTCTTCATCATATGCTGAAATTCATCCCTCCTTACACTCACTACAGTCTTTGGTCGGTATCAGGAGATACAAACCATAGACTAACTAGAATGGTGCGAATATCAAACAATCTTATAAAATGTTTAATAGAAGAATAGGATTGTGGAGAGATGTTTGTCTCAGTCGATCTTATTTGAGCTGACCAACTTGGTGAGCAATTTGTCCAATGTCTTATTAGTTGACTTTGTTTGTCCATTTTCTTGAAAATAGTAAGTTGTTGACATTTGATGCTGGAACAAAAAATGCTCCATGAGTTGTTCAATGGTCTGATTGATAAAGTGGGTTCTTTAATCACTCACAATTGTCAATGGACATGCAAATCGAGTCAAAATACGATTGTACAAGGATTTGATGATGGTAGATGCCGTGTTCATTTGAAGGACTTTGGCTTTGATTCACTTAGTTGCATAATCCATTGCAATCAAGATGTAGTAATTGTAAGTGTAATGAGATGCATGTTTAATTGGCGTGATCAAGTCTAATCCCAACTTCATAAATGGCTAAGTCAGTAGTGCCATCATTAGAGTAGTTGTTTTTTTATTCAAGTTCCTTGTTTGTTGGTACTAGTTGCATGCTCTATAGTATTCATAGACTTCTTTGTGTATGGTAGGACATTAGTATCTAGTATCTAAGATCTTTCAAGTGGTGATTTATTAGGAAAAGTGGCCACCAACAACTTTGGAATGCATCTTTCAAAGTACTTGTTCTCCTTCAATGAATTAGAGCAGTTAACGGTAGATCATATCTACTCCATATCAATACAAGACCCTATCTATCAGTATAAATGGGATAGCTTGATGGATAGTATTTATGATTTATCCTTTGATATGGTCAAGAATGCTCCTCTTGACTTGAGATATTGTCAAACTACTGTAAGCCATTCAGGTTTGGGGAAAAATAATATCATATTTCCACTTGAATAGGGAATATTGCTTGGTGGCTCTTTATACATTCTTCAATTTAGTGCATCTATGATTCCATACATCTTGCTTAGAGTATATATCACCTAAAAATCAAATTTGGTGAATAGCACTTATTAGCAAGTAATATGACTTGATGCCTAGAGTTTGTTTACTAGATGTATAAGAGCCATGTGGTCGACAAAAAATATCACCTTGTTGCTAAGTAAATAATAGCAAAACTTCTACAGGGCATATACCATCACAGGAGCTTCTTGTTTTATTATTTTATAATTCCATTCTACCAAATTTAGCAATTAGGATGCATACAATATTAATTGGTCGTACTCTCCAATCAAGTTTTATGCTAATAAATTTCCTACTACAATGCTTGAAGCATCTATGTGCATATTCAAGATTCTATCTTAGTGGAATCAGTATTGGTGCTTTGAAGTAGTGTCGCTTAATCTCCTACTACATTACTTTGCACCAATTTATTTATATAAACTCCTTCATTTTTTGCAAAAGCTTTGTGATTGTCTCTTTGGTGTTTACATAGTTTTGGATGAAGCACCAATTGAATTATGCTTAAACCCTAAATCCTAAAATATGAAATCTATAATAGCAAGTATGTCTATGATATAAATATCATAGTTAATTTTTGTTGTTGAAAACATTTTGGAATAAAATACAACTAAGAAGAACTTCTGAAATTTTTTCATTTGCAATAGTATAGCTCATAATATAAAATTAAATAAACTCATTTCCAAACAAAACACTTTTTGTGAAATTTGAATGAATCAAAATTAGAGCTATAATAAAGGTTGTTTTGATATTTTGAAAAGCCTTTTTTGCTTGAAGTCCCCATTTCAATTTATCTTTATATGTTAATCATAAAAATAGAGTAGTAATTTATAAATAATTATTGATAAATATTTAATATAAATTTATAAATCTAAAAGAATTTATACATCCTTTATTATTTTTGAAATTGTCCAATTCATTATTACTTGTATTTTTTTGGAATCCATCAATAAGCCTTTATTTAAGACAATATATCCCAAAAACTTCATTTTAAGTTAGTAGAATATACATTTTTTCAACTTGATATACAATCATGCATCCTATAATTTTTATAATACCAATTTAACATACTCTTCATATTTCTTTAGATTCTTTTAATAAATTAAAATATCATCTAAAAGCTTTTAAGAAGTTCTAAAAGACCTCTTAAAAGTTTTAAAGGATTTATCTTTAAGGTTCATTATTTTAATTTATCTTAAAGATTCATATTTTTTCTAAAATATTTTAAAAAGTTTAAAAGACTTTTAGAAATAATATTTTTAACAATATAGTTGAAAATTTAACTTTTGAATTTGATATTAAAATTGAATGGAAATTTATTATTTAAATATTAATTTTTTAAATCAAAATAATTTATATTAAATTTATCTCTATTTATAAAAATATTGATAGATCAAAAAAATAGCTTACTAAAACTTTACAACATATATTTTTTTTGGGTCAAATTTGAAATCTTAAAATTACTTGAGTAATTTGATTTTCATCATTTAAAAGACCATATAGTGATATAGAATAATACCTAGAAATCAATGATTTATAGTACATTAATTTAGATGTAGCTTATTTCATGATGTTCACATAAGATTTGTTTAACTTATCTTGAATTATGATTTGCCAAGTAAATCAAAAAATAAAGGTCAAATGTTTTGAGCAATTTGATGATTAGCTTCATATCATTTCAATTTCCATAATTATTAAAGTTTGTATTTGAGGTGATGTATAAGACAAAGAAGATTTTAGAAATAGATTTCTAAATTTTTTTAATATAATTATGGTTTGGCATTGACATATTTAGATGATAGTGTAATATTATTTAAAAACCAAGTCAATATTTCTATCTAGACCATATTACAAGCATTATATCAGTTTGATGTTAAAATATAATAAGTTTAGTTTTTTGATATAAAATGGTAGATACCAATTAATGAGAAATCCTTAGTTTTATAATTGGTATCTACCATTTCTACAACACCATAAAAATGGTAGATACCAATTAATGAGAAATCCTTAGTTTTATAATTGGTATCTACCATTTCTACAACACCATAAAAATGGTAGATACCAATTATAAAGAATTACTATAAAAAAATAAATTTATTGGTTTTTCAAAGAAGAAATTTATTTGATTATAAATAGTATTTGCTAAAGATATAATTAATTTATATAAATTAAGCAAAATTTAATTTTTTACTTATAGATTTATATAAGAGTGTATATATAAAATATATAATATTAAGGAATATAATTCACTCACTTTCAAATCCATAATAAATCTATGTATAGTCAAAATTAAAATTTATTAAGAATTTTTTTATAAAATTATATTTGTGATACAAAAGTAGCCCCTTGATGATATGCCTACAACAATATATATATATATATATATATATATATATATAGGTTAGAATGATAAATATATAAAGGTTCAATTTATAGAAGCTCAAAATTAAAGAAAGTTAAAATTTGTCAATAATTTTTGAGAGAGCTATAGAGTTTTTTTTAAAATGGTTGGAAGCAAAATGAATCAAAAAACCATCAATTAAATTTTGATTTTTTCAATAATGTACAATGATTTCTTTACAATAGAATAATGATCAATGTTAAAAAAGACTAATGATCATAGATATTGGAAAGAATAAGATGTTTATTAAAATTGTATTAGTGTAGCTTATTACTTTATTAAAAAAATTTGAGACAATTAGCAATAGCATGTTTAAACTATAAATCCACAAATTCAAGTAAAAGAAGTGATAGTCCTATCTCTTTAAATTAATATATTATAGAATTTATAAATTTCGATTATTATTTTATTTTATAATTCATAATTTAAATATTATACTTAAATTTTTTATGTATTTTTTATATTTATATAATCAAAATTTAAAAAAACCACCCTTATAACAAATATTGATTTATTCCATATTGATTATTATATATAAAATAGACATTAATATAACATATAATAATACTAATATCCATATTATTAATATAAAAGTCGAAAAGCCAAAATTTTAAATTTTAAAATCAAACCTTTTATAACTTTAAATGAAAAAATCTATAAAAAAAGATGGATTATATACTCAAAATTGTAGATTTTGAAATGGAGGATAGATGCCTTTAAAATTTAGCTTTAAAACCAACTTTCTCAAAAATGCCTATGTAATCTTTAATCCTAAATCCTTTCTTGAAGATGTCCATATAATCATAAAACATAAGCTTCAAATTTCAAAACTATAAAACCAATAGTCAAAATCCTAAATCCAAAGTCAAACTTTCAATATCTATAAATCTAAGAATTAGTAAAGGATTCTAATCATTTGATCGGAATCATAGATTTCAAAAATGGAGGGTAGGTATCTTTAAAACTCAAAAGTAATTAGTCAAAACTTTCAAAGATGCCCATGTAAACCCAAAACCATTGCCGAATTTTGAGGAATCGGCTTTTTATCTCATTCTTTCTGCAGTAATGGTTCCCCTTGATTTCGTCAAATCAAAAGAAGAAAAAAAACACAATGGATGTCGTCACCCAACTTGCAGAGACAGGGGTACGGCGTTGTGGGCGAAAGACATCATTGCAGATTCTTAGACTTGTGATGGATCTTTGACGATGTTGCCACCACCGTTTGAAATTCGTAATTAATTTTACCGATAATGATACATGTCATAAGTTTACTCAGATGCCGCACCACATAGTTTTGCGTTCAGCCTCATCGCCCATCGTACTGGACGCCTCTGTTTTCTGGCCAATGCTTGATATGCGTTGTGTGCAGACGGAGTGGCCGATGTAGCGCCGGTGTTAGAAACAGGCCGAACCTCTTGCATGATAAATCATGTTGTAAGCTGTGGCGATGAAAATCCGGTGTGGCATCTCCCTCCCTCGATCTGGCGAGCAGATGGCGATGCTGTAGGTTTAACCCCTACTTCATCTGGTTGCTGCACAATATACATTGCAGCGCATTGGTCAAGGTATGTGTTTGATCAAAATTCCTTGCATTCACGCTCGACTCTTGTGTCAAGTAATCCGTCAAGAAATTGGCTGTCACACCAGATTTTGATGGATACCTCGGCCCTTTCTTACTCTACCGACAGTGAGAAATACTTGGCTCCCTCTTACAACACTCATTCTGAGAATGTGAGCGGAGTTCTTCCGTCGTATTCCTCGGCCCCTTCTTCCATTGATTACACATCGGAGAAGAGTGAGGCTCCGATGTTGACGTATTCCTCATTACCAACCTCGGCCTCCTCTGGTGACGGTCAGGGTACAGTTGTAAACACGGCTCTCTTTTATACAAGTTCGACTCTTTCTTCCATTGATTACGGGCCTCAGAATGTTAGTGACGCTCAGATGTTGGCGTATTCCTCATCTCCGGCTTCGGGCTCCTTTGAGAATGGCCAGTCGAGTACTGCTAGCACAGTTCCCTTTTATTTCTTGGCCCCGCCCGCGGATTCCTCCGCTGCCACTGGGAGCATGAACCGGGCTGATCAAGAAGCTCCATCGTATGCTGCGGTCCCTTCGACGTACGGCGATGATGCTACAATCAAGGTTCAGTCTCACTCACTGTCTCAGCGCATAACAAAGAATATCCGCTCATTATTTAGGTTCTTTCCCGTTGAAGAGGTACCCAACGCGGAGAAAGTCATCAACAACTGCAGAGAAACAGTACAGAACTCAGCTAAATTTTGGAGCACGATAGGTGAGCGCAGAGCTGATCATTATCTGAATTGGCACCAGTGTGACTTCCTTGTTCGGAGACTTATAGCGACAGATTCTACTCTGGCTGCAATTCAGCAATCTCCGCTTCTTGGGGAAAATACACTTCCAGCGCTTCAGGAGCTTCATCAATCTCTTCGCGATGCCAAGATGCTCATGGAAATGAGCCACATCACCACTACCCAGTGGTTAGGAGCAGCTATGAAACAAGGTGACCTGAAAGAAACCTTTTCACATCTACTTTATGACATTCAGTGGCACACATCTGTTCTTCAAAGTATTCTGGTCGAAAATTCGAAGGAGTCCTCCGTCGAATTTGACCCAACTTTGTGCGACTGTCGGTTGAGTGCGGGCGATGAATTGGAGTTGCTGACAGCGATGAAGAAGGATGAGGAGAAGCTCAGTAATCGCCTCAGTGCCGCCGTAGAACATCTGGGTGCTTCGAAGGCTGAGGGAAAGTTTGCTGGTAAATTGCATGAAAAAATCGTGGCTCATTCCCCTGATTTGATATTCGTGAATCTTGATGACCTTGATCTCGACGGCGGAGAAATTGGTAGAGGTTCATTCGGTGTTGTGAAAGATTCCAAATTTCTGGACTGCGAGTGCGTTGTGAAGGTTCTCGAGGACTTCCCCACGAGTGCAATTGAACAGGAAATGGATGCTATAAAGAAACTGGGGAACCATCCCCACATAGTGCGCCTCTTCTGCTACTCCAAGACGGATCCGGAGAGTAAATTCTATCTCGTTCTGGAGCAATTGCAGATGGACCTCAAGAAGGCTTTGCGCCTCGAGAAAAAGAAACTTCCTCTAGTGGAAGCTGTTTCATTGATGCTCCAAATTGGAGAAGGTATGAAGTACATGCATGGTAAGGGAGTCGCGCATCGCGGTCTCAAACCGGAGAATGTCCTTGTCAACCTTGAACGTTCCTCTGGCGTGTCAAGAATTCGTTCAGTGAAGATTGCTGATTTTGGCACGACTAAAGCAGCCGATAGAACACAAACAAATACGATAAACATCGGTACCACAAAGTACATGGCGCCGGAGGTCATGACACAAGAAGGAAAACCGAAGAAGGTTAGATTAAACCTGCTGAAAGCTGACGTCTACAGCTTCGCCATTATGTCCATTGAGATTTTGACCGGGAGTTATCCGTATGATTTTGACAATATGGCGATAAGGGAGCGATCGAAGGCGGGTGAGAGGCCAATCCTTCGAAAGCTATCAGCGGATTGTCCTTTGCGGTTGACCACCCTGCTTACCAAATGTTGGGCTGGGATTCCTCATGAGCGACCTCTATTTCCTGAAATCTGCAGGGAGCTGAGGTATATCAAAGGCCTACTATTGAAAGGTGAGCTCACTCGGATTTCGCACATTAAGCTTGAACTCATGCATGTCGCATAAATTGTTGGGAGGAGCTGGTAGAGGCTGTGAGAAAATTATATCAATTCTAAACATATCCTTGAATTATGCCATCCTTCACACGGGAGGAAAAGTCTGTCATTTGATTACCCCTGGATTAGAGTGGCTATGATTTCATTTCACAAGTTCAAATTAGTGTTGTTTTAGCAGAAGTCAATGTCAATCTCATGATGAGTAGCATTAGGACTTAATTTTGTTGACACTAAATGACTCGTAGGTGATGAGCAAAAGTTGCAGACGCAAATCCCCGGCCCACTGAGACCAATGGAGGGCGTGAAGGTAAACTATATTCTTGTTCATCTGTCCAACATGTACTTTAGTCTGGATGGCTTGCAAGCTATATTGTGAATCTGTATAATTGAGAATACAATGCAAATTGCCACTTCCCCTGCCCAAGATCATGTGATCTGCTGGCCCTTGGGGATTAGCTTTTGTAAGTTGGAAGAGGCAGGGATTGTTTAGAGTCAAAAAGCCTTGGACATATTAAACATTTCCAAGAATGACAGTGGGTGCCATGTCTGATGCATTTATCAAATAATCAGCTTCAGGGACCGTGGGGAGACCCTAAAAATGGACGCGACTTTTTCGATATGGCTACGTCCATCAAAGGGATTACATTAAGATACTCAACACGTCCAGGAATCGTGGGTTTACTGAAGGTGACATATGAGATTCTTCATAAAACCTTTGAGAAAGAGTCATATGTAATGGATAAAGGCCATGGACAGTACAATGAGAAGGTAAGTGTGCTCTTTACGCTGAATTCATTGTGTTATCAATAGCAATGCTTGAAATCTTCCATATCGTCCTCTTCCAGTTGTAGTAGTTGCTTCTCATACATAAATTTGTTAATTATGACAGTATGGTAATGCGTTCAGTTGTGAGATATGTTTCTGTTAAACAAAGGTCGTTCGTCCTCTAAACTTAAGCTGTCTTTGTAACTGCAGATCGAGTTCAAGCCCGAAATTGAGTACATCAAACAGATCAGCGGGTTTGTGTCCGAACTAGATGTAAAAACACAGAATAGTACGAGAATAACCATTAAAATTGTCTCATCGTTAACAATACATACTAATCTCCAAACCTATGGTCCTTTTGGTGAGGAAAGGGGCATGAAGTTTACAAGTGATGAGGGTTCGAGAGTAATTGGGTTTTATGGAAGAGCTGGAAATATGCTCGACAGCTTAGGCGTTGTTACAATCCCTGATGTATGACATGAGTTGATTATGTACAAGCTCTTTAAGTTTGTGCCAGATTTTCATTAATATGATTGTTTGCATTCTTCCTTGGTCAGAATGCGTGATGATAACGACATCTACTCAGCTTCAAAGTTCGTGGTATACGTACCTCCCAGTTGGTAAAGAATTACTAGGAAAGATCTCAAGTAGAGATTGAGACCAAAGAAGCTCCACGGCTCCATAATCTCATGTCTACAGCGAACCATTTGATTCCAGAATATCAAATATGAGATCATAGACCATCACGGCCTTACATTACTTGATCTAGGTTGTTAAAACTCTGAAGCTATGCATGATCAAACCACTGCAGTACACATAAATACTACCAAGCTAGATCGACAGACCCAAACATCAACAAAACCTGGTACCTGTTGCACCTACATGTTCTCTACGGTAAGTGTGAGAACTGCCTGCGCAACCCTATCCCACTTGGCTACAATTAAAGTACTAAACGTACCATAGTATAATGAGCATCGTTGCCGAAGCAAAGACCCAGTCTGAGGCGCCACGGCATGGCGTCACAACGAATATCATTGTACATTCTTGGACGCGTGAAGCATTTTTGACGATGTTGCACAGGCTATCTCCAATACGAGTTTCGTATCTAAATAATTCTACCAATAACATATAATATTTTTATTTAGATACACCACCACAATCTGCTATTGCCCGCACGCTCATCGTCCATCCATATCAACAGACGTCTCTGTTTTTCAACCGACGTTTGTTTCAGCTTGATGTGTGTAGACTGTAGACGTGCAGACGAGTTACCGATGTTGTTGAGACAGTCTGAGCCTTGACGAGATTTGATAACCATGATCTTTGTGGTAACCTGCGACCAAGCTCGAGCTCGTGAACAGCTAGCTTGGCATCTCCCTCGATCGATCTGGCGAGCAGCCGATGTTACTGTAGTTGAAACCCTAAATCAGCTGGTTGTCGCACATTCTACATGATCGACGTTGGTGATTACAAGGGAAACTAATTGGGTTGGTCGTGACTGGCTCCCGACACTGAGAATGTGGATCAACCTGCACTGCACTGCACTGCACTGTACTAAGGTAAGTGTTTGAACGAAATTCCTTGCATTCAGACTCGATTGTGTGGAATGTTCGATTGTAACCTGACTTGTAGAAGTACAATACACCAGCCCAGCTGCTTTTTGTTCTGTGTTGTCGGTGTGCTTCTCGGAGCAGCTGACGTTTCGTTAATCGGGGAGCTAGGATGCTGCCATTTGATCACGAAGAGATTATTGTTGGACGGCCCGGACGTTTTGACCGTGTCGGAGGGGTTCGTCGAATTTTGTAGTTCAAGGGGGAACGTCACTATAATTTGGCAATCACGTCAGATTTTGATGGATACCTCGGCCCTTTCTTACTCTAGTGCCAACACGGGCAACCGGCACTGGAGCCGACCAGGCTCCGGCTTATTATATAGCAGAAGCTCCTCCTGGCAATGGAATTGAGAGTACCGATTGGTAGGCTGAGTCTTCTAGCTCCTTGACTCCTTACTTGGTTCACATGACCCCATCTTACTCTACCGACAGTGAGAATTCCTTGGCTCCCTCTTACAACACTCATTCTGAGAATGTGAGCGGAGTTCTTCCGTCGTATTCCTCGGCCCCTTCTTCCATTGATTACACATCCGAGGAGTGTGAGGCTCCGATGTTGACGTATTCGCCATTACCAGCCTCGGTCTCCTCTAGTGACGTTCAGGGTATTGTTAACACGGCTGAGCCTCTTTTTTACACAAGTTCGGCTGCTTCGTCCATTGATTACACGTCTGAGAATGTTAGTGAGGCTCCGGTCATGTTGATGTATTCCTCATCTCCAGCTTCGGGCTCCTTTGTGAATGGCCAGATTACTGTTAGCACAGCTCCCTTTTATTCCCCGACCCCGGCCGCGGATTCCTCCGCTGCCACTGGGAGCATGAGCCTGGCTGATCGAGAAGCTCTGTCCTATGCTGCGGTCCCTTCATCCACCGCCACTGAGAACAAGAAGGTGTTGTCCTATTCCTTGATTCCTTATCCCGCTGGTACTGAGAACGGGGAGGCTCCATTCTATTCTTCAGGTCCTGCTTATTACGGTGACGGTTCTTGTAGCAAGGGTCCGTCCTACGTTGCGGTAGCGCGGAGTGATTCCGAAAATACCGAGGCTCTGTTCTATTCCTCAGTCCCATGTAATGACAATATGGAAGCCGATAATGCGGATGTTCCATTTTACACTGCAACCCCTCCTGATACTGATATTGATAATCAGGAGTCTCCATTTTATACTTTAGCGGCATCTGCCGGTACCATGGTTCCATCTTATAACTTAACCAATTCCCTTGCTAATACTGAGAGTTCCGGGACCTCGTCTCAGACCATGTCCCAAGCAAATTACGACGGAACTTTTGATCCTGTAGAACGGGATGTTATCGAGATGTCTGCTTGGTTGTCTGCTTGGACTATAGAAACTGCTAATAATGCTACTACAGAGACAGACCCACGATGGTATCTTCTTGATAATCCGCCTAAAGATATAGTGAAGGGCTCTGACGATTGGTTTCACTACACTATGTATGATTGTTCTACTCAAACCTATTACTTTCCAAATGGTGAGACCCAATTCACCAGAATTCCATCTCATGACCTAACGGGCTCTTCTAATACTGAGAATTATGCTGACTCCTCGGCTCCATCTTATACTCCAACGTCTTCTTATGATGGTACAATGCTGAATCCTAAGTCTTCTTCGAGCGCCGAGTCTACATCGGCTGGCTTACTTGATCTGCCATCACCTACGATCACGGTACGTGCGCTAACTGTCTGGCAGCTCCACTGTAGCCGTGTTGATGCCTGGAGAGGTTCTGCAACTCATTTCTTGGTCTGGTTTAGCTGCGCTGATATGATCTTGGTAGGATTGAAAATATTCCATAGAGGTGTGAGTTGTATAGTAGTTTTGTAACCGGTGTGAAGAAGCTTACAAGTGGGGATGTGTTCTTGTGACGTTCACAGAGCACGATGAATGAGTGGCGTCGGCTCTCCGACATGCTCGTGCAGCAAGTGCTGTCGTTATGCGCCACACTCGACTTGTGTAGGTTTCGTGCGGTATGCAAGAGATGGAACTCTCTGATCTGCGCGCCAGAATGTGGAAAATTTCTTTGTTTCCGGAATGCGAATGAAGATGCTCGTTACATCATCGGGCGTTGTTTTCACCAACACTTTGAGACAAGCCTTACTGACATTGATGGCAGTACGCTTAAATACATTAAGGTTGTTGGGTGGAAAATATTTGACCTGAATGACAGGCGGTGGTACACATGGAAGGGGCCTTTACTGAGCACTTATTCCAATGACCACCCTCTGGTTTCGGATGAGGATTTGATCGTATTATGCGGCACCACTACAATGGCTGCTGCTAATGACCATCCTCTGGCTTCGGATGAAGGTTTAGTAGTATGTTGCTCTGTGTTGGCCGGTACAGCAACCATTTCCGAGATAGTCATTACTAACCCCATTGTGATGACCAAAATGGTACTGCCAATGCCAGTGGCATGGAATAATCTCTATTTATCCAGTTTTCTAGTAAATCTGGCCGTTGACAGCATCTCCCAGGCCTACAAGATTTTCCTCATCAACAGATATGAAGACCCCTTTATGTGTGTTTTTGCTTCCACTACCAATCAATGGCGGATCTCGAGTAACCCGCCCGTGCTGCGGCTGCACGATGGGGCAGGGGCTCAAGCACACAGCGTCATATTTCAGGGGCAGTTGTACGTTTTGTTTAAAACTTATCGTGTCCCTGGGTCAAATGAAGGGTGGCCATTCAAATTTTGGCTTCATAGATACACCTTCCTGGAGGATTTTTGGACAGATTGCGGAGTGGACTTCCCGGAGTGGCCAGATAATGGTATTGATCGAAAGGAACTCGTTGTCAGCAGAAATCGCTTGTTTGTGGTGAGCGGACATACGTTGCATCTGGAGACGAGAGAAGGTTCGATTAGAATGCTGGATCCATTAAGTGTATTCGAAATTTTGCTCGCAGATGGCACCTTCATCACAGAGTCCCATTTGGCAGAACCTTCGTTCGATGCGCAAGAGCTGGAGGTGGATGGCCCAACTGACGAATTCTTTGATGCGAAACTTGGGGAGCAGGTGGCTGTGAGATCATTCGTTTTTAACCAGGCGTTTGGTTTTGGCAATTCCATTATGCTTACGTATAGATGGCTTGGATTCTCGATAGTATATAACGTGGAGACACGTTTGTGGGAATTATTGCCTACAGATCCAACTGTTGAGTTGTATGGGAATGTGATGCCTCTGCGTCCACCTAGAACCTTTGGTAAACCAATCGCAGGAGAATTGGTGGCATTGAATGATTCCTGAGCACAACTCAACAAAGGAAAGTTTTATTTTTGTATATTTACCCCACTATGAAGTCGATGCGTAAAGTGTTGAGAATTGCTGGAGATGGATCATGATGAGTGTGGAGTCCATGACTAAGATAGCCATGGTTTGCAAGTTCTAGTGCCCAACTTTAGATTAGCTTTGCAGCACATTGTAGTAAGTTACTACCACTTAGAAAATAGATAGACTTTCTTCACGGACTTTCTTCACAGGAATGCTTCAGCATTGAAAACATTCAAGTTAGTTCCTTTATATTCCAGTTTGTTTGTTCCCATTTCTAACATGTGATAGACCATTTCCTTTAAACTAACAGTGACAATAAATTTTGCTTTTGTCAAAGTATCTAATATCAAGTGATGCATAAAAATTTCAGCATTAGTCAAGTTGGAATGTTGTCATAATAAGTGAAGTCTTGCTTGAGAATGCTCTGGGCACCTGATTGTGGAAGGAAGAATAGAAATTGCAATAACAAAACCCTAATTCTAATAGAATACTAACAATGCTTTAATTGGACCACAATAATGCTAAATAAGCTTAATCGAATTCAAAGAAACCTCAAAGTAATTTCAAAGAAACAATAAGAAATCTTAAAGAAATATTAGAATAATCACAAATATCTCTCAAATATATCTCAATTCAATCTTAATTTAATCCTAGTCAAAATCCTATTGGACTTCATTCAAACTTTAGGACAAAATTAATTAAATCTTAAATCCTAAATAAATCCTAATAAAATCCTAAATCAAATCCTAATCAAATCCTAAATCCAAATCTGAAATCCTAAACCAAACCCTAACCAAATCCTAAACCAAATCCTTAACCCTAAATCAAACCCTAACCAGATTTTAGGGTTTAGGATTTAGGGTTCTAGGGTTTAGGATTCTAAGATTCTAGGGTTCCAGGGTCTTAAGGTCTCGAGCAAGTTTAGGGTTTAGGAGTTATGAGGTTTTCAAAATCCTAAAAGTTGTCTTTGATTAATATATGAGGAAACAAAAAAATGAAATTAAATTAAATGTATAATAAATACATAGAGGCACCTAGATATAATACTAATATATTAAATAGCATATGTACATATATGTCTTTTTTTTGTTTCAAAATATTATATGTATACTATTTTTTATGTATTTCTACAGTTTAGGATTTAGAAGGTTTAGGTTTAGGATTTAGGGTTTAGGGATATAAGAGTGTCCTAGAGGTTTTTGATCCTATATATCTCTCAATGTATCATAGTTTTTTCCAGTTTGAAATTTTGTCAAGCCTTATATTGTCTCAAAGACGTCTATAAATATTTTTGTTTCTCAAAAATATGTATTTCATTTTTCAGATTTTAGGATTTAGGGATCCTAATTCAGAATCTGAATTTTATATTTGTTGTCATGTGAGAACTATGTAAAGAGTTGGAATGCATACCAAATTTCGCTATGCCAAAACAAATCCCGAGTGTATGGCGTCACCAAATTTGTTGTCCATGTTAACTAGATGGGTTGTGGTTTTTAGGTCTTAGGGTCTTAGGATTTGAGGGTCTTAGGGTCTTAAGGTTCTAGGGCCTTGGAATTCTAGGATCTTGGAGTACTAGGATCTTAAGGTTCTAGGGTCTTAGGATCTTTGGATATTAGGATTCTAGGGTATTAGGATATTAGGGTTCTAGGGTCTTAGGGTTCATGGGTCTGAGGATTCTAGAGTCTTAAGGTTCTAGAGTTCTAGGATCTTAGGATTCTAGAGTGCTAGGGTCTTAGGGTTCTAGAGTTCTAGGATCTTAGGATTCGTGGGACTTAGGGTTCTAGACTTCTAGGATCATAGGGTTCGTGGGTCTTAGGATTCGTGGATATTAGGATTCAGGATCTTTGGATTCTAAGGTCTTAGGATTCTAGGGTTCTAGGATCTTAGGATCTTAGGATTCTAGGGTCTTAGGATTCTAAGGTTCTAGGGTCTTAGGGTTCTAGGATTTAGGGTCTTAGGGTCTTAAGGTCTTGGGGTCTTAGGATTCTAGGGTTCTAAGGTCTTAGGATCTTAGGTTTTAGGGTCTAAGGTCTTAGGATCTTACGATTCTAGGGTTTAGGATTCTAAGATTTTAGGGTTCCAGGGTCTTAGGGTCTCGAGCAAGTTTAGGATTTAGGAGTTATGAGGTTTTCAAAATTGCAAAAGTTATCTTTGATTAATATATGAGGAAACAAAAAAAATAAATTAAATTAAATGTATAATAAATACATAGAGGCACCTAGATATAATACTAATATATTAAATAGCATATGTACATATATGTCCTTTTTTGTTTCAAAATATTATATGTATACTATTTTTTATGTATTTCTACAGTTTAGGATTTAGAGGGTTTAGGTTTAAGGTTTAGGGTTACAAGAGTGTCCCAGAGGTTTTTGATCCTATATTTCTCTCAATGTATCATAGTTTTTTCCAGTTTGAAATTTTGTCAAGCCTTGTATTGTCTCAAAGACGTTTATAAATATTTTTGTTTCTCAAAAATATGTGTTTCATTTTTCAGGTTTTAGGGTTTAAGGACCCTAATTCGGAATCTGAGTTTTATATTTGATATCATGTGAGAACTATGTAAAGAGTTGGAATGCATACCAAATTTTGCTATGCCAAAACAAATCCCGGGTATATGGCATCACTAAATTTGTTGTCCATGCTGACTAGATGGGTTGTGGGTTGTAGGTCTTAGGGTCTTAGGATTTGAGGGTTTTAGGGTCTTAGGGTCTTAGGGTTCTAGGGTCTTGGGGTTCTAGGATCTTGGAGTACTAGGATCTTAGGATTCTAGGGTCTTAGGATTTAGGAATCTGCCAACGTAACGACAGGGACGGTGGTTGGCATTGATGGCAAAGAACACGACGGCACGAGACGAGGAATGAATGCAGCATATGGCTATTGCCACTGCAATGCCCAATTGGGTGTGAATAGCGGAGCAGGGTAGAAGGATGGGTGGGAGATTGGGAAATGTCTATTGGAGTGTGAGTCCTTCGTATTTGCTCCACATTTTCTCAGACCGGGTCCTGACACCTCCTTATTGCACGTTTTATAATATGCATTTCAATGTTGGAAGCATAGGTGTTGATTGTGCCCAACGCTTTAGCAATGCGGTTAAGCTTCAACAACAACAACAACATTAAGATCGAAGATGTAGATTACTACGAAGTCTGCAAGCCATCCACTCATAACTATATCAGCTGCACAAAGCTTCTAGACCTGCTTCAAATGGTGATGTCCAAAGCTGATGATCTTACAATAGATCAATACCTTGGATTAGGGTATACAATTTATAGGGGTAGTCTTCGAAATAAAAGCTCCCAATGGTAATTTCTAGGTCCAAAGTATACCCTACAAACAAGAGATGATCTGGATTTTTATTCCTAAACCTAGGTATTGTCCAAGACGAAGACTCGATGAGGGAAAATATACACAAAAAGGCTATCTCGATATAATAAGTCAAAATATAAACAAGTAGGTATATTAAAAGGAAACTGGAATGGCTATTGCCACAAGACAAGAAACTAAAGACTCTTAAACCTGGACTAGAAGCAAGAAAGGAGTTGACAAGAGTGAAGAAGCCTTCACTCTTGTCTCTATATATACTATCTAACTAAGAGCTACGTGGCGATGTTCTATAGGACCTCCAATAGGTGTTGACTTTGTAGGGCACATGCCTTGACTTACAAGGCAAGTTTTTCTACGTGTGGGCCACATAGTTAGCTTGAACTTCAAGCTAACAACATGTGTGGCACATGGCCAACTTGTTGACCACGTTTCTAATCCAAAAAGTCAATTAAAGACACCTATGAAGTCAAAGCAGCATCTAAGAAGTTTCTACGAAGCTTCTATATTAAATATTATAGAATTAACTTACTTTTATCTACTTTTACTTACTTCTACCTATTTCTATATGTAATTATTAGCTTACATGATTATGGCCGTGACATTACCCCCCCTTCTAGAGATGAGTTATACGAGGAGCGATCATCATATGTTGAGGAAATCTATGATGCGACGAATTATATTTGCCACATACTCTGATCTCTGTTCTCTTCGAAGATGATAAATAGGGCCTCTCAACCATCGGTAGTGTCCCATACCAGGGCAGGAAGACCACCCAGTTATTTGATCATTGTTGAGGCCTTCGTAACTTCCTTCAAATAGAATATTTGGAACACCATCAGGAGTTGTTCCTACCTCTAGCAAAATCACCAAACATCGGGAGTCCCTTCCCAAATCGTGATACCAAACGCGTTGTATCTCACCATCTATTCGAGGAAGAACATGTCGTTCTTGAAGATTTTCATCTCGATTGCGTCGTCTTGAAGGTTGTGACAATCGTAATGTCTCGTCGAGAAGGTCAACAAACGAAGGTTCTTGAGTTGAATCTGCTGGTTATTAGCTCTCCATCTAATTAGCATCACAAATGCAAAGAAGTTACAAACAAGGATAGGAAATTGAATGTTATCTTGCCTCAATCTTGTCTCTTTTATAAGAGAGATTTTCATCTTGGTTTTGATGGATGTCGTTGATAAAAAACTTTGACTTTAGCTAATGCATTTGCTAGATTCCTGGATGGCTCCCATGTGCGTTCACTAATATCATATCTGCGCCAATGAACAAGATATTCCAGCTTATTTCGGCGCCGCCTTGAGTCTAATATCTCTTCCACCTCAAATTCTTCATTATTATCTACTTCTATAGGAGGCGGTGGCATTTGTCTTCTTCCTTATATATCCACTGTCTTATATGGTTCAAGAAGAGATACGTGGAATACAGGATGGATCCTCATTGACTCCAATAGATGTAACCGATATGCAACTGGGTTGATCTGTTCAGAAACAGAAAAGGGGCCAAGCCTACGATAGTCCAACTTGTCACAAGATCGAGTAGTCTTGATATTGCGATGAAGTAGCCATACCTTATCACCCACGTTGATTTGTGGTTGCTCCTTACGATATAGATCTGTGTTTATCTTTTGTCGTTCTTGAGCTTCCTTCAATTGCGTCTTCATTATTGCATGTAACTCTGACAACCGATTTGCCATATCTTCTGCTGCAGGATTATCAACTTTTGAAAAATCAAAAGTATCAAGTCGTGGATGATAGCCATAATTGGCAAAGAAAGGTGTTTGTTGCGTGGAAGAATGTACCGTATTATTATAAGCAAACTCTGCCAATGGCAGAAGGGTTGTCCAATCATCTTGTTGGTAGTTGATAGTACACCTTAAATATTGCTCCAAGACTTGGTTTACGCGCTCTGTTTGTCCATCAATTTGAGGATGGAAAGCCGAAGATAGCTTTATGTCCACTTTTAAAATCTTGAAAAGGGTCCTCCAAAATCTTGACACAAATTGAGTTCCCCTATCCGATATGATATCTTTAGGTAATCCATGATAGCGATAGATATTATCAATGAAAAGCTTAGCTGTTTCTTCACCTGTGATAGATTTTGTACATGGCACAAAATGTGCCATCTTGGTGAAACGATCTACTATCACAAATATAGAATCATAAGATCTTGAGCTTGGAAGATCTGTGATGAAATCCATAGAAACAGAAGACCATGGTTGCTCTGGTATAAGTAATGGCTGAAGAAGTCCGTAAGGTCGATGACGAGGAATTTTTGATCTTGAACAAATATCACATGATTGTACAAAGTCTTTGACTGACTTCCACATTTGTGGCCACCCAAAATCTCTTGATATGAGTTCCAAAGTCTTATTATATCCAAAGTGCCCTGCTGCTGGAAAGTCATGACGTGCTTGAAGAACACGTAAACGTGCTTCTCCTTCTGGAACATATAGGCGTCCTTCAAAATATAATAGATTATTCTTGAACTCGAACTTAGAAGGATCATGAGACTTGGAAGAATTATTCTCGATATCATGAACAAGAGGATCTGAGGACATACTGGACTAGATTTGCTTGAGAAAAGTTGAATCAACAGTCAATGTTGATTTCATTGCTCGGAGATGAAATTGCTCTGGTTTCAAGAGGACCGTTCTTTGTTGCTCAAAAGCTGCATCTCCTTCTTTTGGTGCAAAATAAGAACGTCTAAATAGAGCATCAGACAAACCTTGTTGTTTTCCTGGCCGATAAGTGATAATGAACTCGAATCTTGACAAAGACATACTCCAACGAGCTTGATGACGATTCAATACGCATGCTGACATGAAATACTCGAGGTTCTTATGATCTGTATACACAGTGACTGGACTAGAAGCGCCTTCTAGATAATGACGCCATTCTTGAAAGGAATCCACGATCGCTAGAAGTTCTTTATCGTGGATCTCATAATTGATCTCGGCTGCTGAGAATTTTCTTGAATGAAAAGCTATCAGATGAAGTTTGTCATCTGATCCCATTTGTGATAAAACTGCACCCAAGGCAAAATCTGATGCATCTGTTTCCATAAAAAAATGCCTTGGAAAAGTCAATACGATATAAGACTAGTGCAGAGACAAACGATGTCTTTAAGGCTTCAAATGCTGCTTCCGCTTCTTGATTCCATTGGAATTTATCTTTACTAGTCAAGCGTGTAAGTGGAGCTGCAACTCGTGAGAAATCTTTGATGAAGATCCGATAGTAATTGGCAAATCCCAAGAAACATTGGACATCTCTTACTGTCCTTGGAATCTTCCAATCCATGATTGTTTGGACTTTCTTAGAATCCATCATGAGACCATCATTTGAAATGATGTATCCTAAGAAGTCAACTTGAGTAGTGTGAAATACACACTTTTCCATCTTGGCGTACAATCCTGCATCTCTAAGTTTTTGTAATACTTGACGAACATGTATTTCATGTTCTTCGACGTTCTTAGAATAGATCAAGATATCGTCTAGATAGCAGACGACAAAATTGTCTAAGAATTCATGAAATACATCATTCATAAGATGTTGAAAAGCAGCTGGTGCATTCGTGAGTCCAAAGGGCATGACATTATATTCGAAATGTCCATACCTGGTTCGAAACGCAGTCTTCCATTCATCTCCTTCTTTGATCCGTACTAGATTATATGCTCCTCTTAGATCTATTTTTATATAGATCTTAGCTTGATTCAACTGGTCAAGGAGTCCTGATATCAAAGGTAATGGATACCTGTTCTTGATTGTGATCTTGTTGAGTCGTTGATAATCAAGACACATTCGTAAAGTTCCATCTTTTTTCTTTACGAATAAAATTGGAGCTCCTGCTGGAGATTTTGAATGGCGTATGAAATTCTTCGCTAAATTCTCATCAATATATGTCTTGAGTTCAGCCATCTCATCTTGCGATAAACTGTAAATTGGTCCAAATGGTGGCTGAGTTCCTTCATTGAGGTCGATTGAACAATCATATGGGCGATGCTCAGGAAGAATATCTGCATTCTTTTTTTCAAAAACGTCTTGATACTCCTGATATTGACTTGGAATGCCACTTGAAGTCTTTACATTTTTTGAAATAGGTGCAGCATAAATAGCAAAAGTTGATCCTTCTTTTGCTGCGTATATAAATGCTTTTGCACCTATCAGTACGGATTTTACTATACTAGACTTATAATTTTTTACTTGGTTGGTAGAACTATTAATAACGCTTTGGGAAAAATCAAGTTTATGCGAATTCCAATCTATTCGAGGGTTATATTTTTCTAGCCAGGATAAACCTAAAATAACTGGATTGGACGGGAATTTAATTATGTTAAAAGCTATGTAGCTATCATGACTTGTTGAAGGAAAGAACTCATTTAGTTGTTGCTAATGGTCAATAGAGTATATGAGTAATGAGGGATATCCTACAAGGTTAGTTGCTGGTCTATAGTGCCTTAGAATACAAGGAGAGGGCTGGTCCTAAGAGATATCCCATATGGGTTGTAATACATGGTACCTTGGTACTAGTATATAAGAAAAGGGTTGGCATGGGAAGAATCATCTCATACCACATTCTATTTGTGAAGTGCAACCTTGCTGGTCCTAACTTGCTTGTGTGGAGTTTGCTTTCTATGTTTCAATAGGTTATGGGCCCACACTCTCTTACCAAGTAAGTTGTTCTTGCATTATTTTCTTTGTTGCTTACTTTGGTGGTTGGGATCTTATGGTAGAATGTTGCTAGTGTGTTGTTGAAGTCATTGCTCCTGGATTTGTGAGTATATGAGTTTGCAAGACCTTGATAGTGTCTTTGCTGAAGTAACACTAGTGTTTGAAAGTTTCATGAGATAGTGAGTCATTTTGAGTGGAGTGACGTGAGGGAGACTTATGAGAGCCATAGAATTACTTTACAATTCATTCCCCACCATTTAGACGTGATTTGGACTCATAATTTACAAAAAGTTGCAAAACAGCGAATTCTGGGTTTGTGGTTCAGCGATCTTTGAGTAGTGATATCTTCTCCATTACAACTCCAAATCAAGAGTTTTTTGGACCTACGTGTAGCTTGAGATGGCATCTTTTGAGGGTGATAGCTTGAGAATGGTTGAAAAGTTCAAAGGTGACAACTTTCACCACTGGAAGGCCAAAATGGAGCTACTTTTGGCGTCATTGGATCTTTGGGAGATTGTATGTAAGGACGAAGAGGCACCTGGGGTAGAGGCAAGTATCAAGGAGCATAAGGAGTTCAAAAGACGAGAAAAGAAGGCTTTTGGCATAATTGCCACCAATTTAGATGAGAGCAACTTTGCTCATGTCATTTCTTGCAAAGGGGCAGCAGAGGCATGGAAGACTCTTTGCAACGTCTATGAGAGTAGAAATCTCTCCAATGTACTATGGTCAAGGCAAAAATTCTTCACCGTGAAGATGGAAGAAGGTGAAGATCTCATGGCTCATGTAAATAAGGTAAAAGCACTTGCAAACCAACTTGCTGTTATTGACAAGCCTTTACCTGAAGAAGATGTTGTGATGACATTGCTCTCAAGCCTTCCGGACTCCTATTCCTCCCTCATTGTGGCATTGGAGTCAATTTCAAGAAAAGATCTTACTTTGGACTATGTCACGGCAAGACTAGCCCATGAAGTGACCAAAAGAAAGCAAAAGGAGTCTATTGGAGAGCAATCAGCATTATTCACGAGACCAAGTAAGGCAAGTACTTCCATTCAACGTAATCTTCCCAAAACTTGTTATATTTGTGGAAAACCAGGGCATTTTGCTAGGAATTGTTTCAAGGCAAAGAGAGGAGAAAGAGAGAATGCCAATAATGCTTTTCATGACCATGGAGGTGATGACTTTGCATTCATGGCAAAACAAACTTCTTCCATGCTTGATATGAGCAAATGGATCGTGGATTCTGGATGTACCAAACACATGACTCCATACAAGTGTTCATTTAACACTTATCAACCAATTCCAGCAACTAAGGTTTGGTTAGGTGATAATGGTATGGTACAAGCCATTGGAATGGGCACCATTGTAGTGGAAGTAGTGGTCAAGGGCATAAGCAAGAGGATCACACTCAAGGATGTGTTGCATGTGCCAAAGATGAAGAAGAACCTCCTTTCGGTGAGTAAACTTGTAAGTCATGGGTGCAAAGTGCAATTCAATATGAATGGATGTTTTGTGAGAACCATGGAAGGCAAAGAAGTAGCAAAAGGGATTAGAGATGGCAATCTCTATATTATCAATTGCAAGCGCATCAATGAAGTAGAGGTTGCTGCTTTTGCTGAATTTCCATCAAATGAAGATAAGGTGGGCATTTGGCATCAAAGACTTGGACATTTGAATGCCAAAAGCATGAAGGAGCTTCAATCCATGGTAAGTGGCTTAGACCTTGGCCATTCTACTATGAATCTATCTTGTGAAGGTTGCATTCAAGGCAAACAACATAGGACACCATTTCCTAGTGGAATTGCAACAAGAGCAAATCAATTGCTGGAGCTTGTGCATTCGGATGTTTGTGGACCCATGAAAACAGCATCTATGAGTGGAGCAAGATATTTTGTCACATTTATTGATGACTTTTCAAGGAAGGTATGGATTTATATCATCAAGGCCAAAAGTGAGTGTTTTGCTAAGTTTAAGGAGTGGAAAGCACTTGTGGAGAAGCAATGTGAGCACAAGATTAAGGTGCTGCGATCGGACAATGGAGGTGAGTATTTGTCCAAAGACTTTGATGAGTTATTGAAGCATGAAGGCATTGCAAGACAAACCTCCACTCCCTATACCCCACAACAAAATGGAGTTGCTGAAAGAGCAAATCGCACCATTGTGGAGATGGCAAGGAGTATGATTCATGCTCAAAAGCTTGGATATGAGTATTGGGCGGAAGCTGTGGTAAATGCCGTATATACAAGAAATAGGTGTTCCACAAGTGCACTTGAAGGAATGACTCCCGAAGAAGCTTGGACTGGTAAAAAACCTTGTTTATCTCATATGAGGATTTTTGGATGCATTGCATATGCTAAAGTTCCAGATAGTATGAGAGGCAAACTTGATGCAAAGGGCACAAGATGTGCATTCCTTGGATATTGTGAAGGCACCAAGGCATATAGGCTCATGTGTTTAGACACCAAAAAGATCATCAAAAGTCGTGATGTAGAGTTCTTGGAGTATAAGAGTGCAAGTGAAAAGTGGGAGATGTGTCCAAGTGGGAGTAGTGGTGTGTTTGTGGACACATCTTCAATTTCAGCAAACAAAGAAGAAGATGAAGAAGAGCATTCTCAAAGTGAAGATGGAAATGAAGATATCATTGAAGAAGAGCCCAACTCTATAAAGACTTCAATTCCAGCAAGATACAACAAGGACAATGAAGAGAATGAAGATGAAGAATATCAACCAATGAATGAGAGAAGGAAGTGTATGAGCCATAGAAGGCAGCAAGAGGTGCATGAAGGCTCATCTTCTTTGCATGAAAGAAGATATCCAACACGTGAAAGAAGACCACAAGGTGAATGGTGGAAGAACCACATCTTTTCACAAGTAAGTGAAGATCAGGCCAATGTTGCTCTTCTTGATGATCCATTGACTTTGTGTGATGCAATGAGGTGTGGTGATGCAATAAAGTGGGAGATTGCTATGCAAGAAGAGTACAAATCTCTTATGGACAACAAGACATGGGAGTTGACTCCACTTCCACCAAATCGTTCAGCAATTGGATGTAAGTGGGTGTTTAGAACCAAGAGAGATGCTATAGGCAATGTTGTGAGGTACAAAGCAAGATTGGTTGCCAAAGGCTACTCACAAGTTGCTGGAGTAGATTTTAATGAGACATTTGCTCCAGTGGCCAAATTCACTACCATTAGAACTATAGTAGCAATTGGAGCATCAATAGACTTGGAGATGCATCAAATGGACGTCAAGACAGCCTTCTTGAATGGAGAATTGGAAGAAGACATCTACATGGAGCAACCTCAAGGATTTATTGATCAAGACAAACCCAACCTTGTATGCAAGTTGAAGAAGTCATTGTATGGACTCAAGCAATCACCAAGAGCATGGTATCAACGCATTGACTCATTCTTTGTGAAGGAAGGTTTTATAAGAAGTGAAGCTGACCATTCTTTGTATGTGTTGCAAGCCAAGGACTTCTTGCTGGTTGTGATCCTCTATGTAGATGATTTAATCATCTTAAGCAACACCATGGTAAAATTAGATTGGTTGAAGAAGAAATTGGAGAAAGAGTTTGAAATGAGTGATTTGGGAGAGCTTCATTATTGTTTGGGTGTGGAATTTACAAGGAATAGAGTATCAAAGACCATCACATTGAGTCAAAGCAAGTACATTGAAGAAGTATTGAAACGATTCAATATGCAAGATTGCAAGCCCATTGGAACTCCATTGGAAGCCAACTTGAAGTTGATGAAGCTCACGGATGAGGAATATGCTGAAGTTGAGCATCAAATGCAAGGCATACCATACAAGGCAGCAGTAGGCTCACTCATGTATGCAATGGTGGGTACAAGGATGGATCTTGCATTTGCAGTAAGTGTTGTAAGTCAACACATGGCAAAACCAGGTCCTATGCATTGGGCAACCATCAAAAGAATCATGAGGTACTTGAAAGGCTCTTTGAACCATAAACTATGTCTTGGAGGAAATAACATTGCATTACATGGATATTGTGATGCGGATTGGGCTGGAGATACAAATGATAGAAGATCAACAACGGGCTATGTATTCTTTTTTGGAATGGGAGCCATATCTTGGAATTGTAAGAGACAACCAACCATTGCAAGGTCCACAATGGAGGCGGAGTATATGGCAGCAAGTCATGGAGCAATGGAGGCAATTTGGTTGAGGTTGTTGTTGGAAGACATTGGACTTGTGCAATTGGAAGCCACTCCATTGAGATGTGACAATCAAGGATGTTTGGCTTTTGCAAAGAATCCAAAGCATCATGCAAGAACCAAGCACATTGATATTCAACACCACTTTATAAGAGAGAAGATAGAGATGGGAGTTATTGATATGATGTATTGTGAAACCAAAGACATGTTGGCTGATTTGCTAACAAAAGCCTTGGTGAAAGAGAGACACAACATATTGAGTAAGGCATTAGGATTGATAGCTAATTGACCAGTAGCAAAGTGGGAGTGTTGAAGGAAAGAACTCATTTAGTTGTTGCTAATGGTCAATAGAGTATATGAGTAATGAGGGATATCCTACAAGGTTAGTTGCTGGTCTATAGTGCCTTAGAATACAAGGAGAGGGCTGGTCCTAAGAGATATCCCATATGGGTTGTAATACATGGTACCTTGGTACTAGTATATAAGAAAAGGGTTGGCATGGGAAGAATCATCTCATACCACATTCTATTTGTGAAGTGCAACCTTGCTGGTCCTAACTTGCTTGTGTGGAGTTTGCTTTCTATGTTTCAATATGACCGTCTATTGTTACTTTTATAGGATGAGTTTCATGAGTGACATCTCCAGAAGACAAGGGACGACCATCTATGACTTCTACATGTACTGGTTTAGGTTTCTTTACAAAAAGTATTTTACGACTTTTAACAAATTGTTCATCTAAAAAACATGCTGAGGCTCCCGAATCTAATAAAGCAAAGGCTTTGTAATTCTCAGGTCCTAAATATAAGTCTATTATAAAACAAGGAGAGGATTCTGAGGAGAGGATAGGACCTTCAGTAGGAATTGTACAAGGTTCCAGCTGCATGGTCCCTATTGTAGCTGGACGAATCCGTTTTCTGACATGTTGTTTTCTTTGACCGTCGTACCCCTCATTTTTATAGTTGCCTCGTTTCTTTGGACAATGTTAAGCAGTGTGCTTAGATTCTCCGCAATATAAACATAATCTTTCTTGACGATGACGAATCTTTTCTTGCTCAGTTAGGGGTTTAAAATGTACTGCGTCAATTTGCATGTCTTCTACTTCCGAATGTACGTTTGGCAAAGATGTTGATGTTGCCATTGAGTAATAACATTGAGGTTCCCGTGAATGATTCTTGAATCAAAATTCAAAAAGTCGATTATCACATTTTACCACAAAATCGATTGCTTGACTCAAAGTTTGAGGATCAGGTAAGTTGAGCATCAATTTCTTTACTTCGTATTGCAATCCATAAAGAAATTGACTGATGAGTGCAGCATCATCCCACTTGATGTCAATTGCAAGTTGTCAAAATTGTGAAGCATACACTGTTACTGAGCGATTTTCTTGTCGCAGAATTCAGAACTTATTTGTTGCAAGACGAGTTGCATTGTATTCAGCATACATAGATCGAAACTCCGCCAAAAAAGCTTCCAAATTGTCCAATATTGGATTTCGTTGTTCAAGAAAAGATGAAAACCACGATAATGCAGAACCAGAAAGTAGAGTGCCAATAAACCTGACTTGTGATCCTAGAGTTGGATAGCTTTGCGGTTGAAGTTCAATTGCCAATTGTACTTGATTGATGAACCCTCGAAACTTTGATCTCGTACCATCAAATTTCTCGGGTAAGGTAATTCTTGGTTCTCCAGTGCTTACAGGGTTTGTACAATTGGAGAAGGAACGTGATTTGTTGTAGATGTTGAAGCAGCTCCGATCATCTCTATATTCCTACTTTCTGCTATTCTTGTTCTTTCATGTGTTGGTGAATTGAGTTGATGCATCGCAAGCATTAACTCCCTCATTTGCTCTTGCATTTGTGCCATTGCACTCTTCATTTCAACAAGCTCTGCCATAATGACACTAAGAAGAAAAATTTGTTTGATACTGCTCAAGACAAAAGAAAAAAAAGACTTGATAACAAAGAAGATACTAAGAATAATATCAGTTTAGAAGTGGGTAATCCGCAAACTTCTAATATGCTTATGTCTTGTCAAGAGAAAGGGGTAATCCACTCTTACTCAAGAAAAACAAAGCTCTGATATTGTAAGTGTACTCTTGTCAATCTGTCAAGGACAAAGACTCGATGAGGGAAAATATACACAAAAAGGCTATCTCGATATAATAAGTCAAAATATAAACAAGTAGGTATATTAAAAGGAAACTGGAATGGCTATTGCCACAAGACAAGAAACTAAAGACTCTTAAACCTGGACTAGAAGCAAGAAAGGAGTTGACAAGAGTGAAGAAGCCTTCACTCTTGTCTCTATATATACTATCTAACTAAGAGCTACGTGGCGATGTTCTATAGGACCTCCAATATGTGTTGACTTTGTAGGGCACATGCCTTGACTTACAAGGCAAGTTTTTCTACGTGTGGGCCACATAGTTAGCTTGAACTTCAAGCTAACAACATGTGTGGCACATGGCCAACTTGTTGACCACGTTTCTAATCCAAAAAGTCAATTAAAGACACCTATGAAGTCAAAGCAGCATCTAAGAAGTTTCTACGAAGCTTCTATATTAAATATTATAGAATTAACTTACTTTTATCTACTTTTACTTACTTCTACCTATTTCTATATGTAATTATTAGCTTACATGATTATGGCCGTGATAGGTATCCTATAGTTAGTCGGAGAGGAAGTTGGAATATATAGAAATATATGAGGTGATATGGCTAAAATCAGGTTTAATGAAGGAGCTCGAAATTCTAGTGTCAAAAGCAAAGGACACAAGTGAAGTCTGAGAGAAGTGGTGGACCATGCGTATGACATCTAGTTGAGAACAGTCCTCTTTTTTTGAAGTTCATCTCGCTCGTCGTTGTCATGGTGGAGGTTCAAGTCATGAGAAGGGAAGTAGTGTAAATCAGGGGTCTAGGAGGAGGGAGAATGGGGGGAAAAAAGGCCAAACAAATCATAGACAAAGAGGCAGAAAGGGTCGGGCACCGCAGGAGATTTATTTTAGATTACGATGGACGCATGCGCCCCACATGAGAAGTGACTGCAGCGGAGTGAGGTAGGGAGAGGCGCGACATAGTGCTGTTCCACGCACTATGGACAAAGAGCTAGATTAAGAGGGCCGCTGCGGGGCGTTAGTCCTGGATTGCGATAAACACATGCATCCCATGCAAAGTGTGACTGCAGCAGTGTGAGGAAGAGAGAGGCGTGGCATGATGCTATCCTGATACAAATCCCAAGCTTCATAGAAGGAGAGCCAAATCTAAGTGGCTGCTGCAAAGAATTTGTCTTGGATCGTCGAAATTGGCCACATGAGTAATCATAGAGTGAATAAAGCTGGTCGTTTCGACAGTTGTGAACAGTAGGAGTTGATGTGAATACAGTTGTCAAACACAACTCCCTCGCCATATCACCCTTGTGTAGCAATAATCCATTCACTGGATGTCATTTACACTTCCAATATCAAGACTGAAAACACTTAGAGATGCACTTGAGTTCCAATTGCAGAAGAACAATACTAATTCAACAATGCCACCACTACACCTCCATTTAAAAAAGTACAATTTCTGCGCAAAGAATACATGTATGTTCATTCAGAGAGAGTTTCCACTTTGGGTGCCATGAGTCATAATCAAGAGGCGACCTCTTCGTCTTCCTTCACCCAAACCAACACCTTCATCTAATACTGTTTTTGTAAGGACCCGAACTATTATAAGTAGATAGTTGACAATTATCTTAACTCAAACATCAGCCAAAACACAAAACTATCAGCCGAACACACGACCAGGTAACCATGCTGTGAAAATTATGAATTCATAGATGTGGATCCATAGAACTCAATATTACTTGCGAGGTTCCAGTCGCGACCAAGTTTATACCCAAAACCAAGCACATGCGACTGCATCAGAGAAAGGCACATCAAGGGCGTCGTCCATCCCATACTGCCACCGTCCCCTGGATGCCACTCTCATTACCCTTCCCCTTCTACGGACTCGTCCAAAACCTGGTCGCCTAGTCTTCCGATCGAAGGCTGCCTCAGGCTTCACAAAAGAGCAGGACAATGCGGCCCATGTCTCAACGAACACATCGTTTAGGTTAGCTTGCAAAGTAAGGAGAGAATGAGCGATTGAAGGATAGTTCGAGGTTGAGAGAGACGAAAGTGTGACCAATGAGATGCAACCGAGGGAAGGGGGTGGAGAAAGACGTCGAGTGAAGAGAAGCAAGGGCTTTCGAGGGAGACAATGGCAATTTTATATAAGCAGTAGGTTTAGGATTTCGGAGAGGGAGGAAAAAAGTCGTCGTTTATGAGCGACGGAGCGGAGAGACTGGCATCGCTGGATGGGAGAGTTTGTCATCGCTATCGTTGTATGAATCGATGGGTGACTACGTGCCTATGTCGCAAGATGTGCAAGCGTAACATGCAATTCGATGGTGGACCTTGTTCTTGCACGTGGCGATGCACGATGTAGAGGCGCCTCGAAATGACGCATTGGGTGGGGTGTACCAGAGGAGCCACAGCTTTTGGGGGTAGGGTTTAGGGTTGCACGCATTTAATAGTTTCTTTTACAGCCCGCCGAGGTCGTCAATGTCCAAGGATGAGTTTTCAGGATTTTTGAGAGCAAACGAGGAGTCGCGGATCGAGGCGGGGAGCGATGAAGGAGGCTTTTATGAGGAGGTAGGAAGAGAGCAAGTCAAATGGTGTCATGTTGTAACACGAGTATACCATGAAAATATAAAGAAAGGGGACTTTTATTAATATTTAGTTACCTCGAATATTGGGAGCAACGACCAATTCCAGTACAAATACTGAGTGGTCAGGTTCAGTCACCCCGTTATAGTCAGCCGAGGCATACTAAAATGCTCCGTTCGATTCCAATAACGGGAGTCTGCAGGAAGGAAAAGGACCAATTCAACAACGGATGAGCCTGATTCGAAGAGCCAATTGGATCCAATTTCAAGACATCCAATCCAGGTCTTATCTAATATGAGACTTGAATTAGTAGGACAACCCAATGTGGTCCAATTGCGGGAACATCCAAGTCTTACTACGGGCCTCTTATCCAATATGAGACTTGAATTGGTCGGGCGACTCAATGTTGTCCCAATTACGGGCTCCGATTCCGTTTCAGGCTGTTCCGTATTTTGTGCTTTTTCGAGAACGTCCTTTCGGTAAAAGGATCTCTTAAAGGTAAAAACGGAGGAGAGAGCTCTGACGACGGAGCCAATTCCAGATCTAAAACGGAAAGAGTCAATTTCGGATCCAAGACGGAAGGAGCCAATTCCAGATCCAAGACGAAAGGAGCCAATTTCGGATCCAAGACGGAAGGAGCCAATTCCGGATCCAAGACAGAAGATTGAAGAAATTCAGAGGCTAGGATTTGAAAGAGGGGAGAATTAAGGTTAAAAGAGAGGATAGGTTAAGAAATGGGGGGGGGGGGGTTTTTGAAGGATCAGAGAGCTAGCTTCATGCTTCGGGAAGGGAAAAAAAGACAGAGAATTGGGTTTTTTTTCTTCATAGAGTTTTGGGAAGACTGAGGCAATCGTTGCTGAAGTCAGTGTTGTAATGGTGAATCGGGATTTTTAATGAAGTGGGTTTGATTACTCTTGACTGTTTTATGGAATCGAGTTACGTCTGTGATGAAGAATTAAAAGGGTGTCTGTAGGATTGAGTATGCGGAGTGAATGAAATTTATTGGATTAATCTAACGAGACAGTCAGTGGATACAAGATCGTAAGTATAAAGCGATATCAAAGATTAGCAGTTTGGGTTGTTTGGGGTTCTTTGTAACGTCTAAAGACCTACCGGCTAGGACGAAAAGGACTTCGGCGAGCAGTCGAAGGGCATCCGTATAGATTTATGGTGTATTCTTGCAGTTGTTTATATTCCAACAGTCAAAAAATTGATAGACTGTTTGAATATTAGCGAATCTACATACTACCTTCTATAGCCAGATGCCCGGTACGTTCTCGAGCAGGAAAGCACGTAATACGAGAAAAGTAGTGAACCTGACGTGAAAGCTTGAGGTGGAAGGTGTTTGATTTCGTTTGATTTTATTTTTATTTTTATTTTATGGAAAACAAAAATAAAAATTTTGAAGGATCTTTGGGAAGAGTTTCTGGTGGGGATTCTTCTAAAGGACAAGGTATGCACATGGATCCGTCTATTGCTAGTATGTTTCAAGCCTTCTCATTATCAATGCAGCAACAACAAAGCAATGATCAAAAAGAAGCTTTGGCAACCAAAGCATTGCAAGCAGTGGTCAATAAAATTGATCAATTTGATGGGAGGAATATTTCAAGGTATTTAAGATGTTATGTTCGTGAAATGGAATTAAATCAGGTTTCTGAGAAGAAAATGGTTGAACTATTTGGACTTGCCACGATACCGGAGATAAGAGACCATATTACATAGATTATGGATCGTTATGGGAATTCATGGGAGGTTTTTTTACATGCATTGAAAGACGAATATTTCTTGGAAGATGCTGATCGCGTTACTAAGAAGTTGTTTTTGGAATGGATTGAACGGTCCAATAAGAATTTGCAAGCAATAGAGCTACTAAGGGAATTTGAGAGGTAGTACTCTCAATTATCGAAGGTAGAAAAATTGACATTGGAGCCGAAGAAAGTTGATCTATTTCTTCAAGCTGCTCATGGAGAATTGCAAGAGAAATTAGAATTCCTTCTTGAAGATAAAGAAGAAGATGAAGGATTGACAACAAAGTGGAAGAACGTTGAAGATGAGGTGGGGTTGCTTACAAAAAGAGAAAGGAAGAAGGATAGGAGCAATTTTCCAAAAACAGTACAAGCACCCAAAGCTCCAGTACGTACAACACCACCAACAATGCCTACGGTTCAACCTTCAACATCCTTATCAAAAAAAGCAGATATGGGAATGGAAGAAATTATACGAGGAATGCGAGATCTTCAAATCAAATTAGCAAGAGTTGAAGAAAATACTTCTACAAACAATATGAAGAATGTTTCAAAACAAGGATATGTACAAAGATGTATTTGGTGTGATGATGCTTCACACACTAGAAAAGATTGCAATGAATTTAATAATATGATACGGCAAGGAATTATTTGCTGGAAAGATGGAAAGATAGCATTAAAAGATAGGAAGGATCTTCTTCAAACCAATTTTGGCAAGGGAGGAATGAGAGCATTGGTTCAAGATTACCTAAAACAGCATGAAACAACAGCACGAGAAAGTGCAAGTTATGGTGCTAGAGTAGATGATGAAATTGGTGGAAGTACGGAAACTAGTGAGTTTTGGGCTTCTGGCGTTTTTACAATACAAGAAGGAAAATTACCTCGAGAAGTGTTATTGAGGACTGCAGCTACAATACGAGGTAGAACAGGTTGAGAGGATCCAGTTGAGTCTCTTTTAGTTCATGCATATATTGCTAAGAGCCAACATGAAGATTTGATGGAAGAAAAGAGACGAGGAAATTTTGATGATACGAGAGAAGGAAATTCTTCTTAGAGGTAAACTCGAGGAGACAAGGCTCGAGAGGCAGCTTCACAAGAATTGCCTGTAAAGGATACCTCAGCATCATTGGGAGAAAAAACAAAGGAGACAAAAGATATGGGCAAATCAATTGTTTATAAGCTACTTTCTGACATTGAAGCGGCAACAAATTTAAAAGGGGTGTTGGAAGAACGTATATTAAACGCTAAGGTGGAATTCACATTGAAAGAAGTCTTGGGAATTGCAAAGAAGGAATTTCATGATGTTATCATTGACAGCATTAAGCGAAAGAGGCAATTAATGGGCGAAATTGGAATGAGTCATGCTATTGATGCAAGAATATATAAAGATGAAGAAGAGGTTGATATTAGTTACAAGCAACCAACAAATGAAAAGAATGGGTATAATCAACGAGTACGTTTCGAAGATTATAGTGATAAAGAAATGGAAACCTTGAGCCATTATACTCGAAAGCATTCGGCAAGGGTAACTACTGAGCTATAGGTGAAAGTAGGAGATATATAAGAACCAATTGTTGCTTTAGTCGACCATGGTTCTGAAATAAATCTCATGTCTAAAGACCTTTAAAAGAAGCAAAAATGGCCAATTGATATGGAACATGGATGGGTAATACGAGCAACTAATAACACACGGGGCGAATTATATGGAGCTTATCCAGATGTCAAAATTCGGATTGGGGATGTTGCGACGGAGCAACATTTCTTTGTTCAAGATACAACGTCTTATCCGTTGATTTTAGGACAACCTTATATTACGGCAACACGGATAGAAACAAAAGTACTTGACAATGGTTCTGCTTATGCAAGGATACGTAGCAAAGATGGGAGGAAAGTTGTACAATTTCTAACAGTACCTCCTAACCATGAACGAAATCGAGATAGGTTGAGGGAGAAACCATTGCCAAAGATTGTTGAAAGATTTAAGGATTTTGGGGAGGTACCACTGTAAAGCGAGATTATGGAGGTACAAAAGAGGAGGTACTCTCGCGAGATGAAGGTGCTTTTGATGCGAGTTTTATTGGTATATTGGAGAATGGGAATATTATGTACAAAAAAGTTGATGATTTTAAAAGAAAAGAAAGAAAAAGATTATATGATATTGAAGGAGAATTACGCAAGTTAGGTAAGCAGCAAGAGATTGAAAGTGATTTGAATAATGAAGGTGACGAAGACGAACTGGACAAAGACATAGAGAATATATTCTAAACCAAACAGCAATTGGGTAAATTGGTGCATACCGGAGGATGCACAGGTTCAGAGGGGGTGGATGTTGTGTTGTAACACGAGTATACCGTGAAAATATAAAGAAAGGGGACTTTTATTAATATTTAGTTACCTCAAATATTGGGAGTAACGACCAATTCCAGTACAAATACTGAGTGGCCAGGTTCAGTCACCCCGTTATAGTCAGCCGAGGCATACTAAAATGCTCCGTTCGATTCCAATAACAGGAGTCTACAGGAAGAAAAAGGACCAATTCAACGACGGGTGAGCCTGATTCGAAGAGCCAATTGGATCCAATTTCAAGACATCTAATCCAGGTCTTATCCAATATGAGACCTCAATTGGTCGAGAATCCAATGCAGTCCAATTGTGGGAACATCCAAGTCTTACTACGGGCCTCTTATTCAATATGAGACCTGAATTGGTCGGGCGACTCAATGTTGTCCCAATTACGGGCTCCGATTCCGTTTCAGACTGTTCCGTCCTTTGTGCTATTCCGAGAACGTCCTTTCGATAAAAAGATCTCTTAAAGGTAAAAACGGAGGAGAGAGCTCTGACGACAAAGCCAATTCCAGATCTAAGACGGAAAGAGTTAATTTCGGATCCAAGACGGAAGGAGCCAATTCCAGATCCAAGACGAAAGGAGCCAATTTCGGATCCAAGACGGAAGGAGCCAATTCCGGATCCAAGACGGAAGATTGAAGAAATTCAGAGGCTAGGATTTGAAAGAGGGGAGAATTAGGGTTAAAAGGGAGGATAGGTTAAGAAATGGAGGGGAGGAGAATAAATTTTGGGGGGGGGATTTTGAAGGATCAGAGAGCTAGCTTCATGCTTCGGGAAGGGAAAAAAAGACAGAGAATTGGGTTTTTTTTCTTCATAGAGTTTTGGGAAGACTGAGGCAATCGTTGCTGAAGTCAGTGTTGTAATGGTGAATCGGGATTTTTAATGAAGTGGGTTTGATTACTCTTGACTGTTTTATGGAATCGAGTTACGTCTGTGATGAAGAATTAAAAGGGTGTCTGTAGGATTGAGTATGCGGAGTGAATGAAATTTATTGGATTAATCTAACGAGACAGTCAGTGGATACAAGATCGTAAGTATAAAGCGATATCAAAGATTAGCAGTTTGGGTTGTTTGGGGTTCTTTGTAACGTCTAAAGACCTACCGGCTAGGACGAAAAGGACTTCGGCGAGCAGTCGAAGGGCATCCGTATAGATTTATGGTGTATTCTTGCAGTTGTTTATATTCCAACAGTCAAAAAATTGATAGACTGTTTGAATATTAGCGAATCTGCATACTACCTTCTATAGCCAGACGCCCGGCACGTTCTTGAGCAAGAAAGCATGTAATACGACAACGGATATGCGAGGATTGAACTTGGGATTGACGTCACTGCTGGGGGTCGAAGAACCTAATCACTAGGATTACAGATATTTTTCGATGCATCGTTCAACAATTTTCTATCATCGAACAATGAAGACGAGGAGGCATGGCTATTGATAAACATGTGTGGGTGCAATCAGTTTTGGATGTTGGAATTCTAGGTGAGGCGATGTATGAGAGGAAGGAGCCATGATTAGACGAAGGGCCCATTTGTCCACCTAGGTGAGAAAGCTAGGCGTTGCAATCTGCGACGATACGAATACTCAAGGACAGCGTGTAGGAACTTTCAAAAAAAAGAGCTCTCGGAGAGGCAATGCGTTCGAGTTTGGTTGCATTTAAGTATTTGAGTATTGGCTGCATTCGGCTGGGTACTTGGATGCAGCCGTGCAAGGATGGACAGAATTACCATCATCAAGTGTGGTTTTTTGTGCATACGTTGGAGTAGTTGTGGTGGATGCCTACAACGGCACAAGAAGCGACGACGGGAGATCGGAGCATAAGGTGTCACAAAGGGTTGCCGTGAGTCGGTGCATTGGGGAGCTACAATTGGGTGTTCAGGTACGAGGACTTGTCTTATGATGGACCATTGAGACGTGACGGTCTGAGCCAGTTGTTGGGGCACTCGAGCTCGACCCACTAGAGTGCAAGATGTGTGGCATTATAGAATTCATTGCCTAGGTCGATGCTAGTCGGGCTCATATAGTACTTGCTGTCGTTGAGCCCTTTGTTGTATTGGTCGGGGTCTGTTGAGGAATGGACATGAATGTGGGGTGATTGACGAGCGTGTCAATGTCCAATTTCATAGAATCTGTAATGTTACTACATGCGACGCTACAGTAAGCAGCGTAATCTCGAAGACTATATTTACGGATGCATCGGGGGTAGGCACGAACGTTGCCTGCAGGTGTGCCACAGAAATCAAAGATGGAGTTGATATTGACTCCGTCTATGATGATCCTGAAGGAAGGGGAGCCGGCGATACAGCAGGTGGAGAGCAGGCAAAGATATATGGGCGAGCAGCGTGAAGGACTCTCTGGATCTGGACTAGGTGAATGATCTATCTATCAGGGATTGCTTTGGATAAGCAAAGTTCTGTACGCATTTAGATTCCATACACAATTCTCACATGAGAACAAATATGAAAGTCAAATCTCTAATTAGGGTCTGAAGACCCTAACTAAGGTTTTTAAATCCTAAATTACAGAAAACGAAGCACATATTTTTGAAAAACAAAAACGTTTATAGAGGTCTTTGGGACACTCTAAGCCTTGGCAAAATTTTACAACAGAAAAAACTGTGATACATTGAGAGATATTAAGGATCAAAAACCTCTAGGACACCCATGTAACCCTTAAACCCTAAACTCTAAACCCTAAACCATGGCATTCTTCTACACCAATTCCACGCACCACAGATGGAGAGGCAGGAAAGGGCAAGCACTGTGGATCGTTCATCCTACATTGTGGTGCACACATGTGTCCCACGCAAGGAGTGACGCAAGATCGAGGTTCAAGTCATGAGAGAGGAAGCAGTGCGAATTAAATAAGTACCGCGAGGTATCTATCTTGGATCACAGTGCATGCATGTGTCCCTCGCGAGGAATATCTACAATGATTTGAGGAGGAGTGAGACGTGGGGAAGAGAAGGGAGGAGAGGAGAGGGGAGAAAGAAGCTCGACGTATCACGGATGGGGAGGCGAAAGGAGACGAGAGCCATGAGGCATTTTTATTAGATCTTGGTGCATGCATGTATCTTGCAGATGGAGTGACTGCAACAGCCTGAGGAGGAGAGAGGCACGACATGGCATTGTTCTACGCTAATTCCATGCACCATAGATAGAAAGCATGGATCATAGGAATGCCCTGTGAGAGGAGTAACTTCACAAGGAAGGAGTGATTGCATATTGAGCATAGCCAGTTGTGTTGGCAGCTATTGAAGGAGTGATTGCATATTGAGTATAGCCAGTTGCATTGGCGGTTGTGAGCAATAAAGGATTGAGATGAATAGCACAACACTAGAGAGTTGGAGGAGGAAGAAGATTGAGATGAATAGCACAGCACTAGGGAGTTGGAGGAAGAAGAAGAGGAGGAGGATTGAGTTGAATAGCACATCACCAGGGAGTTGGAGGAGGATGAATGGCTCATACCTTAGACACTAAGTATGTATTCTTCCTTGAAATATTTACAATTTTTTTTATCTTATATTATACTATATTTTTAATAATAGTAATTTCTTTTGTCTTACATTATATTTTCAATAATGGTGATTCTTGAGATCTTGTTTGTGATCATTCTATTGTATGACTTGAGTGGAGCTATACATTGACTGATCATTCTACATGTTTGTTTGTGATCATTCTACATGAGTGTTTACGAATCACTTTCTTCTTCCTTTTTCGAGGGTGAGAGTTTACATTTGTTTTGAGTATGAATTGAAGTCTGTGAGGGGTGTTTGGATTAGACAAAGAAACGAGAATATTGAAAGAGGTAGGGTATTAAGGAAGGCGAGGCATATATGGAGGTGGAATATTGAGGGAGGCAAGGTATCAAGAGATGCAAGATATCTTGTGAAATGGGGTATCAAGGGATGTAGGATACGCTGGAGGGTATTGTAAGAGGCAGGGTATGATGGTATGCAAGGCATTGAAGAGATAGGATATAAAGAGATGTAATGGTTAGAATCTAGGATGCCACTGCAAGCAACACCACAGCAAGCGATGTAGGCTCGAGGACTAGGCGGACATGGGCAATTGTCGTCGGTGTCGGTACATCGGTGGTATTTGAATCATTTGAACTCGATGCCAATGTTATCAATCCTAAGTGCGATAGACCATTGGTGGCTATACTCAGGGATTCATCCGGGGTCTACCAAGACGTCGCAATAGGAAGTGCACTTAGAAGTCAATGATTGAGATTTGAGGTGCACATCTGGCATCGGCTGTGCAGTGGCTGCAGTAACAATATACAACGGCACCGTCATTGCTGCGTCGATATTCATAGAGCATGCCAGGGATGTCGATATCAGGATGGTGTTCAGATGGTGGAATCAAAAGGTGTGATGGCAGATGGAGGAGAATGAGGACGGGGAGCCGATGATGCAGTAGGTGGACAACAGACAAATCTAGGGGCAATGCCTGACCTTCATTAGGTGAATGACCTGTGTATAAAGATTTATTATGGTGCAGCAAAATTTGGTACGCATTCCAACTCTATACATAGTTCTCACATCATAACAAATAAAAAACTCAGATTTCAAATTAAGATCTTCAAATCCTAATTAAGGTTCTTAAACCCTACATCATGAAAAATGAAACACATATTTTTGAGAAACAAAAACGTTTATAGAGGTCTTTTGGATAGTTTAAGGCTTGGCAAAATTTCAGAATGGAAAAAAATTGTGATACATTGAGAGATATATAGGATCAAAAACCTCTAGGACACTCTTATAACCCTCAACCGTAAATCCTAAATCCTAAACCTAGAACCCTAACACCCTAAGATCCTAGAATCCTAACACCCTAAGATCCTAGAATCCTAATACCCTAAGACCCTAAGACCCTAGAACCCTAAGAATCCGAAACCCTAAGACTCTAGAACCCTAAGACCCCGGAACCCTAGAACCTTAAGATCCTAGAATCCTAAGATCCTAAGACCCACAATCCACAACCCATCTAGTCAGTCTGGACAACAAATTTTGTGATGCCACATACCCGGGATTTATTTTGGCGTAGCAAAATTTGGTATGCATTCCAACTCTATACATAGTTTTCACATGATAACAAATATAAAACTTAGATTCCGAATTAGGGTCTTCAAATCCTAATTAGGGTTCCTAAACCCTACATCATGAAAAATGAAACACATATTTTTGAGAAACAAAAATATTTATAAAGGTCTTTGGGACAATTTAAAGCTTGGCAAAATTTTAGAATGGATAAAATTGTGATTCATTGAGAGATATATAGGATCAAAAACCTCTAGGACACTCTTGTAACCCTAAACCCTAAATCCTTAATCTTGGAAAAATTTAAGAATGGAAAAACCAATGATAAATTGAGAGATATTTAGAATCAAAAACCTCTAGGACACTCTTGTAATCCTAAATCCTAAACCCTAAACCTGATATTTCAAGAGCTTCATTGAAATTATATCAACAACTCATCAATAAACTTGATTCTTGCACAATCAAAAGTTTTTGTTTCAAAGGTAATGTTGGATTTTATAATTAAATGAAAAAAAAAGCTTGTCTAAATGACCGCTTTCAAAAAATATTTTGACAAATTCATTCATACAAGTGTCATTCCTACCCACTAATTCAAAGCACTTGTGAGGATTAAAAATGAAGATTCAATTCGATCAAACAGAATAGATGATATTTAAAGTCAATCAAAGGCACATTTAACTTGACTTCCATCCCTGAAAGCACATCTACTAGAACAAAAATAAAAAAATCTTTCACTTTTCTTCTTCCTTCAATATATAAATTATTCATTAAAAAGACAAAGATTACAAAAAATAAAAAATGTAGTTGTTACAAAAACTTGAAAATATCTTTTGACATTGTGGAAAAAATACACACAACAACTCATGAACTCAAACCCCCCACTAAGTTTGTTATCATATTCCATGCATAGCGGAATCCATGAGGTAAAGCTGAGTTGTTTCAAAACAAGCCATATTATAGCCCTTTTTTTTTACCTTTCTTTCTTTTTTTCTTTTAGTTGGCCATTTCAGAGCCATTGTGAGGCCATCTTTTGAACTTTGTTGCCCCTTCTGTTCTCTAAAAATTCAAATCAGTATGGTGGTATATATCTCCAAGGTAATATCCATTTTTTTTTTTCTTTTCTTTTCTTTTCTTTTCATGCATGTTACATGGGCAGTCGCAAATCACTGCCACTCTTGGTGGTCACCATAGACCCTCAGTGAAAGAGGCAATCAATGGGTAATCAATAATCAATAGATGAATATGTTGTTTTTTTTTGGATATCACATAGTAAAGGGGAAGAAGAAGGGTCTGAATTGTAAGGAGGGTGAGGATGCTTCTCCCCCCCCCCCTATGAATTGATGTGTTCTGTAGGTCTTGCGTGTTGTTGGAGGATGCAAAGGCAACCATGAAGATGGCCTGGTGGGGTCAAGGCAGCACCTGTGTAGTTGGTGCACCACAGCCTACATTCCTCCGCCATACCCGAGCAGGAGCTGCATGTCGTGTGTAGTTGTAGTGCACCACAGCCTACATTCCTCCGCCATACCCGAGCAGGAGCTGCATGTCGTGTGTAGTTGTAGTGCACCACAGCCTACATTCCTCCGCCATGCTCGAGCAGGAGCTGCATGTCGTGTTGTACCAGGGCCCAACAACTTGAAGGGAAGAGAAGACTTGCTGATTTGCATGCATGGATGTAAAAATAAAGGGAATGTCAAAATTCCACACTGTCTGCCAGATTTTAGTTGTGTCTCGATGCATCAGAACCTTACGGCCAACCCTTCGCGGCTGTTTCTGGTTGAATTCTTGGCTCGACTGTCTTAATTTCTGATTTGAGGTTTTTGTGCCAGATCATTAATTAGGCTTTGTACGGTTTGTCACCCCGCTTTTAGAACTCTGTGCATTCCATTCTTGGCTTTGGGTCTGCTACTCTCGGTTGGCCAGTGTTTTCTCTTCTTCCTTGTGCTCGGGTTTCCGTTTTTCCATGCGCTAGTGTTTAGTGATTATTTTGCTCCTTCCAACTCTACTGCTTCGTTTCGTTAGGTAGCTTCGTTGACGGGCGTGATTGACAAGAATGATCCTGGCGGAGGTAGGGAGCCTTTCTCACGACGGACAGTTCCATCGCTTGACCTCAGCTTGAGCGCTCTCTTCTGTTCTCTTACCACCTTTGCCTTCCGCCTACCGGTAAGTTACTCTGTCTCCGTTGAGCTCTCCAGTGATCCACAAGTATCTTATTGTTGTCCAGTTTCTTTTTCTCTTGCAATTCCAGCGCCGGTTTGCTTTTCCGGGTGTCGTTGATTTCTTGGCCGGGGTCAGCCGCCCCTCCATGTTTCGTGTTTCTGCGGTGAATTTCGAGTGTCTATGGTGAATGTCAGGGTGATTACTTATGTTGTTGGAGTATTAGTTGTGAGGCATGATTCGGGAGGGTTTAGAAGTGGCTGTCATGCGCGCCATGAGCTTTGATTGTGGTTTGGCAGCTGATTTTACTCTTTCTGCTTGTTGTCTCTGTCGGGGTTTGTTTTGGCTGAGCGGAGTTTTGTATGCATTTCGAGCACTGCTCGCGTTTGTGTGTGACAGCGTTCTAATGAATTGCTGATGAGGTTGCACGTTACAGGAGGTTTACCTGGTCACGTAGGCAGCACAGGCTTGCTGAAAGGGTTATGCGCATTTCAAGACAATGGATACCGAAATTAAAGAGGTGAAGCAAGAGATCAGGAAAGTACAGCAACAGATCGATGATGTGGAAGGACAACTGACGAAGGCTGCCACAGAGTCCGATGTCGCCTACTGGCGGAAAGAGAAGGAGCAGTTGCGGAAAGAGAAGGAGCAACTACGGGAAAAGGAACTGCTGCTACTCAGCGCTGATACTTCAGGTGAAATCACTTGTCCTAACACTTAATGCATTATCCTGTTGATTATATCCACTTCTTCCCTTTGGCTAGGGTTCCTATTAGTATCTCGTCCGGTTCATATTCTTGGGCAAGGGTTTAGTTCATGGTTATGGAATTAGGGTTGGCATCGGGGTAGCACCATCTACCGGTATGATTCTCCTTCTTATCTTGGTAGCTTAATCAATACCTTAAGCCCTGAAGTATGCATTCTTACAAGCTCCTGCTCCTGGTATTTTTTTTTTCAGCAGAACAATTAGGTTTTCTTGTGATGGCTTGTTGGATGCTTTATTCCACGACTGATAAGGTCTGTCGTTTTCAAGGTTTCTGAATCTTGTGAATCTTTTGAATCTCATTGAGTAAGAAATGTTGTTCTTGGTCTTACTGATTCGCTCTCTAGTGCTCTCTAGTTTTTGCTCAATGCCAGCAGTTATTGTTCCCCACCCTCTTGTCCTCTTCTTCTGGTACTTCTTGGTCATGTAGGTTATGCAAGTACACAGGGAAGTACATATTCCAATTTTATTCGCTGTTTATCATTCAGAGACACGTGCATGTATTGGATGGTCTGGCACCATTGTTGAATTGGCTGCGTTGCACTGTTCATACTTTGCGCCTTAAGGTCTGTTTGTCTATTCACAGGTGAGAAAGCCGTTGATTTATGCTTTTTGTAAACAAGTATGTTTCAATTTTTTCCTCCAGTAAACCTATTAAGGGTTGTAGATGTGTCTGCATGGCACTTATTAATTAGTTCTCGAACTTATGGGTAACTGGTGAAGGTTTTCTCCATGAAGCCACCCTCCCTCCCTTTGTTTGAACTCATGGTACTTCACCTCAGCCGATTATTGCCCAATAAAGGGTTACTGCTGGCTGTTACTTAATAACCAGCAAACACACTCCCCCAACTCACCTGACTTCGGCCTTCTCTTGCTGCCACGTTACGTCTCGGTAGCTGTGCCTGAATGCTGTTCCAGCTATATATACCAAGCCACCACTCTTTTTTCTTCCCTGTGGTTACTGGACGCGTTGAGGTGGTCGGTGTGGAACTCTATATCTTGGGGGTTTTCGTTTCTGGAGGGGACACTACTCTTTCACCATGGCTACATAGGTTTCCGATACTATAGGTAGTCTGGCCTGCTAATTTATGTGCTTATTTAGGCTCGCATCTCTATGTATGTTTACTTATTTTGTGGTTTGAGCAGCTGCTCAACAGGATGCACTGGACCCTTTCCGGAGGTTATTAGTAGAAGCAAGAGTGGACGCCAGGATTCCGGAGGTCACTGAACTGAAAGGTTACTTGCTGCATACGCCACGTATGGCATTTCCGGTTTCTCACCGACGCTACTTTCTGTGGAAGAGCTATCTGAGTAAAGCAGACAACTTTATTTGTCATGACCCTGCACGAGGCGTTTGCTGGAATTTGGATGACCACCTTGGGATCGTGTTAAGGCCTCCAGCTACAGGCTCTACAGAAAGTTCTTATCATGCTTATTGGGATTGTCTTGTAACTGAGCCAATATCCCTGTTCTCTTTGGAAACACTTGACTTTGATAGAGACACCTCAAGGTTTAGTTCATCCGAGAACAAGCGCCCAGACAAACTTGGGATGGTTTCCAGACTCGCACTTTGGCGTGGGGAGGAGAAGGGGCCAGATACTGAAGGTGATCCCAAACAAGAATTGGTCAGGGAGCTGATCTGGACGTATGGAAACCTGCCCTATCTCCTGTGTTATTATGCCAACGCAGCGATCGTTACTTACTGTGCACTAGTGCATGATGCTAAGCGATGTAAGACTGAGGTGGTGGATTTGATCACTGTCAATCTATCTGTTGTAGAGGACAGGTTGCTGGCATCGTTGATAGGCTTCAACATCAGCAAGCTGCTAATGCGCCTGTCTGAAGCTGGAATCGTGCTGGGAGTTGAGTCTGACTTTTACGATTATCGCACTGACGGAAAAACTGTTTTCGTGGGGACTGCTGTTGACAAGATCTACAGAGATAAGCGTACCTTTGAGAAGGTGTACCAAATATATGAGAGCATCAAGGATTGCCCTAATGCAGAGCAGGTGCAGAAAATAAATGCAGCCGATCGTAGATTCCGAATGAGACCCCGGTGTCTTGTGAAAAGCCGGGCGAGACCTGAAGATGAACTTTTGAAAGCATTGATCAATGTTGCAGAAGCACTGGTCTGGTTGCATGGAAAAAATCTAATGCATCGAGATATAACTTGGCGGAATGTTCTCAGAAACACTTCAGGTACCAACTGGGTTTTAATTGATTTTGATGAGACTGCTGCTACTCCCTGTGGCCACGCTCACGGACTGAGTGTCGAAGCTCACGCCCCTGAGATGAGCAGAGGTCGTCATGACTCGAGTGTAGACATATGGGGCATTGGGCATTTGATCAGGAGTAGCGGGATAAACGGTTTGTCAGCGGGTTTGCGAGAGTTGCAAAGGGATTGCTTGCAGACTGACGCTTCCAGAAGACCAAATGCAGAAACTTGCTTGGAGAGATTAAAATGTCTCCGTGGAATGACTAACATGAACTTACACATGGACTTCGAAAGCTGTTGAACCTGATGGGAGGGATACTGTGATTCCGGCATCTAGTTGTTGAAGCAGATAAGGATGACCTATCATGTGGGAATGAGATCTTATTTGCAAGAATCCTACGTAGAGCCGCATCCGGCATTGTTGGCTGAAGGCGCCTATAGTGCTCCATCTTCTCAAGTTTCATGTAACTTTTGAGAAAATAGCTCCAGAGGATTGAAGTCTGCAAACTTTGCAATTCTGATCATTACCAAGGGAATCGGTTCGTTAAAACAAACCTCTCGTGCTGCAGATTGGAAAAGTAGGATGTGCCCATGCACTACCGAAGAGGGTTTGTTTTTGACACCTTTTTTGACAGGTTTTCGACATTTTATTTTGTTTTTGGGAAATTCTCTGACATATGACTATCGAAATTTGGAAGGATTCCGCATTCTTCGGTTTTTGATAATTTTTTCGACACATGAGTGACTAAACCAATGTCGAACTAATTTTCCCACACTTTAACGTCGAAAACTTCATCGACAATTTGTCAATGTTCGAAAATCTGTCAAAACAAAGTAAATAAAGTGGGTGTTCCAAAAGGTGTCGACTTAATTCTGTCAAAACAAGGGTCCAAAACCTCCTGCAAAATAAGTTCAAAAAACAAATCAGAAACTGACAAAAAAAAACCCCAATTTAGTAGTGAACATCATGTAAACTATGCTGAATATGACGTAAATATATACGTCCACCTTTATGTCAGTGCAGCTACTAACAGTTTACTCATCCAATAATGCATTGGACATAAGGATTCTCCAAAGCATACACCCCCTTCCTATTAGGAGGCAGATAGTAACAGTTTACTAATCCAATAATGCATTGGACTTATGGAGTTCTCCGAAGCATATGCCCCCTTCCTACAAGGAGGTAGCTACTAATAGTTTATTGATCCAATAATGCATCAAATATAAAAGTTCTCCAAAGCATATGCCTTCTTTCTATTAGGAAGCAACAAGCTATTAACAATTCATTGATCCAATAATGCATTTGATTTAAAAGTTTTCTTAAGCATATGCCCCTTTCTTATGAAGAGATAGCTATTAATAATTCATTGATTCAATAAGACATTGGATATAAGAGTTTTTATAGAAGCATTAACCTCCTTCCTATTATGAGGTAGATAGGTGCTTGTGGTGACTTGTAAATAAGGATGTATGCACTTTTCGAAAACTTTAAGTACATATTTAGAATAGATGACTCTCAATTGGATCCAACGAGCTTTTTAAAAATTTCAAAAATCTTTGTATGACAAAAATCAAAACCCTAAAGTCTAAGTCAAAGTAGTTATATCTCTCAAACTATGAATATGTATAGGAAAAGAATTACACCATTGAAATCCTAGGTACCATAAATGAAGGGGGGGGGGGGTAGGTTAAGTCAAAATCTAAAAATATTGATGCTAAAAAATCGGGGACACCCTTATAATCCTAAATCATAAATCCTAAACCCCCTAATCCCTAAAAATCCCTAAATCCTAAATCGTAAAATCCTAATCTCCTAAACCCTAAATCTCATATCTCCTAAGCTATAAACTTGCTCAAGATTTCAAATATACCATTAAAATCAGAAGCATCATAAATAAAAAGATAGGTCGAATCAAATCTTCAAAAAGACAAAGTACAAAAAAAGTCAACAAAATATTATTTCAAGTCAAATGCCTTATATCTCAAAATTGAAAAACATGTATAGGATTTCAAGTCCACCACTATACATTTCTAGAACCTTTATATAGGGAGGTAGATCAAATCAAAACTCAAAATTTCCTATTCATATGCAAAGTCAACTCAAAAGTCAAAATAGTCAAAATAATATCTCCAAATGTATGCACTTTTTGAAAACTTCAAGTACATGTTTAGAATGGGCGACTCTCAAATGGACCCAATGGGCTTTTCAAAAATTTCAAAAACCTTTGTATGACAAAAGTCAAAATTCTAAAGTCCAAGTCAAAGTAGTTATATCTTTCAAAATATGAATATGTATAGGAAAAGAATTACACCATTAAAATCCTAGATACCATAAATGGAGGGAGGCGATAGGTCAAGTCAAAATCTAAAAATATTGATGGTAAAAAATTGGAGATACCCTTGTAACCTAAATCCTAAACCCTAAACTTGGCTGGATACACCCTTGTAATCTTAAATCCTAAACCCTAAACCTTAAAATCCTAAGCCCTATTTTGGGTTCAGGGTTACATGTGATGTAGGTGGAACAATTGTATAAGATTTTTAAATTATAGGATTCTCCATTTGAGGAGTTTCAAGTCAAAATTATTGCATGCGACAATATTTAAGCCTCAATAACTATACAAGCGATGTGCTAATGAGGTGTTTAAAGAATTTTCAGTATCTTCTCTTACTTTGTTGGACTTTCTTTTGGCCATTGAACTTGTGGATTGTGGAAGCGCTACTCGAACTTTAGTTAGTAAGGTGAGAAAGTGCTACAATTTTGAAATTGTGGTACATACATTATAGAGGAAGTTGGTGTGGTTGATGCCAAGAAGTAGTGGAGGCATGTATTAGAGGACATGAAGTATTATTGCTAATAATGGTTTACGTAAGCTTACTCACAAACTAAGCACTTGCTATTAGTGTACAGTTCTTCACGACGAAGCCTCTTGCTTATGACCAAGTTTACTTCCGATGTTATACCCCTCAACAATGCAACTGATTCATTTTGCAGTTTGTGTCATGGATAATCAACGTGATATTTTCCTGCATAAAATATACTTCAGAATAAAATTCGAGAGATCTCTTAGCTTTAGTGGCGATGGTTTGAGAGGCTACATGAGCAGCGGCTGTTTTTCATAATCGCATACCTCTTTTTCACATTTTGGTAGTTTGTCTTTCTTATAATTGATTGTCGACCTACTTCATACTATTCGACCCGCTTCATATCTTACATTGGTCAAAAAAGAGTTGATGCAAATAATTTTTTATTTTTTTATTGCAGCTTACGAAACACACTCTATGTGCGTTTCAAAAGTGAGGTTGTTGTGTGTGCACTAGTTTATATTGTGGCTTTGAGGTATGAACTCGAAGTCCCTAACTATCGACAATTTTCATGCTGCTTATTTTTCATATCGAATCTTCTGCAACTATTGCTGTTGTAGACATTACGTGGTGCAATCAAAGTAGAAAAAGGAAGGAAAAAAGCTCTGAAAGCTATAAGAATTTGTCCAAGGTTGGACATCGCTCGAGAAAATCCTACATTGTGGATTTGAAGTCAGGTTCCATAATCAAGCAAGACCAAGGTGACCTAAATCTCCAACATCTGAACGTCAGCTAAAACTCAAAAAGGAGCCTAACACTTGCATATCAAGAATCGTGTCAATTACAAGTTTGTCTTCTAGAGCCAATTAAGGACGAGAACTTGGCCATGCTAATTCAAAACTCTTTTCTTATCGATATGAAAACTTGCTTCTTTGCCTTCAACTTGCAATGGCAGATGGCTACTTGTGGTGCTTACCACCTTCCCACTCTAAGCATTCACTGCCACATGGATCAAATATACTTAATGGAACTTTAAGGAATCTTATAGCATTGACATCTGGGCAAGGATTGATTCATAAGAAGAGAGAAATTGAGTAAAATCATCATGTATAATAGTCATCCAAATTTTTTTAAAAGAATCTGCCAATAAAGAGGGGTTCCTTATTCATAGGTAGGTCTCATGTATTAGCTATGGTATCTTCCAACTCTGCCTTTGTGGCTCCTACGGATGATTAACTTCAAAAGCTTATGTAGGTAAATTGCTCTTAGCCTCCCAAAAACCAATGTTGTTTACAACAATAATATAGGAGAACATCTTCTACGGATGCAAGACGATCACCAAGCAGGAGATTCACGCTGTGACAATGGTGGCTAATGTATACAACTTCATGAGTGCATTGCCTGCTAGAATTGTTTCCAGGTTTGTGGGATTCAAGACAAGCTCTTGTCATCTTAAGAGGTCAAAAAAGGAGAATATGAGAATCTACTTTCAAAATTCTACAACAAAGACCAAGCTATGCAAGAGCTCAAAGAAGTGCACCAACTTTGAGCTCAGCACATAAGTAGATGTAGAATTTTAGGGGTGGATCTTGGTGGAGTCTTAAACAATTGATACTCTGGAATTCCAAAACTTGAAATTACAAGCCATGTGTTGAAGTAGATGTCGGTTTGATAGTCATTTGTTCTAACATAGTTAAGATTGTCAAAATGATAAGGGACTTAATCTAAAATCTGATCAAGAGGTAATATTTTGTCCTTTTAACAGGTGACTTCATGCTTGCTAATATTTGTTCAACTTTAATAAGAAGGTGCTATTTTCTACCCATACTGGAATTGGTATGACACAGATGATTCTGTTTGCATTGCATTGAGGATTGTATTTATGATATTTACATTATTTAGTTTTTAGGTTGGTGTTATTTTAGCACATCAACAAAAATTGATGTAGGAGGTCACAAGTTTGTTGAAGGTAACCTTACTTTCTATTTTAATGCATCTCAATTTCTAAACTGCCTTATCATTGTGTAAACTTCAATTCTAATTCCATAAATACAAGGAACAAAAAGCCTCATTCCTTCTTACTGATAACTATATTCACAATCTCGACTCTCTCAAAGATTATAATCTATTATGTCTATTCAAAATATAAGTCACAGGTTAACAATGTAGCCCTTATGGTGATAGCGTAATTGCTTGCCTGCCCTCAAGAAGATGCTAGCATTTGGAGTGACAAGGTCTTGTCGAAGGATGATCCCCGCGGAGTGGCGAGACCCTGTTGAGGGACGAGTGGCTATTGTCACAACTTTGACAAAGCTCACAAGATTGATACCAACGTGGAGGGTTCTATCATCTTGCCTTCATAGATTCCATCAAATGCTAGGAGGTGATTACCTCCTCTGCTAATACATAGATTGTATAGTTTATATGTTCATTATGAATATATGTTTATTTTTTTTGCTGAGTAGAGTTTTGTATCCATTTCAAGCACTGCTTGCTTTTGCATGTGAGTGTGACAGCATTTTAATGAATTTCTCGTAAGGTTGAATGTTATAAGAGGTGGTCATATAGGCAGCATAAGCGTGCAGAAAGAATTATGCGTATTTCAAGATAATGCTACTTGGCTCTTACATTCGACTTCACCCTCACTTTTGAAAATAATCAAGGTTCATGTCTATCTCTATGCACACATCTTACATCCTAACAAATCTAAAATTTAGATTCTTCATTAGAGTCTATAAACCCTAAATTCTAAAAAATCAAATACATAATTTTGAAGAAAAAAAATATTTGTATACGTCTTTGTGGCAACATATATCTTAGAAAAAATTCAAAACTGACAAATATATGATAAATTGAGAGATATTTAAGATCAAAAATCTATAGGATGCCCTTGTAATCCTAAACCCTAAACCCTAGTTAAAATCTAAAAATATTGATGCTCAAAAATCGAAGACACCCTTATAATTCTAAACCTAAATCCTAAATCCTAAACCTGACAATTATCTAAACTCAAAGGTAAGCTGAAGCACAAAATTATCAGCTGAACATATGAAGATAATCATGATATAAAAATTATCAATTCATAGATGCGGATTTATAGAACTTGATACCACCTGCAAGGTCACACTCTTGATCTATATCTAGAATTGGGTACATGCGCTCACATCGAAGAAAAGTACATCAAGAGTGCCGTCCATCACATACTACCACTATCCTTTAGATACCACTCTTATTTTTCTTCACCTTCTATGGACTCATCTAAAACCTTGTTGCCTAGTCTTTCGATTGAAGACTACCTTAGGTTTCACAGAAGAGTAAGACAATATGATACATGTCTCAGTAAACATCGTTTAGGTTTGCTTGCAAAGAAAGAAGGGAGTGAATGGTTGGAGGGCAGTTCGAGGTTGGGAGAGACAAAAGTATGACTAATAAGATGCAATTGAAGAGTGGAGGTAGAGAAAGACATTGAGTGAAGACGAGCGAGGGCTTACGAGGGAAACAATATAATGTTGACAGTGTTGCAGAGGCAGCACGAGTGGCAATTTGTGGGAGGAAGAAGAGAGTCACCGTTTATGAACAGCACAGCGGAGAGACTGACATCGCTAGATGAGAGAGGTGCATTGTCGCTGTTGTTATATGAATCAATGGTAGACTATGTGCCTAAGTTTCAGCATATGTAGGTGCAACATGCAATGTGACGGTTGAACTTATTCTCGTCCGAGATGATATACAATGCAAAGACACTAGTATATAATGCGACGAGTAGGATGTAGTAGAAGAACTACAAATTTGGAGATTGAAGAGCATATAGTTACACACCTTCAATAATTTCAAGCCTATCGAGCTCTTAGGTATCCAAGGGTGAGTTTTTGGGATTTTTGATGGTAGACGAGGAGTTGTTGATTGAGACAAGGAGTGGAAAGGGAGATTTTTTTGAAGAGGCAAAAAAGAAGCGGGTTGAGCAGACCTGTGAGGGTTGAGCTTGGGACTGGCATTGCCACTAGGACCTAGGAGATTGTTGATGGAATCATTGATATTTTTTGATATGTTGTTCAACAAGTTTCTACCATTGAATGAAGACAAGGAGACATGGTTGGTAGTGGACATATACGCATGTGATCAATTTTGGATGTTTGAATTTGTCACTTGAATCAATGCTAGTCGAACAAGTATAGTGCCTACCACTGCTAAGCCTTCCATTGTCTCTGTCAAGGTCGTCTTTGCTATTGCCCAGGTCGATTGAAGAATGAAAGACAAATGTGAGACCCTAATTAGGGTTTATAAATCTTAAATTATAAAAAATAAAACACATAAATTTGAAAAACAAAAGCCTTTATATAGGTCTTTGTGATGATATAATGCTTAGGAAAAATTTCAAAACTATCAAAAAAATAATAAATTATGAGATATTTAATTTCAAAAATCTATGAGATACTTTTGTAATCCTAAACTCTAAACTCCTAAATCCTAAATCCTAAATTTAATGCCAATGCTATCAATATCAAGTGCAAGAGAGTATTTAAGGCTACATTTCAAGATGCATCTAAGGTCAATACCAACGTCACTAGCAAAAGTGCCACAAAAGTCGACGATGGAGCTGATGGCAATGCTATAGGAATTGGAGATTTGAGGTACACCATTGGCATTAGTTGCACAGTGGCTGCAATAGTAGTACTCGATGAGGTTGTTGCCATTACATTGGTGCACGCAAAGCATACCTGAGACACCAACAAAGGTATCAGGACAGTGGAATTAGAAAGAGCAATAGGATATGGAGGAGAAAGATGATGGAGAGCCGATAATAGAGAACGGGCAAGAATTGCTAGCAAAAATATACGTGTTAGGGACCATATACCATATAAAGATTCAAGACTAAGAAATAGAGTTAGCTTAACATTAGAACAATAATTGGATATAAGGCAAGAAGGTCTTCACTAGAATATAAGAAGTGAGTTTAGGGTTTAGGGTACCTTGGTCGCATCTGTATTGGTCACTCAATACCAATTTCTCTTGCGCCAATAACTCGGCCTTTTCTCGTTCCATTACCAACTGACCCTTCGCTTTTTCCAGTTCCAGAATTGAATGACTGCGAGCCCGGAATAGTTCTTGCCTGTGGATCTCCACCATGCGTTCTCTTTCTTTGTCCCAAGCTTCCTGTTGTTCCCCAATTTTTCGCTCCAATAGCAGCTTGGATTCCGCATTCGCCTGGATGATCCGTTCTTGCTCTTCAATTCTACCAGTTCATTGTTGGCGAGGACGCCGCACAGTTGGGAGCGGGGCCAGGTATAATGGGTAGGATTTCCTTTTTGTTGTTGTTTTTTTTTTCTTTTTTTCTTTTTTTTCTGTGTCTTACAATACATTGTATGTAGGGTTAAGAAAAGCCAGTAAATTGATGAGTGGATAGTTTAGAGGGTTTGATGGATGATTAGGAAGGAAAAAGTAGTCAACATCGGATGTGTAATGTTTGGTATCCGGGGGTAAGTACGAACCTGTTGAAGAAAGAAGTAGAAGGGGCCCAAAAACTGTGAAAGCGTAGAGCCCGGGGCAAGCTTGGTGCTATCTCTTGTTTGTCTTTTTTTCTTTTTTCTTTTCTTTTCTTTCCTTGGTTTTGTTTTCTTTTGAGGTAACTCCAGAGTCGAGAGATTGGGATCCGTTCCGATTGTTGAACAAACGTAGATCAAGAGTATTGTGAGGGGAAATAGAAATTGAATCTCTATGTTGTTGAGTGAGAAATCGAATTCGTGAATATTGAGTTCTGTTTGGCGGATTGAAAGCTGGTGACCGAAGATATGGGTGTGGTTCAATTGTCAGGGACGATGTTGTGCCGTATTGGCTGTAATGGTTGAACAGTGAAGGACATCCATATAAGAGATGGGTAGAATTGGATGCGTCCAGGTTTAGAATGTGGAAGAAATGATTAGTTTCGGAATGTGTTATCAGTGTGAAGATATATATCCAGTGATGGGAACATAGTCAGTGGATATGTGCGGTCCGTCAAGGCAATGCAGTATTACATGATATGGTGTCATGAGATGGAAGAAAGACAAGTGAGTGGAATAGGAGATTTGTGGGAGACGAGATTACAAATGGTTCATATTCGACTGTCAAGAGGAATGTATGGATGGTTGTAGAAATTGATGTCATTTTAGATTCGGAGCAACATTTCTTACGTAACCACTTTTCTCGACTAAATCATCCATCCTACCTCCTGAATTCAGTGTCCGATGGATGATTCATCTATTTCACCAGGTTCTCTAACCAATGTCCGACAGAAATCAGGTTTTCTACCCACTCTACAAGCATAACCTTTGCACAACAAAACCAATTCATGCTCCTCCCCCAAGTGAGTTGAGATCGTTGCAACAATCAATAGAGCCCGTAGATCTCCGCCTAGCATGCTGGTAACCAGGTTTTCATCACACGCTCCATCTAATTCATTGTGTTGTGAAGACGATGATATCTCCCAACACTCCCCTTTGGTTGGATGTCAAGGCGCTCCCGTAAGACATTGCAAGAGAAACAAAGAGCCAGTGACTGAGATGAGCTTCACAAAGATAAATTGAGCGAGGAAAACAATGATTGAGTACTCGCTGAGGCAGCACTGCCACCGGCACATGCAATTGTCACCCTGAACCCTGAAAACCACCCATCTGAATTTCCCTCTGTTGTGATATTCAAGCTGCTCTTCACCAGGTATCCAACTTTCGGTTGATTCCGCAATCAACCGAAGGCTTCATCCATGTTTTGCAGGAATCATTAATGAAAACATAACAAATCAAAATTTAAAAGTGAAAGATTATGTGACCAGGAAATAGAAAAAACCTGGCATAGGTCGGAAATCAAACACAAAGTAATGTCCACAACAGTTTGTGGGGACCCGAGCTTTTTCATGAGTTTCAATTTTCGTACATCACATTGAGACAAGAATGAGAGTGATGTGAATACTTTGACATGTGAATGAAAGTGATGTAAAATACAGTAATGAAAACCAGCTGTGAAGGATTTTTGGTTGATCAAGTATAAGTCCACACCTACACGAGTAGTGTGGCAACCCCGAAGAACTCACAGCCTCTCGTACTTCTCCAAGTTCCTCCATTTGTCCTTCAAGTCAACTTCAGTGCGCCCACGAAATGCATCTGTATTGTCGTTCAAAATCTTCTTCCAATGTCCTTTCCCATGCTCTTGGACTCCCCGCTTCAAAAGCTCAACCTCCTCATTCGACCATTTCTTTTGTGTTTGTCTTTGTGTCGAGCCTGACCCAATCCCAAGAAGAGACTCACCGTGTTTACATTCACGTACAGTTTGCTCGGAATTGCAAATCAGCACTTCACCGCAAAGGTCAATCTCCTGAAAAGGCCGCTTCTCCCTCTGCCCTCCATGCATGAAGCCCACCCTACCTGTGATTTTGGAAGGAGACCAAGACGATTCCAGGGCACGGGCGGTTTCTTTGGTATTGTGGAGGCCCGGGTCGAGCAGAAGGGGATGTGATGGAGACGAATAAGGGTCTTGTGAATTACTAGGATGTGGGTACTCGGAGGAAAGCTGAAAGCAGTGTGCGTTTGAGGAGGGCCTGTCTTTATCTTCATACATGTTATCATCTTCCAAACCTAGTGCGTGTGCCAAAGGAGGCAGGTTCAAAACACTGAGTCCTAAACACTGAGAGGTAGTCCCTGGATTTTTCAAGCGCACATGCTGTTTACATACTTCTGCTTGATCCTTCACAAGCTTCTTCAGCGAGTGATGGGCATCTTCCAATACTACAACCGACCTCTTTACCTCTGCAATCTTGACATCTAGAATGTTTTGTAGCTCACTTTGTGATGCTCGAAGTGCTCCTTCCAACTGCTCGAACCTCCTGTCAACGAAGGTTTCTTGTGTATCATGGAAGCTGCGATCCTCAGAATCGGGGATGGCCACTGGATGAGGGGACCGTACCGAAGATTGGGCTCGCAAGCTCCGCTTCCCAGCAATAGTGGATGCTGCAAATTCTTCCAAAACGAGTGGACCCAATAAAATCCAAGCCTTGGCCGCCAGAGTTCTAAATTCATCTCGAATGACCTTCGCTTGTTGGGCGTCCACTCTCTTCTCGCCAAGCAATGTTCGGAGCTCGCTTTTCAGCTCCAAGAGAGGTCGCTCGAGATCTTTCCTCTCTAATGCAGGCTGTAGGAGCCCTCCTCGCATAGACACTTCCAACTCTTCTGCAGGTTTAGAGGCAAGCGAATTCTCGAGTCCTTCAAGATATTGCAAAGCTAGGTCGACGTCGATTTCGTTTGGAATTGGATCGCCCAATTACTGGGTAAGGTCCCTGATCAGCAACATTTGTCTCAATCTAAGAACACCTGTAGGAAACGGCAATAACTTCGTTAGTTCCTGTATAATGTTCACTCCCACTGTATGCTTCAGAACGTATTCCCATATCCAGGCATGTATGAGCTTAAAACCCAGTTCTTTCCCTCCCCTCGGTGTCCTCTCCATCGTTATTTTGGATTTTTCAACAACCTTCGCTCAAAACAAAAACAAACAAACAAACAAACAAACAAAATAAATAAATAAATAAATAAATAAATAAATAAATACTGAAGATCAAAGAAATCAAACTTAGAAACAAAATATATTTGAAAAGAGAAAAAGAAAGTAAAAAGATGTTCCAGTTTTGTAATGAGTGTCATGGACATAACCGAAAGTCATGAACATAACTAAGAGTTATAACTACAGTTCAGCACAGGGCGGAACTATATTATTATTAAGAATAAGCTTTTATAGTAGGTCTCATGGACATGACCAAAAGTTATAATTAAAGTCCAGGATAAAGTTGGACTGTAAAAAAAAAAAAAAAAAAAAAAAAAAAAAGACTTTTGTAGTAGGTGTCCTAGACATGAATAAGTATTATAACTAAAGTTTAAGTTCAAGGTAGAGTAGTCCAGAAAGGTTACTCTAGTCTCACACACACACATTCACACACACACACATTCACACACACAGAAAGACGGAGAAAGTGGGAGAGAGATTCCAAGTTTAATAGCCCTGCATGCATCCGTTGGTGGAGTGAGCATCGCACACACACACGCACACGCACACGCACAGAAAGACGGAGAAAGTCGGAGAGAGATCCTATGGTCAATAGCCCATCAATCAAGATTGGAAGTGGCCACAGAAAGAAACATGAAGATGTAGCAGGCTTGATTGCACAAAACAGTTCCCGGTCTTGTGTGACAAAAAATAAGAAAATGGAAAAGCAATAGTAGTTATTGTTGCCGTCGGAGGAAAAAAGAAACAAGAGAATGATTGGTGAACGAAGCTCCTCACCACATTCTCTCACTCAATCTTCAATACTATGGAGGGCAACAAGTTTCAAGGCGATGCTGTCCCAACAACAGAAGTATCAATTGAACTCGTGAGAGGCCCAGATAACCAAATGCCAAGTGCTGGACCTGCAAATACAACAATTTCCTGTAGTTGCTCAAGCAATCACATTGTATGTTATCAAAAAAAAAAAAAAAAAAAAAAAAAAAAAAATCAGTAAAAGTATATTTTTGCATAATATTGTAGTCTGTAAAGTTTTATTTTAAAAATCTATGAGACTAGTGGAATTCCAAGTTCACTAGCGTTTAGTGTTTAGGAACCCCTGATCCTGAACATTAAAACCCCAATTCATTCTTATGGTCGTTGATTTGAATGAATCCTTAGACGTAATCCCTGCACATGAGTCCTAAGGCCTAGCTTTTACATACCGCCTCCAATTCTGTCCGTACTTGTTGATGAAGAAACGGGCGCCACCAACGCGATCCACATAGACACCATCTTTTTTCCAATATCCTCCCCCTTCTATCTTTTGTAGCATGATGGGATGAGGGTCCAGGTCTTTCGATCTGCTGTGGTACTGCCAGGATGCATTGTGCAAGAAGTCCACAATCAAAGGACGAATCCCTTCTTCGTCCAACTTCCAACCATCGTATTGGTACAAAGGGCGTTCATTTTCTTTATTTTGGGCCACCATGGCTTGCCTCCACTCCCGAGCCTCCTGGAGCTGGCGCTTCATGTTTTTGCCGCTCCATCCTAGTGCCTGGCGTGCCTCGGTGAGAGCGGATCGCATCCTAATACTCGGTTTTGTATCATTCCCACCCTGCACCAACCCTTGCAGCTGTTGGACCTTCGACCTCAAGCTTCCAAGGACCTCATCGATGGAAATGTGTCGGACCAAAAAGGTTCCCCCCAACATCTTTTCGATGCCCCCCAAATTTAAAACATCTAAGGCGAGGCAAATGCGATAGGCCTCAGCAATCGTGTGCACACGAAGGATTGTGATTTCAATCCTGGTACCCAGAAGGCACTCCTTGAGGTCATTGCCATCATATTGTTCCCAAGCCCGTGATAAGTTTGCAACTTGTTCCACCCGAGTGCGCATGGTTCGCATGGTCTTCGGTACATCATCCAAGTTGTCCTTTGGTATTGCGGCGACCACCTCGTGGCACAGCTCTTGGTAGATCTTGATTTTCCCGATCCTTTCACATCCATGGATGCAAAATTCCAGAGAACCAAGCTTTCTGGTGTTGAACATTTCGTACACGTCTGCCTTCCTAAACCTTCGATGGAGGCGGAATTGACTTTCACCAAAGCCAAAGATATGTACCGTTCTTGTTGGCACCACGATCCCAATGTCGAACTGGTTCCTTGCAACCACGGTTGTTGTGCCATGAAGGATCATGTGATACTCCACAAACAAGTCAATTTTAGGCTGGGCCTTCGGGAAGGCCCACTTCATTCCAAAGAATCCCACTCGGCACTCCACATGCCCACAAGCGTGGAGCGCATCTACCATGGCTCGAACGGGGACATTCACTTGGCTCTTGGAAAGAACCATGCTGCTATTGCTGAGAGCCAGTGCCAATCGATGGTTCCTCCGCAGCTCTCGACAAATGGCACGCTTGTGAAGCTGCCTTTCTCCAGCTGTGTCGCCGGCATTCACCTTCACAAGCACGGGGTCAGAAATCACGTGCAACCAAGTTTGAAAATACTCTAAATCCCTCACGTGGATTCTACGTTTGGCTGGACGGGCAATTTCTCCAAGTAAACCTGGTAAATCACGTACGTTCACCATGAAGTACACAACATCCACGTCTACATCGGATGGGCAAGCGGTAATAGATTCGACGGCTAAACTAGGTCGAGACATGACAGGATCACAGGTACCGTAGATGACATCCATTTCGGTAGCCATAACAGTGACCAAGGGATTTGGCTACGAAGTCGGGCTTCAGTAGGTTCTTTTTGCGAAGAAGTGGGGAAAAAAAACACAAAAAAAAAAAGTGAAGTACATTGGAAAAAAATTGCGTTTCCCTGTAAAGAAGTTATCCAACCTACTTCTCCATACCAGCCATCAGCAGATGGGCCTAATGAAGAATTATTACTAAAATTAGAATTCTCATAAACTTCTAAAAATGAATCACTTTTACTTTGGTCTTTAGATTACTTCCACTTCAGTTTTAGTATACAAATTGAGGCCAAGGACATCTTGAGTTCCAGCAATACTCATCCGGAACCATTCTTTTCATTTTAGCTATCATTAGGAATATAAAATCATATTCTCTCATTTTGATATTCTGTCATGAGGTTTTATTCATATCTTACCTGATCTCGTCTTGTTATGCTCCGTAACAGTGTACTCTTCCAACCAATAAAATATCACAATCGATGATCCTATCTCATGGCTTCACTGTCTCTCCTCTTTTCCAAACGTGTGACAACAATCTCAAGTAATACCACACCATCCCAAAAGACAGCACACAATCACTCCATAATCCAATCACTGGAACCCTTCACATCCAACTGTCATTCTCCCTATACTTCTTCACACAAATTCAAACTCCATAGTCTCCTCCTCCAATCCCAATATTCAATGCATCATAATTCCCCCGTTCATTACCATTCTTCACAATAACTTCCCATCGTCTACTTCCACACAAGTATTCATCCCACAAATAAATTCAAATACTTCCTTTGACAACATCAAATCTCTTTTTTCATTCCAGAATTTCACTTCACATCATTCAGAAAACTATCCATGGCTCTTCTTCTTCTCCGAAGAAAACAAAGAAACACGGAATCGGTAAAATAAAACTTCTTCAACGAACCCTCACAAAAATTTTCCACTATCTGGGCTCATTGGACTGATCAATTCCAACATTGTTCGTGGATGGTTCTATGGATTCATGTTCTACTGATAAGGGTTTAGGGTTTAGGGTTACATGGTAAGCCCTCTTCCTCCCAATTTTTGAAACCCGTCCCGGGTTCACGTATAATAAAGTCGTAATCGATTTCCGTTGGTACATGTAGTAAATTGGGTACCCATAAAATGTTCCAATCGAACGGACCCATTAGGAAAGAAAAAAGAAAAAAGAAAAAAGAAAAACCCCTTCCACTACACGATACGGTCCATGCCGACGGACTTGACATCCCCCCCCCCCTCCCCGCCGCGCAAAAAAAAATGATTGTGAAATCGGCTATCATAAAAGAAGCACTACATCGTTGGTCAGAAACGATTTGGGATGTGATTTACTACCATAATAACTCTTACGTCGACGCTGTGTAGCTCCCATGGTCAGGAGAGTCGTAGCCCTAACTTCATCCAATTTTCCCAATTTTGGTCACCGATATTGGAGGGAGTCCTCGTAGCCAAGACGTTGGTCGGACGCAATTCTGGGAAATTTCATCCAAACACTGGGAATTTCAGACCGTTGCTTCAAACAATCTCGTTCCACACTAAAATGGATGATTTTATTACCGCTACGTCCATGCACAAGTCAATTTATTTGTTTTATTTCATTTTACTTATTCCAAATTAATCTAATGGGAATAAACCCGTATAGGGGGATTCGAACACGGGAAATGACTAGTTGCTGAAGCGTTCACGTTAGGATCACACAATCAATTACCTCCTGAATGTATCGTCTCTATTTCCAATATCTGAACACACAAGGAAACTACAATCTCCTCCTTCACCTTATCGGTCTCTTCCTTACAGCAATTCAGTCATATCAATAACTGCTATTTCCACCAATATATTCACCCTCATAATCTCCAACTGTAATACTGCGCCCTCACAGCTTTCAGCACACAATTACCCTCATTCACATCACCGGAATTCTTCACACAGAACTGCCATTCATATTATAGTGTTTCACACAAACACAGACTGATTCTCTCTGCTGAACTACAATCAGATTTCAGCAATCAATCTTTCTTCTCCTCAAATAATACCAATCACATTTCCATTCCATAATTCACTTCACAATATTCAGAAACTATCAATCCTCTTATTCAAAGAAAATAACAAACAAAAGAAAAGAGGTAGCACCAAGCTTACCCCGGCTCACAACTATCACAGCGATGGCCCTCGGCTCATGACCAGGGTTTAGGGTTTAGGGTTAAGGGTTAAGGGTTAAGGGTTAAGGGTTAAGGGTTTAGGGTTTAGGGTTTAGGGTTTAGGGTTTAGGGTTTAGGGTTTAGGGTTTTAGGGTTTTAGGGTTTTAGGGTTTTAGGGTTTTAGGGTTTTAGGGTTTTAGGGTTTAGGGTTTAGGGTTTAGGGTTTAGGGTTTAGGGTTTAGGGTTTAGGGTTTAGGGTTTAGGGTTTAGGGTTTAGGGTTTTAGGGTTTTTAGGGTTTAGGGTTTAGGGTTTAGGGTTTAGGGTTTAGGGTTTAGGGTTTAGGGTTTAGGGTTTAGGGTTTAGGGTTTAGGGTTTAGGGTTTAGGGTTTAGGGTTTAGGGTTTAGGGTTTAGGGTTTAGGGTTTAGGGTTTAGGGTTTAGGGTTTAGGGTTTAGGGTTTAGGGTTTAGGGTTTAGGGTTTAGGGTTTAGGGTTTAGGGTTTAGGGTTTAGGGTTTAGGGTTTAGGGTTTAGGGTTTAGGGTTTAGGGTTTAGGGTTTAGGGTTTAGGGTTTAGGGTTTAGGGTTTAGGGTTTAGGGTTTAGGGTTTAGGGTTTAGGGTTTAGGGTTTAGGGTTTAGGGTTTAGGGTTTAGGGTTTAGGGTTTAGGGTTTAGGGTTTAGGGTTTAGGGTTTAGGGTTTAGGGTTTAGGGTTTAGGGTTTAGGGTTTAGGGTTTAGGGTTTAGGGTTTAGGGTTTAGGGTTTAGGGTTTAGGGTTTAGGGTTTAGGGTTTAGGGTTTAGGGTTTAGGGTTTAGGGTTTAGGGTTTAGGGTTTAGGGTTTAGGGTTTAGGGTTTAGGGTTTAGGGTTTAGGGTTTAGGGTTTAGGGTTTAGGGTTTAGGGTTTAGGGTTTAGGGTTTAGGGTTTAGGGTTTAGGGTTTAGGGTTTAGGGTTTAGGGTTTAGGGTTTAGGGTTTAGGGTTTAGGGTTTAGGGTTTAGGGTTTAGGGTTTAGGGTTTAGGGTTTAGGGTTTAGGGTTTAGGGTTTAGGGTTTAGGGTTTAGGGTTTAGGGTTTAGGGTTTAGGGTTTAGGGTTTTTAGGGTTTAGGGTTTAGGGTTTAGGGTTTAGGGTTTAGGGTTTAGGGTTTAGGGTTTAGGGTTTAGGGTTTAGGGTTTAGGGTTTAGGGTTTAGGGTTTAGGGTTTAGGGTTTAGGGTTTAGGGTTTAGGGTTTAGGGTTTAGGGTTTAGGGTTTAGGGTTTAGGGTTTAGGGTTTAGGGTTTAGGGTTTAGGGTTTAGGGTTTAGG